>NW_012153063.1:3006892-3023888 GCF_000956105.1 Propithecus coquereli | reverse complement strand
AATTCCTCTAAGGCATTTCGGTATTCTTTACAACTTAGGGGAGAAATAGGTTGAAAAATGTTAAACATTAAGTCCTACTTTAAAAATAAATCATATGCTTTAGAATAAGTTTTGCATCATGGAAGCACATTTTAAGTGCACACAATTAAATACATTTTGGTTAACTAACAAAAGCAATTAAGTAGAAGCTTTACAAGGAAGGTCAACATCTTCACAGAGAATAGAAAATACAACCCACCAACTCACCAAGCAGTATCAATATCTTCAGCAAAGATTTAAAAAGCCTGTGTACTGACACTTAGATCAAATGACTTCAGGGGTTGAACAGGTTAATTTAAAGTCTGGAGGTAGAAAATATGACCCACCAACTCACCAAGCAGTATTAATATCCTCAACAAAGATTTTAAAAGCCTATGTACTGACACTTAGATCAAATGACTTCGGGGGTTGAACCGGTTAACTTTAAAGTCTGAATCCTCAGGGTTTAGTATAATAGAGAATAAAAAAAACTTCAGAGTGCTTTTCTACTTAAAGGTATTAAACTTTAAGGAAAAAATTTATTTTTAATGTTCTATTAACCAAAAATAATCTGAGTCTTGGACCAGCAGTCTGGGAGCCCTGTTTTAGATAAATCTAATGTCATGGAACAAGAGAGGCATGTTAGGATATATTATTTTTCCAAGACATTGAAAGAAAATGACCTCAACTAGAATATTTGCTTCCTGATAGTACAAAAAAATATTTTTTGATTTGGTTGACTTTCCTACCTTTCTTATCTATTATCAATAAAGTAAGAAGCAAATACTGTCTTCATAAAGGCCAAAAGGTAAAGATAAAGAATTCATCATATGGAATCTTATAAAGGAAAAAAATTCGTCATTATACAAACAGTAAACTCTAAACTCCATAAAGGTAGAGGCACATAAGTCTATTTCTTTCACTCCTGCATATCCAATACCTAGTATATCATTCTGTAGGCATTTAAATATTTGTTTAATAAATGGACTTCTTAGAACCACTACCCAAAAAGTTTGACATCTTCCAATGGAAAAAAAAATTTAATTAAATATCCTAGATTCTATTTAAAATAAGTTCAACCACTTCCAAGATACTCTCAGGATTCAAAAGCTTTGCTCTTTTAACCATACTATATAAATATTTTTAAAGCAGGATACCTCTTTAAGACATATGATAATGCTGTAAATTAAAAAGTCAGAAATGTCTGTGAGGTAAGCCATAAGAACAGCTTACAATAGGATTCCCTTATCCAGTTTCACTTTCCATGGTTTGTTACTTAAGGTCAAGTACAGTCTTAAAATATTAAGATATTTTCAAAGAGAAGGAGAGATTACATTCACATAACTTTTATTATAATGTATTGTTAAAATTGTTCTATTTTATTATTATTGCTGTTAATCTCTCATTGTGCCTAATTTATAAGTTAAACTTTATCATAGGTATGTATGTATAAGAAAAAAACATAGTATATATAGGGTTCATTACTATTCATGCATTCAGGCATCGACTGGGGGTCTTAGAACACATCCCCCATGGATAAGAGGGCACTACTGTACTCTAAGTAGGAACACTTTACCTCATGTGTGTGTGAAGCAGGAAGGAAGTGAGTGAAGAATATAAGAAAAGATATTCAGATGATATAAGGCAGGATGTTCCAAGTATTATATCAATAAGTAAACTGAAGGAAGGGATCAAGGGATACATATTATAACAAAATGGTTAGAAAATTCAAGAATCAGTAAATAACTTGCCCACTCAATTTAGTTATTTGGGTAAAGGAAAGGTTTTCAGGTACAAAGAGAATAGGCTATCATGACTAAAGATATATTTTTGCTTATAATTAATCATTTTGCTTTATTCTATGCAAAAGATCCCCAAAATAAGGTCTATAGACATACATAAGATACACAGATATAATCACAGGTGAAAAAAGTCCCATGAATACCTGAGAGCAAAAGCAATGATGGAACTGGGTTCCTTCTCACAGACAGCAATAGGCACTCGTTCATGTTCATACATTAAGTAGTGTTTATCTGGATCACTGTTCAAATTTTTTGAATACATAAGTAAATAAGAATAAACTTTGCAGAAAATCACATGTAAAAACCATTAACACATCACAAGTAAATTGATCTCAAAACAATTCTGAGTTAAATAAATACTGTACAATAAATATAATTAAGAAAGCCGAAATGTACGCAGATTCTGATAACGTGAATCAAATAGGCAACAAAAAGATATTTAGAGAAAGTTGTTGAAGGCAATTAGAAAATTATCAAAATCAGGTTTCAAATCGGAGGATTCTGAAACAGTCACTTCAAAGAAAAGTTTCCATACTGCCAAGACTTAGGTCATATTAATCTCAAAAAGAATTTACAATGAACAGTGGAAGTCTAAGATATTTTGTTCTATTATAAGCTTGAGAGAAGTCTTCTAGAAATTGTGGAGAAGACATACTACTAGTCCAACAATAAATAGCACAACACAGCCACTCTACTATTATCACATGGAAACTCAATTTTGCTCACCTGACTTTCACTCTATCTGCCCCAGGCACTGTTAGGCACCATCACTGATTTTATTAATATTTAGGTGCTATTTTCCAACCACCTAATGTGCCAGGGATGTAACATGGAGAAAAACTATTATTAAGCACTTTACATGTGTGAGATGTTAACAGTTACAGTGGTGAAAAAAATAGGCACCATAGAGTTTATAGTTTAGTGGGGGTAAAGAAACAAATAATCCTACAAATAAACATAATCACTGTCATAAGTGCTATGGGGAAATTATTATGGAATGAACATTTGCGTTCCTCCTCCCCAAATTCATATGTTGAAAAACTAACCCCCAATGTGATGGCATAAAGAGGTGGGTACTTTGGAAGATAATTTAGGTCATGAGCGTAGAGTCCTCATGAATGGAATTCGTGACCTTACATTCGTGACCTGAGAGAACTCTCTCACCCTCTTTCCACCATGTGAGGATACAAAGAGAGGACAGCAATCTACAATCCCAAAGAGGGCCCTCACCAGAACCCAACCATGCTGACACCCTAATCTCAGACTTCTAGCCTCCAGAACTGTGAGAAATAAATTTCCGTTGTTCATAAGCCACCCAGTCTATGGTAATTCATTACAGCAGCCTAAACTAAGACAGGAATCATGAGAGCATATAACAAAAACAATTAATCTGGCTGGGAGAGGGGTTGGGGAAGGTCCTCATAATGTTTGCCTGAGAAAGAATAGGACTTAATGATTAAGAAAGAAGGTAAGAGTACGAAGGATCATAGCCCATTCAAGAAACTAAGATATTCGGGTCTGAAGTAGAGAAAATAGGGACCTTTTACATAATACTATCACGCGACATATCACATACTGTACTGAGTCTCTACTTGTCTCTTCTCCAAGATTATGAGCTCCTAAGAGCAGTGATTTTTTTTCCTTATGAATCTTATTCTACATCATAGGGCACCAGAGTAGGCACTAAACAAAAGTTTAAATATTGACTGAATAAATACATAAGTCAGTTAAGGAAAAACAGAAGTTCTAACTAATGTTCACCTTTTGGATATACTTGTACCACCACAACAAGAGCAGAATTTGATGGCCACACAGGTCAACCAGTGGAAGAAAAACAAACTCGCACAGCCAATCTATATTCTTTCTCAGTCTGAGTGAGCCCAGCACAAAAAGATCACATAAAAACTATGATGGGTCACTATAATTCACCATCACTGCTAGAACAATGCCATGTCTCAGTAAATTATTAGGCCAGTAATACCATCCTCATATACAACCAGCAATGCTTTTATTATTATGAGATAACTGATGTAGCAGTATATCTTCAAAAAAAAAGGTAGATATATTGTTTTCAGAACCAGTAATATTGAGAATTAAACAATATTAGGTAATGCTTTCTTTATCCATTCATCTACTATATAATGATTACATGTTCTACAAATTACATTGTATCAAAAGACATCTCTTTTATTATGAAATGAAATCTAGGATTGAGAAATACATATATACCAATAAACATTATCTAAATATGTAGAGAATAAGTCTAGAGACTTTTTTAAATTAAGGAAAAATAAAACCACCCAATAGCTACTGGCTTTAATAATACTTACAAAGGAAATGGAATAGGATTATAGCTATTTCCTGGAAGCAAATTTGCAAAGATGGCTTTCATGGTTGACTTTTCTTTCACCTGACTATCTGTGGATCCCAGCAAATGTCCATCAAACACATCTAAAATGAAAAATAGTCTACTTATATATTAATATTCAGAGAAAATAAAGAGTAAAAAGTATTGACTTTATTTCTTTTCCTTTTTAGAATACAGACATATGCACACTATAATTACCAATTATGGTTTAAAATTTCTGATCTAGTAAAAAGAGTCCTATAGGATGAAACAGGAAGCAACTGTGAAGCATACACAGCACTGACTCCAAGGGATTTTTTTTTTAAACATCATTCTAACTTTTTTTAAAAACATTTTTAAACATTTTTTTAATGTCTCTGAAATTGAGATCATCCCACAATCAACCATTACAGCAGCCAGACAACAGCCATGATGGGATTACTGCTTAAGCATGAACTTAGTCACAGCTGTTCGTGTTGTCACTTCAACTCAGTTTTGTGCCCTGTGGCTATTACACCTGAATTTAATTGAAATTTTAAAGTTAATTTCAAAGTTTATACTATAAGTAGTTACTGCTTAAATAGAAAGCAAGGAAAGGGAGGAGCAAGACATAAATTTGCAGTTATGAAGCAAATATTTGTTGTTGAAGAAACTGCTGCAATTTTCTTACTTTCTTACAAAGCTACAACCATATGCTTTATGAAACTTCAGAGAATAAGATCCCCAGAAGGTAGATGAAGCTAAATGACATTTTGTTACCGAAATATTTACATACCAAGTAGTACAACTAAAGGAAGAAATCATATGATAAAAAGTTGTATCTAAAGAAGCATTTTCAATAAGTATAAAGTAGAAAAATTCTAAGGCATTAGAAAGCATTATGTCAAAGAATTAGCAGTGTTTTTCTTCCTTGGAAACACATATAATGCAAAGATACATCTTTCAGTCTTAGATTCAGTGAAGTACAGTAAAAGTGAGTTAAACTGTACCTTCGGAACTGCTGGCTGTATCTGGCTCAGGGGGCCCTCCCACTGACTGCTCAGACAGGACTTCAGGTGGAGTAGGCAACTGGAGATGGGTAGAACCAGTGGAGCTCTGGCTGGACAGGGTAGTTAAGAAGCGATCCTCTAAAGAAAAACACAATCCTAAATGAGTCATTTACCAATATTACATCCATTTATTTCTACCTAATTTTTTTTAAATGTCAATTCATATTTCCACTTTCTAAAACACAGAATTTTAACTTTTCAAAAATCATCTAGGTCATGTAGCTCATGTCATAGAAACAGACACAAAAATCCAGAAAGGTCATATATGACTTGACCTCAGTCAAATCCTGGTGGCAGTACTGCAACAGTCAATCAAGTCTGACTCCTATCCAACTCTTCCCACTATACCACAATGCCTACCTAAATATTAGTTCACTCAGTTTAACAGAGAATGAAATTAGGATACTGCGGGGAAAACTACGTGCTTATTCTAGGGGAGAAAGAAACCATTAAATCATAAGAGAAAAATACCAAGAATTATGAGTTGAGCTCTTGTTCTATAAAGATAGTCTACAAAAATTTCCCCACAAAGCTTCTATGATGACACCAACTTATTCAATGAATACTATGAAAGACACCTTAAGTCTAGAAAAGATTTTAGTGACATTAAAAATATAAATTAAACTTTATAAGATTTTTACAGTGAAACCTGGGGGTTGACTTGGGACAAGCAAAATAGAAATCCAATTTCCTTTTTCTATTTCTCCTTCCTCTAATAACATCACCCTTTGTATTTCATGTATTTCTATAACCTGATTTTATCTTCATGCAATATACCATATGATAATCTTAAACTGATAGGGTTACAAATGCTCTACAGGAAGGTAAATCTATGAACAATTGCACCAGAAAAAAATGCTCAAAGTTGGCAGTTAAAAATAACTTGTACACTAAGAAATTTCTTTGAATCCAGTGGCAAGTGATCACTAGACTTGAGAACCAACCTTTTTCTCCATTTTGAAGTCCTGGGGAAATATTCCGCGGAGATGCATCCATTGCACTTATCTACAGAGAAGTAAATACTTCATTCTTAAGGAAAACATTAAAATAACATTTAAAACTTTTTTAGCCTGGTGAATCTTAAACTTTTTGGTCTCAGGACTTGTTTATACTCTTAAAAATTACTAAGGATCCCCTTAAATTAAAATAAGTTTTTGTTTCCCTTATTAGAAATCAAAACTGAGAAAGTTTTAAAATATGCATCCTAGTCATTTAAAAATAAGTCCATTACATATAAACATAAGTAACATATTTATTAAATAAAAACATACTTATGTTCCAAAATGAGGAAAAAATGGGTGAAAAAGTGATATTGCTTTACATTTTGACAAATATCTTTAATATGTAGTTAAATAGAAGACAGCTAGATTTATATCTGGCTTCTGCATTTAATCTGTTGGGTTATATTGTTATGACAAAAGTACATCAAGAAAATTGGCTTCACACAGATATGCAGTTGAAAAAGAGAAAATTTGTGGAGCCTGTGAAAGGGTCTTGGACTCTCAGGAGTCCTTGAGCCACACTTGAGAATAGTGTTCTAAATAGTAGCTCACTTCTTAGCATTAAAGCATCTGGAAGTACTCAGGATTATTCATTAAGCTCAGTAATCGTATATTATCTAATCAATCTTCTCAATTCCTATTATCTATATATAAGAATATATTTAGAATGATTATAAGGCTTATGTCCAATTTCATTACAAAGTCATTTCTTAGGTCTTCGATTATAAGTCACTATATCAGAGACACCTCCCATTTTATTTCAGGCTAGGATATAAAAGTAATCCAGGTCCTATTTCCTTGAAACCTCATAATTTCAAAATGCAAAACCCTACTTGTTATTATTAATAAAGTATGTATTAAACTACCACTTCTAAGTGTTATAAATAGAACTAACTATATATCCTATCAATGAAGGACCAAAGACAAAACAACATTTTATTACCTTGCTTTCCTCTCCTTGTCTCAGTCTTCCAGGACTTGGAGGAACCGAAGGTCGCTTTCTACCCTTTTCCTGCTGGAAAAGGTCCTGTAACCTATGGCCAAAGGCAAAGAAGCAGCAGCAACAGAAGAAGAAAAATATATGGTTTTGTTTCCAGCACCTTGAATAATGTTTATAAATTTTCTCTTTCCAATCTTGAAAACATAATAAATTTTCCTATTTAGATTACAATACACTTTAAAGTTGTATATAAATAAGACTAAGTATCTTAGTCTGTATTTAATCAACTAACCAAGAGCTCTTGCTGATATGACTATAAAACAATAGAAAATTATTACAAAGAAAAATATTTCTCAAAATATTTAAATAAAGGTTTAACATAAACATGTCAATATATTTGAAATTCCTGGCTCAAATACCAATAGTTATTCATGGCATACTAACTCAGTTAAATACGATTCAATGGAGCACACATTTGAAAAATCATTGTTTCAAATTATATTGGAAAAAAAGGGTGTTCTCGTCTTTGGTTTTACATCTTCATAAACTATCTAAAGATTTGCACATATGATTTAAAGGATAAAGGGAAGGGAGGGTGATAGAAAACAAAAGCTTCTATAACTTGAGAGTAAAATGAACATTCATAATCAATAAAAACTTTTAAATTTAAAAATATCATGGCAGAGCAATGTGGCAATAATATTAAAAGGAAACCAGACTGCAAAATCATACCTGTTATTCCAAGCTTGTAGCACTTCACAGAGACTTTGTTTCTTGGCAATGAGTGACTCAAAGACTGACTGTAGTTGCTGAGGGGTATCTACAGAGGAAGACATGAGCCTTGCTTGCATCTTCTCAATCCAGTTCTTGAACTCGCCTTCTTCCATCTACAAGGAACAGAAACGATTTCATAAACTGAGGCATTATATACACACCCCCACCAAAAGAAACTTCTAATAAGTTAATAGTTACCTTTTAAATTATCTATCAAAGAAATGAATTACCTCTTTTTGTGCAAAAATATCTTCCATTTTTTCCTCTCTTGTTTTGCTAAATGTATCAGTTTTCAAAGATGCGAGTCTTTCATCAACAGCAAGATATACTTGTGAAACCCTAATAGAAGATGGAATCAAATTTTCTATCTCACATAAATAGAAAAAAAGGTGTTACATACAAAACTATAACTGAAATATGTTTTATCTAATTAAGAATCACATGTAATTTTGCAGAGCAAAAAATACCTGAAAGGTCATACTTTAAAAAAATATGTATTTTTTTTTTTGAGATAAGTTCTTGATCTGTCGCCTTGGGTTGAGTGCAGTGGCGTCCTCATAGCTCACTGCAACCTCAAATTCCTGGGTTCAAGCAATCCTGCCTCAGCCTCCTGAGTAGCTGGGACTACAGACGTGCACCACCACGCCCAGACACGGTCTCCCTCATGTTCAGGATGGTCTTGAACTCCTGGCCTCAAACGATCCTCCAACCTCAGCCTCCCAAAATGCTAGGATTACAGGCATGAGCCACTGCACTCAGCCTACTTTATAATCTTTACAGTTGTTTGTTCTATGTGAGTTTGACCTCTTTTTTAATACTTTTCCGTATCATCTGCATTTTCACTTTTTTACACCAAGCACACATAAGTTATTTACATTTGCAAAGCAAGTTAAATGAACCTGATACTTTAAAATAGCTGTACATTACAGATAGTACTAAACAAAAAAGGATAATTAAAGAAACTAGAACTTACTTTTGAAAGAAGTCCTTCAGATCCTGAAGAAGGGACACTTTTAATGGGGCCTGACGTTTAATGAATATTTTGGGGAGTGGAACACATACTTCAAGAAGCCGAATGGGAGAATAACTGAGAGAAGAAAAAATACAAGGAAACAGTAGAAAAATAAAAAATGTTCTAATATCTTAAGTAGAGCTGTATCATGACGGCCAACTAAATCCTTTAAGGCATAAGAGAAAATAATGTTTCTGCAAAATGGCATTTTAAAACAATCATAAAGATACTGAAGATAACTTTCAACAAATATCCTCCTCATTTTGGAAAGGTTTTATTTTGTTTTTTCACTGCATTGTGGTGCCATCATTTATCCCTTGAGGCTATCCTCATCTGCTATGAAAACAGAAATGACTTTGATATAAACCTTCCCTATGAATGAGGAAAGGAACTCTGTCCTAAGATTAGATGTAGGTATTCATTACCTTCCCAGCTCCTGAGGTTACTTCGTGAGTCTTTATTTCCTTTCCACCTGAAAATTTATATTGACTAGTAAATGCTACATCCCACCTAGACTATAGATTCATGATTAAAGCTCTTGCTTAAAAAACGAAATAAACTCTAATTAGCAAATATTTCCTGAGGGTTTATTATGTGACAGACACTGTTTTAGGTGCTAAGGATATAGCACAAAACAAAGGCCAAAATTCCTGTCCTCATAATTCAGAAATAACAAAATTTTGGTAACAAACAAAACAAATATTCAAAACATGTATCAGATGGTACATACTTTTAAAAAAATAAATTAAGAAAGAGAAGCAGGGAGTGCTTGGGGTGAGAGGGTACCAGGGCAGACGAAATTTGAACCAATACTTGCAGAATTAAGGAAAGAGCAGGCAGGTATCTCAGGAATGAGCAGTTCAGAGAGGGAAGAACAAAGCACAAGGCTCTCAGGCAGGAACCCACCGGACATACATAGCTGAGGCCTGGCTAGGAGGCCAGCAGGGCTGCAGTGGGGTAAGTGAGGGGAGAGATTAGAGTGGTCCTGGGCAGCCAGAGCAGGTAGGGGATTACAGGCCAGTAAATGGACTCTGGCTTTCACTCAGAGTGAACACACACCCTTGGGAGTGTTTAGAACAGAGGAGCGACATGAACTGATTTTCCTCTAACAGGACTGCTCTGACTGCTTTGTTGAGAGCAGGCTGCAGGGACAAGGCCAAAGGGAGACTGGCAGAGGCTACTGCAATAACCTAGGTGAAAGATAACAGAGGCTCAGCCCGAAGTAGTAGCGGTAAAGGTGGTGAAGTGTTTAGACACTGGATATATTTTGAAGGCAGAACCTGAAGGCTTTCCCAAATTATTTAATATCACGATGGTAACTATCCATTCTTTGAACATGGAATTTTAGCTCTATCAGAAATATTTGATTATCCTCATGCTAGTCAATGTCTTAGGAAATATTCTGACAGACTTTCGGATGCCACAACAACGGTTAAGAGTGAAGCCAGTCGTAGAAGATTACCTAGGGTTCAAATCTTCGTTTATTAGCTCTATAAGTGAGCATAATAATAATACCTATTTCTTAGGAGTAAATAATACTGAAAGCTCTTAGCAGAGTCTAGCCCTCTATATTTGGAAGGGTAGAGATGGATGACACCTACAAATTAATCCGATCTAGTAACAATGAAAATGTTACTATAACTTCAAGGGACTATGTGATCGGGTACAAGGTTCCTTGGACTTCTTACCTGAAAGATGCCACCATCTGGTTATAGGAGAAATACTGGTGATAATCATGATGGATGGAGTGACCACATGGCTCAGCATTGGCTCTACGAGTGTACTGGTGCCCATAAAATCTAAGTTCAAGGTATTTTGCAAATGACATAGACCAGGACTCATTGGAAAGAGCAACAACCGGTGTTACCTAGAATTCAGCAAAAATAGTTTATTTAATCACACCCTTAGCATCCTCATTAAAAAATTATATATTTTATCTTCTAATATAAACCAAATACATTCTGACTGCAGAAAACCAGGAAAAAAAGGAAAATTCAAAGATGTGTGTGCAAATGTGAACCTGAAAGAGCCAATCCTTCGAGACAGATCTGGAGTGGCTAACTGGCTCTAAATTTAAAGTAGAGCCAAGCAACCATTTGCTAAGTAGAGGTCACACACTGTACACTGAGTTCTCCAAAAACCCCTCCCTTTTTAACTTTCAGACTCTTCCGAACCAACAACCAGAACTCCCACGCCTTGACCAATCAGAACTAAGAAAGTTTCAATCTTTCATTTGCATAAATGGATCTAAATAGGAACCTAGGCAGGAACTTTTGCTATAAAACCTGAACCCAGGGGATCACTTGAGCCCAGGAGTTTGTTGGAGGCTGCAGTGAACTATGATCATGCCACTGCACTCAACCTGATAGACCAGCCTGGGAAACACAGCAAGACCTCCTCTCTTTTAAGAAACAAAAACAAACCAAAAAACCCCAGAAGCCTCTCTTTGCTCTCTGGAACACAACGCATCTTCAGTTTACATTGAAGGCTATGTCTCCCCGGTTTGCAAACTGTTCACTAGAATAAAGTCTTTTTTCTCCAAATTCCTTTTCAGAAAACTTTTGTTCATAGGTGGGTGGAGTTGGGAATGGTGAGGGAGAGCAGCATCACCAATAATCCCACCACCAACATCAATAAAATAGTATATGTTTTATTTTCTTTCTATATATGAATACATATATATTAAATATATAGCCACATAGCGAGTGTATTTATAAATAGAAACTTTTTCCTATAATTAGCTTCATAAACTTCTCTTTTTTTACTTAGCAATATATCATGAATATTTTCCCCCATAAAATAATCTTGTACAACTTTTGAAATAACTACAGAGTATCTTATTATATAGACATATATTTAACCAATTTTTACCAACATACATTTAAGACATTACTAGTTTTTCCTTATTAGGATGATGCTCTGAGGAACACCCTTATATATTACAGACATATTTACAAATGTCTGTAATTATTTCCTTGGAATAAATTAATAAAGGTGGGAATTGTTAGGTCAAAGGGCACGAACATTTATACTGTCCTTTGATACTTTTTGCCACAGTGTCTTCCAAAACAGGTACACTGGTTTACACCATCTCCAACAATATTTGAGAATACCAATTTCCCCTCACTCTTACCAATCCTAGGAATTAGGGTTGAAATCTTTTAAATGTGATTTTCTTAAAAAATTCTTTTAAAAAGGCATTCTACTGGTTTCATTTATACTTCTTTGACTATAATGAGTAAAATTTATTTGCACATTTACTGGCTATTCGCATTAAATTGCTTTGTCATATCCTTTGCCCGTTTTTCTATTATAATGGAATATAGAAATGTAATATTAAGTGCATTTATGTTTGATCACATATGGTGTAACTTCTCCTGACACTATAAGTTTTTCATTTTAGTATAACAAAACTATTCACCTTTTCCTTTCTAGCATAACCCTGAAAGCAGACATTTTGTTTTAAAATAAAGTGCATCTACTGAAGCATGCAAAACATAAAGATCAAATTTGAGTTATTCATTTAGTGGAATGGTTAACCTACCAAGTTCACATATTCTACAACAAAACATTACCAGCTATCTAACAGGAAACTAAAGGCCTATAAGAACAAGTATGAAAGTAAGACTGATAATTGCTAAAAATAGTTTCATGTCTGTATGTTTGCTGATACAGGAGGAAGTTTGATTTTGCCTTTCTCTACCACTGATTAATGTAAGTCACACTATTTCTTATTTTATCTGTGATTCCCATATGCACCTTCCAAAAGCACACTCCAAAATAAGCCAATTAAGGTAACAATTAAGTTAAATTTGGTACACTCACCACAAACAATTTGGATAAAATTTATACATAAAAAACATTATGTTGGCATCAAATATTTGTTCTAGAGTTAGAAAAGTAAAGAAAGGCATGCAGAAGAAATAAGACACATGCCCTTTTCTCAAGAACATACATGAAAACCAGTACAAATCAGTTTCAACATGGTCTCATCTGTATCTCTTAAGATAGAAACATTGATATAGGCTCCAATTTATCATACAAATATCCTTATATACTGCAGTTATTGCTTTATAAGTCCATCTCCTCCCTTAGAGGACAGAAGTCATTTCTTAATCTTTTTCCACTCCTAAGGCCTAGCATAGTACTTGGCACACAGATGGTATCAAATAAGTGTTTGCTGAATAAATAAACAAACATAATTGAGAATTGTCAAGATACAATCTCCAAATATTCTACTGGACAAGGCACTTGTATTTTTCTTTAATGACTGACATATTCCCAAGATGAGATCTTCAAAAAACAAATATTAGATTGAACATACAGCGAGGGAAGGTAAAATAAAAAGAGCCCAATGACAAATAACAAATCTAAAATAATATAGACCACTCTCCCACCAAAAGAACTATACAAATAAATGACACATAAAGTATTATAGTAACAGAGAACATTACCTGTTTGCAGATTCTGCACCAGGAGTATGTGAGAATTGTATGTTGATATCCAGGTACTGGAGAATCTAATTCCTTCAGAATTATCTGCACACAGCCTTGGCCATGGACAAAGCGCCGAATGTGATGCACCATAGGGGTATCACAGAACATGCTAGGACACTGATAAGAAGGCCTTTGACAAACAAGAGAGTCCTTCTCACATTAAGCATGAAACAGAGAAGCCATATACAATGAGCACTGGCTAATCAGAACCACTGTCGAGAAAGTGCAGCATCCTCTTTAGAGTAACAATGACTGCTAAACAATCTCTACAGAGACTCATGCTGCTCTGAGACTGCAATTGAACATCCTGTTTTCAACTATAGCATCATGACTTGCATTCTTTAAGCACCTATATGCCAACAGTTTTAAAACATTTCGTTTTACCCATTAAAAGCCTGACATTTCTGGGGATTGTTATTTCCTATAAAGGGGATTGATAAAGATTAAATTACATGTGTTTTGTCATGTAAGTGGTGAGTGGTGGCACTAGGAATTAAAGTGACGCCTAGCTAATTTCAACATTTCCTTTGCCTTTCACATGAATCACCATAAAAACAGATATGCTAAAAATGTCTGAGCGATCACAGGGTAATCAGATGAACAAAGATATGAGGAATGTACTGGATAAGATGTCCCAGTATGAATATGAAATAGATTGCTTCTTTGTACGGTATACTCTGATATGTGCTATGAAAGCAAGGACGGACTCACACAACAATATTTGACATCCAACTCATGTTTATGTTTCAGGTTGAAAGTCTTGGCATCAAAAATGCACAATGGAACATATAAGGAAATTTGCTCTTACCTGAAACAGTATCTCTCTAAAAATATTCCTAATGTAAGATCATTCTTTCCATAAAATTCCATTGTTACTATCCTAAAAGAAGAGATCACCGCTTAGAAACATAAGAATTACCACACATGAAAGACATTTCATGAGACCACAAATTCTGATTACCCTGTTAAATGTATAGTATTTATAATGAAGTATTAAAGCAGGTAATATTCTCTGTTGCTATAAAACAGGTTTTATCTCACCTGGTAAAACAGGTTTAGACTATCCACACTATAGCATCTTTTTCACTCCAGTACATTAGTATCTTATGAAACTATTTAATGAGGATACATAAAATTATAGTATTAATTGAGTGAAACTAGTTAAGAAGAAGTAAAAGTTTCCTTTACAAAGGCTTAATCCCTGTCAACATAAAGTGGGATTCCTGCTCTCTAGTCCCCACCTTTACTGAGCATGGAGAACAGCAGCTCATAGACTTGCTAAGGCACCAATTCTTAACTTTGTATCTAACTTATAAATGCCCACAAATAAGAAACTTTGGCCACATACCTGTCAACTTATTCAAGCCTCGACCTAAGGAGTCCGTACACTCCCAGAGAAAATTCCTAATAGGCACCTCCAGCCCAAGTCCTCCTGCTGGAGCTATACCACTACCGAAAGAATCCTTGCTCTCACTGCTGGAAATAAGTGTTTCACGTGTCCAAAATCAAAACATGGAACACATTTTGTCAGGGAAATAGTGCTCCAAAATAAGCAGTTATGTTCCATTCTATTTTTTAAGCTAAAAGCAAAGTATGTAATATAAGACTATGTATGTCTCTGCAAGGCTTTTTCACTATCATTTGAAAAAAATAATTTAAAACATTATAAAATGAGTTTCATTTCTATCAATCCACTTAGAATTAAGTTTTAGAATAAAACCCATTAATAAGGCAAAAAGGTTGACTGCTTTTATAAAAATGATACATGAAGGAAAACCTCCCTAAATTGTATGTGTTATCATCAAAATGCTTTTACTAGATTTTGTGTGTCAGCTTTCTTGGATTTCTATGTACAGGCTGAGCATCCCTAATATGAAAATCTGAAACGTCAAACACTCCAAAATCCAAAACTTTGAGCACCAACATGACGTCACAAGTAAAAATTCCACACCTGACATCTTTGCTTTCTGATGGTTCAATATACACAAACTTTGTTTCATGCACAAATTAAAAATCTTGTACAAAATTACCTTCGGCCTGTGTGTATATGCTATATATGAAACATAAATGAATTTCATGCTTGGATTTGCATCCTATCCCCAAGATATGTCATTATATATATGTAATGATTCCAAAATCTGAAAAAATCCAAAATCCAAAATCTGAAACACTTCTGGTCCCAAGCATTTGGGATAATACTCAACCTATACAAATTTCTCTTCTATCCCTCACATTTTTTTTCACTGTTGAGGTACTCTCATTAATTTCTACCCATGAACGAACATATATTTCCATATTTACTTCACAAGTTTAAAAGTTCTATCAATTCATATATACCAGCAGTGTGCCATGTACCTAAAAACAGGTCCTAATGGCTGTATTTTTTTTTTAAGTTGCTGGAATTCTGTTCATAAATGCAATAGTGTAGGGAGAGAAGAATCCTACCAAGGACTGACACAGGCACTGGGCGCATTGCTGGACTGGGCAGAAGAGCTGCTGAAGAGCACGCACAGTCTCTGGTGGTTAACGGGATTCAGACAATCCACCTGAGAGAGAAGGATCAGATGAGTGACTGCAAGTTGGAAAACATTCCAACCTCAGTGAATGCTTCTAACACCAAACACATTCCACTCTATTTGGAAAGCCTACAACCATCACTGTAGGAGTACTGGTGAAGATTTAAAACTACTATTACAAGAAACTAAATATAAGAAAGAAGGGCAGTTGGTTTTTGAAGGAAGACAACTCAAAAAGTTTAAGTGAAACTTAAAAATAAAAAAAGATGTCTAAATAGCTTGTTTTCTTAACTTAAATACTCTTAGTTTTACAAAACTGTATTAAATTATTTTGGAGGAAAAAGTTAACTAAATATATCCATATGAAACAGTCTGAATGGATGGCTGAATATAACATTAATCTGAGACACCCAGAGATCTAAATTCTAAGGTATGTATTTAATCTGGGCCTTCAGACTCCAGTATTGTTGATGAAATAAAAGATCAAAATATTTTTTAAATAAATAAAACTATCCGTGCTTTATGACTGCTTTTGATCATTACAAAGGTAACACCTGCTCTCTGTTAAAATTCAATAGTACAGAGGTACATGCAGAAGCTCACAAAATACATAAAGCCTGTCCTCTTTTGATTCCATCCTACTTCCTGAGCTGAGTAGTTTGACAGTATTGTTTCAAAATATCCATTCTAAAGTCAGATGCAGTGGCACACACCTACAGTCTCAGCTACCTGGGAGGCTGAGACAGGAGGGTTGCTTGAGCCCAGGAGTTAAGAGCCAGCCTGGGCAGCATAGAGAGACCCTGTTTCTAAATAAATAAATAAACAAACAAATCCATTCTTTTTGCTAGCTCTTACACATACACATACGTACACCCCCCTAGGTAAGTACACACAGGGGATTTTGTTTTTATAAAAATGGGATGATGCCATATATATGAAAACACAACTTGCTTTTTAACACTTAAAAATATATCATGGAGGCCGGGCGCAGTGGGTCATGCCTGTAATCCTAGCACTCTGGGAGGCCGAGGCGGGCAGATT
>NW_012153063.1:2997920-3006657 GCF_000956105.1 Propithecus coquereli | reverse complement strand
AAAAAAAAAAAAAAAAAAAAAAAGTATATCATGGGCTTTACCCAGGTCATTAAATGAGATTCCACTTATCCTTTTTACTGCAAAAAACTGGAAACTGCTTCAATAAACATCTTTGTACATATATTCTTACAAAATGCAAGCATCCTTATATAAACATGCTTAATTACTTCTGCAGTAAAAGATTATAAAAGGTAGGAGTCCTGGGTCAAAGGAATATACATGTAATACATAAATTAAGAGACTTCCTTATCACTTTCTATAAATTTATACAAATGTGTATATAAACACAAATTTATATAAACTTACATAAAATTTATGGAAGGCATTTTTTCACACTATCATTAACCATGGCTCTTTTATCACTTTCCTTTTTGCCAATTTCACAACTAAAAAATTAATTAGCACCACTATTATTTAGCACTTCCTAGACTACCACTGTAATTGAACATCTTTGTGTTTTATTAAACAATTGCCTTTCCTTGTTTAGAGATGAGTTTGTCCCATTAGTTTTATGACTACCATTATCAATAATGTGTCCATAAACAAATCTTCCTTAATATGCTCTCAATTTCAGTCTAAAAAGAAAAAAGCTACTGTCGCAGATAAATGACAAGGTATAGAATTTTATGTTAAAAAATAAATAAATCTAACATTTTTTTTAAAAGGCATCCATTTCCTACAATAAGCTTCTCTCACCCTCCTTGTCACTACCATCAAATGGATCAAAGGCACATCACACCACATCCAAGTCATGCTGACAGAAATTATACGCAGCTCCACACTTCTCTTTATCCCAGGACTCTTACTACTTTACTGTGCTCTCATCTTAAAATCCTAAAACCCAGTTTCATTACTTTATAATTCTAAATCACACATACTAAAGTAACACATAAGCCAACAGACCCAAAACAAAAAAAAAAGCATAGGAGAAAAAATACTTAATAAACTTGCAAGCAATTTGTCAAACTGGCTCACCTTTGTTGACCACACTGCATCACTGGGAATCAGCCCTCTCTCTTCGTCATCCTCAGTTTTGCTTCCTGATTTACCACTTGAGGTACCTGGTGCATCCTTTGAATGAGCAAAAGGATCTGAATTTTTTTGCTGAATTCTTCCTCCTCTGGCTCGGTAATCGGCCAGCATTCTACCCAAGCTCTGACTATCACCCAGATGCTCAGCAATTCTAGTGCTCACTAGCTCATGCGAGGGCAAGACTTGAATAGACTTGGCCTGGATACTTCCATTCATGCTCTGAAGTCCAGAAAGATCCCTGAGCAGCTGTTTCTTCCTCCTGTTCTCCATTTCTTTGAACTCTTTATTGAGGAGAGGAGACCAGTAAACCTGCTCTGCAAAATAATCTCGGGTAGAGCACCTCATCCCCTTTTCAGTTAAAAGGAAGGGTTCCCGGAATGTGATTACTGGGGAGATACAGAGGATCACATCTTTTAATTCCTGTTTAAAGGCCAAAGAATAAGTCTTTCGTTTATCTTCAGAGGAGGTGACTTCTTCAGTAACATATAATCCGGAGTCATCCTGTAGAGGGTCTCTAAAGGCTCTTATCTGGCTTTTAGGATCCTGTAGTTCATCTGTTTGCAGCAAAGACTCTGGCTGCCCATTGCCTACAGCATCCTGTTGGTCATCCACATGGAGTGGTAACAAGGACTCTGGTACCGAAGGGAAGAAAGCACAAGGGATACCCGCAGGGCAAGCTGTTGTGGCATATTCTTGGTACTTCAAAGAGGCAACAGGCTGTGGAAGACTTTTACTTTCCTGCTCACTCTTCTCAAACACAATCCTTGATTCCAGCAAAGTGCTATCATCAGAAGGCAGAGACTCTGGAGGGATGTCAGGCTCCCAGGGGAGGGAACTTCCACTGTACTGCTCTTGTGCACCCCCCTCATGCGCCCGTCCCTCGATCAGAGAATGGAATGAAGGGTTTTGCATTAATGTGGGAGGCATAGCAAATTCATCCATGAGAAAGGAGATTTCCAGTTGAGAATGATAAGCTACACAGATCATGAATATTAGGATCTCCTTAACTCGAGCCAACTCATAATCAGAGCCTCCTCTAAGCTTGATCGTACAGCCTAGGTGCTGTGGACAGCCTTCAAAAAACATCAGTGTTTTGGTTTGTTCTACAAATAAATAAACAAATAAAAAAGTTAACAAGGCTTAGGAAGTCCAGACAGAATTAATTTACTATCTTAACATCTACAAAAGAAAAATCCTTATGTGAATAAGACCACAGTTGCCTATCCTCACTTAACCACTACTAACAGATATTTTCTACTGAGTAAACATTGTAGCACTGATGAGTTAACTCATTTCATCAGTTCCCCAGTCTCAGGTGAAGCTATGCTAAAGATCACTCACCGTTAGGCAACTGAAAAATCTGCATATAAAATTTGTGACAAGTGCCCAAGTGTGGTTTTGTAAGCAGCTGATCCATCGACATTACTAAATCACCCTGGGTCATCCGACTGATTCGTTCTAAAACTTGCTACAACACAGAAAAACATCACATTAAAAAATTAGAGAAGAATAAAAATCTTAGTAAATTTAATCAAAAAAATTTAGAAATAACCCTCACAATCAATTTCCTTAATTTTAATAACTGTATGACAAATAAAATTTTTTTGATTCTATATTAGTCTATGCTTAGTTTCTTAGTAATCAATAATGTGCCCACTAAAACAAACTATATTCACATTAATAATGTTATCAAAAGGCATTTAAGCATCACAAATTAGCACAAGATACTGTGGAAAAAACAAAAAAAACCTTCCTAAAATTGGCCTCTGTACTGTAGAGGGTACACTTTTCAAGGGAGAGAACATTTTCTGCTTGTGCAATTCCCCAACCACATTTGGATCAACAAGTATCTACTGATTAACTCATGTTAATTCCACCTTTGATCGTATAGATAATCAATCACATTTTCTTCTGATCTGAGATTCTCCAGTCTTAAATAATGAAATAGCTGCCATGCCTTCTGTTCCACTTTCAATATGTGTGGTGCAGCAAAGAAATAAAGATTGCTTTATACCTAGTATACATGCACATAAATTTCAAAGCTGTGATTTTTTTTAATGATATAAAAATAGAAAAATAAGAACACTCACTGATTTTACATTAATGACCAAAGTAATGCCATGTTCCAGTAACATGTCCTGGGCAATCCGAGACACTGTTTTCTCAACTAGAACCAATGTGGGTCGAACATCAACTATTCGCTGAACATAATTCTTCAAGAATTCTCTTTCCTAAAAGGACATTTTTTTAAGAAAGACACTTGCATCCAAATGTTTATAGCAGCAAAATTCACAATTGCAAAGATGTGGAAACAACCCAAGTGCTCATCAATATATGAGTGGATTAATAAAATGTGGTGTATGTATACCATGGAGTACTACTCATTAAAAAAAATGGTGGGCCAGGCACGGTGGCTCACACCTGTAATCCTAGCACTCTGGGAGGCGGAGGCAGGCGGATCATTTGAGCTCAGGAGTTCGGGACCAGCCTGAGCAAGAGCAAGACCCCGTCTCTACTAAAAATACAAAGAAATTAGCTGGACAACTAAAAATATATTTAAAAAATTAGCTAGGCATGGTGGCTCATGCCTGTAGTCTCAGCTACTCGGGGTGCTGAGGCAGAAGGATTGCCTGAGCCCAGGAATTTGAGGTTGCTGTGAGCTAGGCTGACACCACAGCACTCTAGCCTGGGCAACAGTGAGACTCTTCTCAAAAAAACAAAAAAATTTGGTGAACTAATACCTCTTATATTAACCTGGATGGAACTGGAAACCATTCTTCTAAGGGAAGTATCACAAGAATGGAAAAACAAACACCACGTGTTCTCAATATTAAGTTTGTACTAATCAATCAACACTTATGTGCACATATGGAAATAAAAGTCATCAGAAATCGGCCGGGCATGGTGGCTCATGCTTGTAATCATAGCACGCTGGGAGGCCGAGGTGGGAGGATCGCTCGAGGTCAGGAGATCGAGACCAGCCTGAGCAAGAGCAAGACCCCGTCTCTACTAAAAAAAAGAAAAAAAAAATTAGCCAGTCAACTAAAAATATAGCCGGGTTTGGTGGCTTACGCCTATAAGTCCCCGCTACTGGGGAGACTGAGGCAGGAGGATCACTTGAGCCCAGGAGTTTGAGGTTACTGTGAGCTAGGCTGACGCTATGGCACTCACTCTAGCCCAGGCAACAAAGTGAGACTCTGTCTCAAAAAAAAAAAAAAGTCATCAGAAATCAAGCAGGTGGGGGGGAGAGGATGAGTAAATTCACACCTAATGGGTACAATGCATACTATCTGGGTGAGGGGCACATTTATAACTATGATTCAAACTGTACAAAAGCAAACTATGTAACAAAAACATTTGTACCCCAGTAATACTCTGAAATAAGTAAGACAAACTAAAGTATAAAATAAAATAAAGAATTCCCTTTCCTAAGTAAGATAAATCAGAAATACTATGCCTGGTACAATTCAAGACCTGGACATACATATTAAAATATCAGAATAGCTTGACTATTAATATCAACATCAGCCTAAATTTTCTTCATCCATAAATAAATCTGTAAGCAAATTAATTCAAACACAACCAAGAATCTCATTCATCATTTCAAACTGTTGATTACACAACAAGAGTTTCAGGAGAAATTCTTTTCTCCAACTAATTTTACTTTGAAGGATTTTCAATTCTTAATAACCTATAATATAAAAGCCAAGAATCCAATTTACTAGCTCTCAGAGATTAAAAAACAAGAAAAACAAAAAACTTAACCTCATAACTCCTAAAATTAAAGTAATTTCTAACCGCTTTTACTATGATTATAAATTCCTCTTTTATATTCTGAAACAAACCAGAGTATCTCTTCTTGGCATCTGAATAACTGACTCTCAAACAGATGATATTGCAGCTATTTCCTAATTCCAATCTCCCAACAGATCATAGTCTACCTAGAACAGCTATGCTTAACACACTGACTACCATGCTAGAAAAAAGAATGTTTTCCTTGGGGCCATGGTGTTTTATTACAAAAACAGAATTAAAATTTTGAAAACAAAATGATCCTTTCATTTAATGAAAAATTTATTTTTCATTGTTTTCTGTGCTTAAGTTATATGCTACTTAAAAAACAGTTCACGTGGCTCCCAAAGGGAAGAGACGTGTGAGTTACATATGCCTCACAAGGCCCCGGGCACAAAACTAGCATGAGCTAAATACAACTCACATGGCAGTTAATGTGTTAAAGACCTAAAACATAACGCTTAATATAATCTCATCACAAAGTCTGCATTCCAAAACAAATAAATATTGTAAATAACAACCAGTGTTAAAACAATACATTAACTGCTTCATAACATTTCTGGGCTCCAGATGAGAGACAACTGAAGGTGAATGCGTGGTCACTTCTGCTCCATGTGCAAAAGTGTTTTCTGAGCAAGACTGTATTAATGTTCACTGCTCCCAGAAATAGAAAAGCCTATTACCTGCAACGAACCTGCCCTGTTAGGGAGAATATTTCTTCTCACCTTCCTCTGTCTTACTGATAGAAACTGCATATTTCAAATTCTCCCACTATTAACAAAATGGAATTTTTTTTCCTGAAATGTGTTAAATTCCTATTCTGCTTATTAAATTGTAATTTAACATCATTTAAAATGATTTCATCTGTGCAGCTCTAATAAAGTATAGTATAGAGTAAGTTGATTATATAAAAGTTTCTGCCTTTGGTACAAGAATGGCAAATAAATTTCCTTTCAGTTTCAACTGCAACCAACTATGGCTAATCACGAAGCACCACGTTAAAAAGAAGGCCTGGTCCAAACTCAGCCAGGAGCAAGTATCTGGCACTAGGCCATGAGCACGGAACGTATTATAGCAGAGGCAGACAAACAGGGCTGGCAGGCCCAGCCTTGTGAAGACAGTATAAAGTCACAGGCTAATCATCTCCCTGCCCTTGGTTTCTCATCCTCCTGTCTCTATCTCCATTTCAGTTTCTTCTCAAATTAGTTATTCCCCACTGGGTGGACAAAAAAAAAAAAAAAAAAAGAAAGAAAGAAAAGAAAATGAAAAAATTCAAATAGGGCCGGGCGCAGTGGCTCACGCCTGTAATCCTAGCTCTCTGGGAGGCCGAGGCGGGCGGATTGTTTGAGCTCAGGAGTTCGAAACCAGCCTGAGCAAGAGCAAGACCCCGTCTCTACTAAAATTAGAAAGAAATTAACTGGACAACTAAAAATATATAGAAAAAATTAGCCGGGCATGGTGGCACATGCCTGTAGTCCCAGCTACTCGGGAGGCTGAGGCAGTAGGATTGCTTGAGCCCAGGAGTTTGAGGTTGCTGTGAGCTAGGATGATGCCACAGCACTCTAGCCCGGGCAACACAGTGAGACTCTGTCTCAAAAAAAAAAAAAAAAAAACTCAAATAGGAGTTAAAAGTATAATAAAACTATGTTTGAAAGCACTAATGAACAAAACACTTTATGATGTATGAGTAAACCATGCGCCTCTGAAGTTCACATCTGCCCAGAACAGACCTCTCTAACATGAAAAGACTTCAGTCTGTTAACCTTTTTGCAGTATGGAGTAATAATAAACTAAATAAATTTAAGTGTAACTTTTTAATAAACAAACACCTGTGGATTTTAGTTACCCTAGTTGAGCAACTCTAAGACATACAATTTTATGAATTTTAACATCTCTACAACCAGTATGTATCTTACAATCCATGTAGTAGTGATTTAATCTTGTGAAAATCTTCTGCTGACATCTTCTGTGAGATACATCACAGTATCTTAGATTCCATGAACAATAAGGATTATGTTTCCCTTTATTCTCATTAAGTTCTCTTCTGAAAAGTCATAGTAAATCAGAGGTAGAAAGGCTGGTATAAATCAGTTAAAACCCCTCATTTTTACTGAGAGCATAGCGGAATTCCAAAGAGGAAAAAGCCCCAGAGAAAAGAGTTCATTAAGTAATACAGTAGAGTTTTATAAGCACTGTGCCTTTCACTACAATTAAGTTTTTCTTCTTGGTATCTATAAATTCAGTACAAAAGTGATTGCTCCTACCACTCTTGGAAAAATATTACCTACGAATTTTCAAGTAATGCTTTTCCTAAATGTTTCTGGAACCAGGTGTGTTTCCACTATACTAGCATATACACATTTCTGAAAACCTTCCAATTTTTGTGACCACAAACTAAAGTTAACAGCATTTATCGGAAAAAGGGGATTGGGGCAGAAAACTTAAAGCCTGTGCAACTTCATATCTGCAGCACTAAAAAAAAAAAAGAAAGAAAAATACCTTAAGAGAAAACCTGTACAGCCCAGGCAGACAGCAACACAGCATGGCTAGAGGCTGCCTCAAGGGAAATTTAAAATACACAAAAACAACTGCAACACTACAACTAAAAATGGAGCTCTGAGCAGTAGAGCTATCAAGAGCCATCTAGGGCTGTGGGTGAGCCTCTCTGGGAAAAGAGCCCTGAAAGCAGATGTTTACTTTTAATTTCTTAAAACAGAACTGAATGGGCTCCTGCCTGTTTTAACAGCCAAGCTGAGGCTGTTTTACTTCCCAGCTGAGGGTTATAATCCTACTATAGCTATTCGGGGGTCCTCTTGCTTAGGAAAAACCACGTTGAAACCAACACAACTTCCATCGGATGTTATTCCCATTTGCCAACTACATATAAATTAATTGATGTGTTAGAAATGTGTTTTAGTAGAATAGACTATATTATAAACCAGAGACTCCCTTAGGGACCTGATAAATTAGAGAAGTTCTCACAGTAAATCAATGGCCTAAGTGGGAAACGGAAACCAGTACTTGGATTTTCACTTTTTCTTCCATATTTTCCCAAAGAGTCATGTGTTCCCTTTAACACATTGAAATTTTAAAAATAATGAGTGACAGGTTTTAGTAAGCTAGTTCTAAAGTATAATGCATACAAGTGTCATTTACAATAACTTCATAAAATATAACAAGAGCAATCAAGTTTCTACGTATATCCAATTTAATCAACTAAAATGAGTCAAAATAATTAAGAATTAATAATTAAGTATCACAGTACACAAACATTGCTCCAAATTATTATTTTCAGTAATAAGTTCTTACCTGAAGCACAATAGGATCAATGCAAGTAAACTTTGTTTCTTCCCTGTAGAGATACTCAATGGAACACTTCAACAGAAGAATTTTGGGGTTTTTAATACAAGAATTCATCTACAAAAAATGAACAGTTAAAGCTTTTAAAGGTTTATACTTTGTAGACCTCCTTTAATAACTTTAAATTCATACTGTTCATAATTCCTACTAAAAGTATCTCATATTAGTATTAATATATTCTCATTTAGTTCTTCTGTTATAGTCTCTCACGTTTTTTGAAAGCAAATAATCTGTTCAGAGCAATGCAAAATTCTTCAAAAATTAGCTTTGTTTTCCTAATACTAGTTTAATCTATTCCTCCATACTCTCAACTATTTTTTTATTTCTAATGTTGTAAGAGATATCATGTCCTCAGTGTGTGCCTAGGGAAGGAGGGAATGTTTAAAGACAGGCTATTTGACACAATCAAAGAGATCAGCAACTTTTTAAAAGTAAATTTTAGTCTTTATAAAATTCAATTTAGGCCGGGCGCGGTGGCTCACGCCTGTAATCCTAGCTCTCTGGGAGGCCGAGGCGGGCGGATTGTTTGAGCTCAGGAGTTCGAAACCAGCCT
>NW_012153063.1:2989796-2997715 GCF_000956105.1 Propithecus coquereli | reverse complement strand
TTAGTCTTTCTAAAACTCACTATGTTGCCCACAGTGGGCAACATAGTGAGACATCATCTCTACAAAAAATTTAAAAAATTAGCTGGGTGTGGTGGCACATGCCTGTAGTCCTAGCTACTCAGGAGGCTGAAGCAGGAGGATCACTTGAGCCCAGGAGTTCAAGGTTACAATAAGCTATGTTCATGCCGCTGCCTGGGTGACAGAGCAAGACTAGACTCTGTCTCTCAGGAAAAAAAAAAAAAAACACCAAAAAAACAAACAAGAGAGAAACAAGAGGAAGAAAAGAATTAAAACATTAAAATGCCTCTTGAACATATTTCTAACAGAATAAATTTCCAAACAATTTTAAGATGGCAAGTTGAATTTAGCAACAACATGAAGTTAAAAAAGAAAACCTTAAAGCAACTCTAGAAGAGACTCAAACAATATACCATAACCATGCAACTAAAGCCACAGACAGAACAGCCTAAGCCCTGCAATTGAGGTTTCAGACTGATCACACTTACAGACCCGAAACTGGCAAACAGTTCTGAAACCAGTGACTCACTAACTGGGAAACTATATTCAGAGCTCTTTTAGCAACTATAAATAAAGACTATCTCTAAATATGATCAGTGGGGCAAAACAGTCATTCATGTATGTTTCTACCACACCCACTTACGATTTTCTTCAATTCCTGAAAAAAGCACAACACACTGACCTCTTAATTCAACAAACATCATTTTAGTTTAAAGTTTTCCTTTAAAGGGTAACATGTTGTTTTAGTAAGACTCTGTGGAAATACTGACCTGAATCACTGCCATGAAACATTATTGAATCCAAGAATACTTTTATTTATCTGTGGATACTAACAATTTTCAGGAATGTTGATGTCTTACAAAAAATAAATTATTCGTTTCCACTTAGAAAAGAGTGAGAACAGGACTATTGTTTATCCATCTAGTTGCTCAAGCTAGAAATTTGCCTCAGCTTTTGCTGTAACAAAATCAGTATCCCCAGAGGTGGGGCCAGGGTTTTAATACGTTCCATTGGTGATTCTGAAGCACAGCAAGGTTTCAGAACACTGCTATATATCAATGGCATCACAAAATTTGAGGACCAATGAATGACACTAGAAACACCTGGAGTGCCTACTTTAAAGACAGTACAACCCCTCCCCTATCCCCCATTACACTCCCACTCTCCTGAACCTATGGAATGAGAATTTCTAGGAGTTGGGCTTAGGAATCAACATTTTTAACAAGGTCCACAGGCAATCCGGCGATCCTGATGTACACTGCACTTTGAGAATGAGAAGCCTTCCGAATAAAATTCAAGCCCCTTAGTGAGATACAAAACCCTTGCCTGTTTCCTCCTACCTCATCTGTCATTTCTCATCTTACACTTAGGAATTCAGTTTCCTTAATACCCCAGGTTATCTCACCCTATTCCTTTATGCTAGTACTAGAAAGAAGCCTAGGGGCTGAAGGTAGAATTACAAGGTGAGAAAGATAACAGAATAACATTGACAGTTCTGTAGCTCAGCCCTAGAAGAATGACCAGTTTTAGAATGCTAAACCTTTAGATAAACTCCAGTCTGTAAAGAAACCCTGTCTCCCTGAGATGTAGTAGGGTCAGAAGAGAAATGATATAAGTATCCTATCATTCTCCTGGTCTGGAAGCCTGACCTCCCACTTCCTTCTTTTGTCCGGTGAATTCCCATTATCCAAATTTCAATCCATTCATCATTAGCTCTGGGAGATCTTCCCTAAGCCTCCAAATTTCAACCCTATTGCATACACTGCTAGGTACCCCTCAATGTCCATTGTCCTTTTCTTCTATGATTAAGGTACCCCAACTTGTTAGCTTAGCACACAGCCATGGTTTGCTGAACTTCACTGTTAAACCAAATCACATTACCTTTTTATGTGCAATGTTCTTCGTACAAACAAAGCCATTGACAACCATAGAATCAAACTTCTTTCCACCTGGGATCTAATGGAACAAGTAAGAAAACAGTAAAATCCAATGATATATCCTTGAAATCCAATCAGATGGACACTATTATTGCTTTCCATTTTTTTTAACTACTATGTAATCAAATAGGACCAAAAGTTCCAGAATATAGTTCTTCCTTCCAACCAATGATTAATGGCATCTCAGCATGAAGCCTGTTTTCTCACACTCTACTCTCTAATGTACTATACCAGGTACTCTAAAATACTCACTGTCTGAATAAACTGGTGCCATTTGGCAGTTAAAACCACTATTGTTTAATACCATAGGCAACAAAATACATATAAGATACCATTACTATTGAATAAAGCAATATCCACTGTTTTTCCTTAGAACAGTGACAGTAGTCTGTAAGAATGGGCTTTCTCATAGCTGATGTGTCAAGAAAGAGGAAACAAGAAAGGAAGAAACTAAAATTGAGTTCCCAACTCATCCCCCATCCAACTCACTTCATCTGTTTCATCTCTCACTTCCTTTGTGTGGCTTCCATGACTCCTAAGTGCATCATTAACAGAGCAGATGGCAAAACCTCCCATTCCTCACCTAGCACCCCTGAGGATAATGACTCTTTTTAGATGACCATTAAGAGAAAAATCACAATCAGTCTTGCCTCATCAGTTCCTAAAATTAGCAAAGCATTAACAGAGCTCACTTTTTTAATGTGGACAAACTGACGGATATCCATGTCATCATCCTGGTTCTTGACATCAGGCCGGACTGTCTGAACTACCTGGCAGACCAATGACACAATGATGTCCCTCCAAGATGGTGACAATGAGTCATTATGGAGCAACTGCTGGAGTAGTGCCATCATGTGGTTATGATTAGCTGAACTACAAAAATATTACAAGAAAGGAGTTTGCATAGTTCATACTTCCAGAGACAATAATTCTGAGGACACAACAAGCAGTCTACAAAGAAATAAACATTTCAGTTATGGCTCTCAGATATTCTATACTGAAAGAATAAAATTAAATATCTGTACCTTAATGATTTTGCACATAAATGAAATCTGAGAATATCTTCAACTAAGATGTCTCCTTTAGTTTGCAGAAATAAAATTTTAACACATAAAATGGGGATAGACAAGCACAGTCCGGGATGCTTTGTTCCATAGGAAATTGTATCGGAAATCAGAATAGGATTTGTTTTCTAAGTAATCTTAGTATTTTTTACTTTATATAAAGAAGAGGTACTATGCATATGCCTATCAAGCCAGTGAAGATTATAAAAATGGAAAATTAAAATTAAAAAGCTCACTGCCTTACAGCAACCTCTCCATGGCTTGCTTCTCCCCATTCTCTTCCCTCAGGAGCTCCAGGTTGTTATGATGCCAGCCCAAAGGTGTGAAAGGCAGCTCTTTGGATTTTTCCTCTACCCGACGATTAAATAAGGATTCTAAGTAGGGTATAAAATAAGAAGTTATTACTTCATCATCATGTTTTATACCATCTACTGTTATACTTAGAAATTATCAATTTCTCTTTAAATTTTTTAAGTTGGCCAATGTAAGTTATTATTCTAAAAGGGCAAGGACATGTAATTAAATACATAATAAAATACATAGTAATACATAAATACATTGAAAACACATAATTTAAAAAATTAAGAAAAGCAGTAATTAGCAACAGCCAAAATCAGAGACAGAACTGTGAGAAGCAAATTTACATATGTAACTAGGACTTTCAAGCCAATAATTATAAACACAGCTTCTGAAAAGCAAATAAAATGAGATTTTTGCATTGTCCTTTTATTTATTTTGGAACACTAAAAAAGAAGGGTGTTAATTTTCCCTATAAAATCACAAACTGAAAACTGCATTCAACAGAAATCTGAATGCTGGCATAACAACATGTGATAATGTGGGTGCTGAACTTTCAAGCTCAGCTGGGATATCCTGAAACAGCAGATGACAGTATGCAAAGTCTGTCTATTCAGACGATCCCTACTAGTGTTTCTTTTTCAATACTGGCATGGAGGCTTTTTAACAAAATTTTAACAAGACAGACTCAAAAATAAATTATGAATATTAAAACATGTTAAATAGCAATTTATGTAAAATTTTGTAAAATCTTTAAGTTTTTTTAAAAGGGTGCAAATTGAACAAGATAAAAAAAAATTGATAATAAATGTCCTGCAAAAAAGATGCTCACTAAGGAATTGCTGAATGTGACTGAATAAATGGAAAGAGGTGGGAAAAGCTTACCAAATTCTCTAACCCTTCCCGTCTTAAAGCAAACCAAACAAACAAAAAAGCTTTCACTCAACAGTCTAGCAAACAACACAGTAAAGCATGTGTTCCATGACATGTGAAGTGCAAGAACTGCCCATTTCAATTACGTGAACGGCCAGTCTATGAACATCTAGTTGAATCAGATGCTTGGAGGTGAATTCAGAAGCACTGCCACGTTACGAGATCAGCTGTACACATGGCCTCCTTCCAGCTTGCCCTACCTTCTTTTATCTGAAACCATGAGAGCCAAGAAGACACTGGGAAGGGAACTTTTCTCCCATTATCTGAGGCCTAAGCTGTGGAATGTTGTGGCCCAGTTAGCAATGTCTTTACTCCACAGGAAGTTAAGCAGGGAAAAGGTGAGAAAAGGTTTACATTCTTCCATACTCCTTATGTTCAAAAGAAATTGACCAGCAGAATTAGCTCTTTTTTTTTTTGAGACAGAGTCTCACTCTTTTGCCCGGGCTAGAGTGAGTGCCGTGGCATCAGCCTAGCTCACAGCAACCTCAAACTCCTGGGCTCAAGCGATCCTCCTGCCTCAGCCTCCCGAGTAGCTGGGACTACAGGCATGTGCCACCATGTCCGGCTAATTTTTTCTATATATTTTTAGTTGTCCAATTAATTTCTTTGTATTTTTAGTAGAGACGGGGTCTCGCTCTTGCTCAGGCTGGTTTCGAACTCCTGAGCTCAAACGATCCGCCCGCCTCGGCCTCCCAGAGAGCTAGGATTACAGGCGTGAGCCACCGCGCCCGGCCCAGAATTAGTTCTTTATCCCCTTCTGCCTACTTCTCTTCCCAACTCCACAAGTCAAGCAGCATCCTTAATTGGATGAGATCTGTTTTTTGGGCTTTTTGACAAATGTGACAATCTTTGATGATATGTATATCAATATTTTACACTACCTTTACAATATGGGAAAGTATAAACTATTTAGGCCTTTAAAAGAGTAAGATTCAAATTCAACTTAAATGTTTTTTGGGTTTTTTTTTTTTTTTGAGATAGGGTCTGGCTCAGTTGCCCAGGCTAGAGTGCAGTGTTGTTATCATAAGCTCACTGCAAACTCAAACTCCTGGGCTCAAGCGATCCTCCCGCCTCAGCCTCCCAAGTAGGTAGGACTACAGGTGCACGTCACCATGTTCAGCTAGTAAAATTCTACTTAAAAGTTTTTAAAAAATTAATTTTTAGCTAAAAGACCTCCTTCTCTCAAACCAAGTCCCACTTATATTCTTGGTTTTCAACATTTTCAAAGTCACTATATATATTAAAAACTGTGTTCCCATGATATTAACATAACCAAATATATTTTCAGCACCTTCTCTACGCCAATCAATGCGCTAGGTCCTACGCATATCTTCACGAAAAAAAGAGACGCCACCCAATGTATGGCTGTTGATAAAATTACCTTTGATGAAGGCATCACTTATTGAGAGCTGTTGTCCTCCAGTGTCAGAAATCAAATACTCTGCATACCAGAAAGAGAACAAGAGAGGAGGAAGAAAAGGAAAGACAAATGACTACAACATGCCAGCATAATTATACAGAGAACACACCCCCACACAAAGTATTACTCATACTAAACCTACCACTGTCCCGCACATTTAAGAAAGCTTTGAGCTAAAATGCCTCTTTATACTTGCTCTGCATACTTCATACTAAACTTCATAGACTTGTATTAATAACTGAACAGAACCATGAAACAGTTCATTTTAATTCAAATGGCAGATAATCTTTCACAAATCATTTTTCCTTTACCAAAAACAAACCAGTTTATGAAAACTGAAACAGTAATTTATATAACTGTAAAAGATTATGCTATTTTTCTCATTTATAACTGTATTTAACAAATAAAGACTTTGTCTATACACAAGGCACTTCACAAATAGAGAACTCACCTGATAAAATATACGGTTTTTTTAAATTTCAAAATATGACCTATAAAACAAATTAATACAAAAGTAACACTAATAGGGAATAAAGATATAACTCATCTGGATTTTTATTAGTTTTGAATAAGTGTTTTTGTTTTTCAGAAATTCTACCAAACACTATTGAACACACACTGAATGCTTTTAAAATATTAAATATTTTTCTTATGAGTGAAACTTACTCTTTACTTCCCCATGAACTTTTCTCTAGGTACGTAACCAAGCATAGCTCAAATAAGGTTCTTTCCACTATGCAAATTAAAACATATCACATTTTAACTTCTTTAAGGTAAAGGGGTTCTCACCAAAATTTTTTCCAAGTTCATTTACAAACAAATGGGCTTTAAAAGTCAATATGTTTATAAGCCAGTATGCTCATCCTTTCAACCAAAAAAAAGAGAAAATATTTTACTTAGAGAATTCAAGTGCACCATGCCAAACACAATGAAATCAAGTAAGTGAATAAGACAGATGTTACACTTTATTTCTACTCTTCCTTCACAGAAATGAATAAGGCCAAATTCCGTTAGTTAAATTAATGTATTGTTCTTTAGAAGGCTTACTTCTCACACTAAAGCTTAAATATACATGAGATTCCAGACATGATCAATTTTCCCCATTTTAATATGAAAAAATTTCATACATATAGAAAGTGCTATATACCATCCACCTAGAGTCAACAATTGTTAAGGACTTGCCACACATGTGTGTGCTTCTTTTCCTGACCATTTGAAGTTACACATATCATGACGCTTTACCACTAACAAGTCAGCATGCCTCTCTTATTAATATAGGGGCATCCTTCTTTATAGCCACAATACTATTTACTTACTTGAGAAAACTGACAATGTCTTAATGTCATAGAATTCGTCCATATCCAAATTTATCCAACTGTCCCCAAAATGTCTTTAAAAGGTGATTTTTTTTCCTCAAACCTGGATCCACTAAAGTTCACACATGGCATTTGGTTATTGTGTCTCTTCATTCTCTTTTAATCTAGAGTCTCACTCTGTTGTCCAGGCTAGAGTGCTGTTGCACCAGCCTAGCTCACAGCAACCTCAAACTCCTGGGCTCAAGTGATCCTCCTGCCTTAGCCTCCCAAACAGCTGGCACTACAGGCGCTCACCACTACACCCAACTAATTTTTTGTTTCTATTTTTAGTAGAGATGGGTTCTCACTCTTGGTCAGGCTGTTCTCTACCTGACGTCAACTGATCCACCTGCCTTGGCCTCCCTGAGTGCTAGGATTACAGGCGTGAGCCACCACGCCTGGCCCCGTGTTCCTTTTCTTGATAATGAATTTTGAAAGAACCCATGTCAAATGTCCTGCGAAATGTCCCACATTCTGGATATGATTGATTGTTTTCTCATGGTATGTTTAACTTGCTCCTCTATTCCACATTTTCCTATACACAGAAAATTAGATCTAAAAGCTTGTGGAAGCCGTGATTTTTCACTTTCTTCTCTAGGTTCTACTTACTAACTTTCCAAGAATAGTTCAGAATCCTGCTTGCAACACACAAATAAAATGTATTATAATTGTGCAACTCTCCAAGACCAACAGTGAAAAATTAATCAACCATAAGATCATACTCAGCTTTACAAACTTCTAAAATTAAGAGGCTTTCTTACATAAGATAAAAAGCATTGTAGTCCCAGCTACTCGGGATGTTGAGGCAGGAGGATCGCTTGAGCCCAGGAGTTTGAGGTTGCTGTGAGCGAGGCTAATGCCACAGCACTCACTCTAGCCAGGGCAACAGAGTGAG
>NW_012153063.1:2986072-2989731 GCF_000956105.1 Propithecus coquereli | reverse complement strand
CCACAAGCAGATTTAATAAGATTTACCTTTAATTTTAGTAGAAAAATAAAAACTATTTGTATTCATTTAAACGGGAAAAAACCAGAGACAGAGGAATTCTATTATTCTTTTACATAACTACTAGTTCACTCTGGCAATCTTTCCTGTTAATCAGCGGTCATCTTAACTACAACACAGAACAAAATATTTTATTATATCTCGACTTTACATGAAAAATGTAAAAAGAATAAGTCTTGTTAGTATGGTAATAAAAGAGAACTGTGAAAGCCAGATACATTTATTAAGGATTTATAAAGTCCTCAAATTATACACTCTCAAGGTTACAAGTGACCTAAGTGGTCAATTAAACAATTACCTTCTTTCTAATGTTGGACAGCCTCTATAATCTTCTTACTAAGCAGGCTAAAGCTGTGGTCCCCAGCCCCTAGGCCGCAGACCAGTACCTATCCAGGGCCTGTTAGGAGCTGGACCACACAGCAGGAGGTGAGTGGACAGGGAGCAAAGCTTCGTCTGTATTTACAGCTGCTCCCCATAGCTCGCGTCACTGCCTGACCTCCGCCTCCCCCCACAAATGTATCATCTTCTCCTGATCTATCAATCTCGTATCACCATAAAAGATGGAAATGGGGTTGTTTTGGAATGACATGTTGGTTAACCAACATCAGTGCCCAGTCACCACCAATCCCTTTTCTAAATACCACAGTATATTCTGTTAATTAAACTTTTCTACAATTTTGCCAGCTTCTAATGTCAAGTCAAGAGTTCATCTTTTCAAAAAAATTTAATGCATCTATCACCACAGTCATCTAGACTCTCTCCCACTCTTCATAATTCTTCAAAGATAAGAAACTCTGGCTCCGTGATCCCAAATCTAAAGACTTTCAATAATCTGGCATATAGTTTTCCTAAACCTGGCAACAGACTTATTTAAAATAACCAGGCATTCTCTATCTCTTCATTACCTTGGCCTTTACTTTCCTCTTAACCATGTGTGTTCTTTCCTGATAAGATTAATCTTGACGGAGGGGAAAAAAGCTTCTTTCAGTCATCGGTCATCAATCAATATAACACCTTTCCCAAACAACTGGTCTAATTTTTCTTTCTATCGCAATTTAAATCTCTTCTCAGATATCCTTGGCATTTTCGCCAACCTTCAGTGCCATCTGAACTTCTGCTATCCTGTCATTTTTCTTAAAGGTGCTAGCCCCTCTGTCAGATTCATCTTCCTATGAAGGGCTGCTATTCACATATAAACAATCTTTCTAAAGTTTTGAGATCAAAATAATTAAAAAGGAAAAAAAAAGATTTGAGATCAGAGCAGGTCCAGAGTCATGATGTTTTTTCAACTGCAGGTGCTTCCCCTTCTATTTTCCTTGGAGATACAATCTGAGGTTGCCCTGTAAATGTCATTATTAGAGCCTCCTGTTACATTCCTCTCCCAAAGTTCCAAAGTTAGATTTCCTAATGTAAATGACTCGCTATGCTCAGCGGTCCACCCTGTGCTATTATGAATTCTATAATGACAGATTTGACATGATTTTCTTCATGGTTTTCAAAACTTCCTTAACTTTCCAAGATGTGAAATCATTAGCAAATCAAAAGGGTACTTCATACTCTGCTTTCAGCAAAATGAAACTGCCAATAGACGTGTCCAGAGAACAGATATCCTCTGACATATGTGCCTCTGACCCACATCCATCCGTTTATATTCAAAAGCACCATAATATTCTCCATGTGACCACCATCTACAGTTAATTCTCACACAAGTGCCACGTCTGCTTCACTATCCTTCCATACTCACCCAAATGTTCACCATCATTTTTCTAATTTCTGCTTTGAGGATTGCCATAAAGACATGTATTTTACTGGTGCTCAAGGCTAGGCAAGTCTCCTCCTTTATCACTTTACCACATCCTCTCTCTAAATTCCTTATTTTTAAATAAGATATACCTTTTTATTATTATAACTCTTAAATGCCATTTTACCACATCTTGATAATGGCTAATTCCGACAATTATGAGAAATTTCTTGTGGAAATTTGTTGTAAATTTCTTCCAAATTATTTTTAAGAACTTCTCTTTTCTGATATTTTTAGGTTCAAAATAGAAAGCAGCAAAGAATTAGGCAAGCATTTCAAATCTAAGTGAAGAGAAAATTCAACTTTAGAGTATTAAATGTTCAAAATTCAAACTCCAAGTGAAATCATGGAATGAAGTGCTTCATTTTTGTAACAATGATTTTTCAGTTAATATGATATAAAATGATGATAATATGATAAAATCCAATAGTTATTTATTTACTCATGTGTTTTTTATTTATTTATACCTAATGCCATTTTAGGGCTGTAACTTTTTTTTTTTTTTTTTGAGAGTCTCACTCTATCACCCAGGCTGCAGTGCAGTGGCATGATCACAACTCACTGCAGCCTCCAATTCCTGGGCTCAAATGATCCTCCTGCCTCAGCTTCCCAAAGCACTAAAGCACTGGGATTATAGGCAGGAGCCACTGGGTCCAGCCTAGGGCTATAATTTAAATAGGCTTTTAATTATACACAATAGAGTAAACCTCATCATCCATTTAAAAAACAGGCATTTTTTTTCTTATGTGCTATATGTTAGATTTTAGTAATGGTTTACATTATTTTTCCTTTTATACCAAATGTCTTTTGAATATGGCCATTATTATTTTTGAGTCAATATACTAAAGCATCAAATAAGATAGCTAAAAATAAAGAATGAATTCATTTCATACATATAGTATATATATAAAAAGCATTTTAAATTATAGTGGAAAGATGTTTTGAAATGTGTGAATGATTTTCCCCAATCTAGTGCAAGCATCTTAACGGGTTTAGTGAAATACTATGTTACGGGGTAACAGCAAAGGCAAATATGCTTTAAAATATTAAATGAAGAAAGAGAAAAGAATAGAGCAGAACATCCATGTTATAAATGCAAAGAAATAAATGCCACCTTGGAAGTTGCACATTATGAGAAAAACAGTCAGATGTAGTTCCTTTTAAAGACTACAAGCTTTAAACTGGGCATGGTGGTACTGACAGAGAAAATAAGAAATAAAAGGAATTAACCAAAAAAGGTATAAGGAGGAGGTGTGGGGAAAATGAGAAAGGGTGGAACAAAACCCACACCAAATCCCCTCAGCCATACGGGACAGAGGAAGCCAGAAGGACAGGCTGACATGAGATCCTATGGCCCAGCTCTCCAGCATGTGTTTGGATTCCAGATGGTGACTACCTCCTACCTTTTTGGTCAGCAGGGTGAGGGGGCACATGTGGGTACTTGGAGGGCTTCTTGATATGGAAGTTCACGTTGTCCAGCTCCACGTTCAGGCTGATAGAAGCAGCTGAGTCACTGTCCACTGTGGACTGGAAACTGCTGACTGATGTACGCTTGCTAGGACTGGCAGAATCTTTTAGTGTTGGGGAGGGTAAAGAAATATAGGGAGAGGAGGGGAGTAAAAATGGGTTTTATCAGGGTATTGGAGGAAAGGAGAAAAATGATTTTTTAATATACAAGCCCAATGTGCAATACCAAAATGGATACAGTATTTTCATGTACTTCTGTGTATACTTAATAAAATTTGAACAAGTTAAATATAAAATCAATTTTTAAAATAAAGAAATATATTGCCACAAGCAG
>NW_012153063.1:2980773-2984416 GCF_000956105.1 Propithecus coquereli | reverse complement strand
AGATTTTCAACTGCTCAGAGGATCAGCAACCCTGACCCCCATGTTGTTAAAGGGTATAAATTCTATGTGTGTGTGTGTGTGTGTGTGTGTGTGTGTGTGTGTGTGTATGTGTGTGTATGTAACATACACCGAATTATAGAAGCCAAAAGTGAAAGTACATCTTTCTTAAAAGTTTTATCTTTAAATTTCCATTTCCCTAATGTAAAAAGAAATAGATCATTTTATCATTATTATACAATAGTGCTAAACAGTCAAAATCTATTTCAATAGGTGACATTAAATTTTTCAATCATTTTACTGTGTATATTCCCTATTAGCTCTATGAAAATAGGAAAAGTATTAGTAAAACTGAAAACCACTAAAGTTAAATGACAAGTAACTATAATACCCACAAAGCCAAGTTTAAAAAAAGCCATATCAACTGAATAAAGTGTCTGATTCTAATAGGTTTCTCATCACCACTACCTACCAAGTAAAAAATGTTTTAACTTTCCTGAAACAGCAGGAAAAACATGTTTTAAAAAAGTATCTTTGGGTAACTACACTACTTTTTATTCCTACTGGTAAAGAAAGACATCAAAACAAGCTTGCTATATTCTCATGAGCTGTAAACACTGAAAAGTACCTGCAGTGGTCTGTACAGTGCATACTCATCTCTGAAAAGCTGGTCATGATGACTAACACAATCCAGCCAACGTCCATCAACCATTGCTTGTCCAATTGCTATAGCTTGTGCCCTGAATCAAGATCCACAGAAATAAACTTTTAAAAGTCAGTCAAAATAATTTCAATAATTTACAAGATAAGATACAACCTTAATTTTTTTTTTTCAGTTCTAATCAGAGTTGGAATTTCAAATGATCCTTGGATAGGTAAAGGATAAAAACAAGAAAGACTTTAAGCAAATTAAAAGATTCTTCCAGGTACCATAGTAATGGAGAAGAACCTATTGGTAAGGCAGTCTTAACAAAACTTAATTTTAATTACAGCAAGTATATACTGAGTACTGAATGCATGCATACCCTTGTTTTACTAGAAGAGTAAAAACACGTTGAGAATAGCATGACTCCTACCCTCAAGGAACTCAGTCTTGATGAGAAAACAATACTAAATATTACAGATACAGGTATAAAATATATAAACAAATCTATATGAAATAAATACTTAATAACACATTGTATTATATGGCATTTCATAATTTATAAAGCATTTTACCCAATATTTATTTCATTTCATCCCCACACCTTATTCACAGGACAATATATTTTCCTCATGTTGGAAAAATCTCAAAGAGATTGAATAACTTGACTAAAAGCACAAAGCTGAAAGGAGAGATGGCCAAAATTGGAACCCAGGGCTTTACTGCTTAAAGCTGTTTCTGGCTTTACTTGTTTATGTACCTGTTTCTTCCCATAAGAGGAAGAGTACCTAACCTGAGCAAGTAGTAAAATCTAGGGGATATGTTATAATAACTTGAAAGATAACAGGACCTGTCTATCATTCTTTTTCAGAAATGATTTGTGAGGTAGGGTAGGACTTCTAGGTGTACCTTACGGACCCAATTCTCAACACTAGATTAGAGGACAGCAGGAGAATCCTTTTGCCTCACTCCATAGCTAGCTACAATTCTCCAATCAAGAATTCTATTTTGGAAATTACTGAACACTTCCATTTTTAATAAGGTAAATTATGACTCCATTTGACTCATTGCCTCTATACTATTCTCTGCTGGTTAAAACCCAGATAGGAGAAGGGTTGAGTAATTAGTACCCCAAACCATCAAATACATAAAAACAAAGAACATCCTAACCCACAAAGAAATCTGTTACTTACATCTTCACATACATGTCCTTATTAAAAATAAATTTAAAAATAATGTCAAAACCTCTTTTTTAAGATAATACCTTGTAGCAATGTGTCCATTTCGGATTAGCCAGTTAACTAACTCCTTCCCAACGATGCAGTTAGGATGCGTTCTCAGCCAGTAGCGGTGATCCTGAAACTCCATTCCACTGCTGTGATGGCAGATTTTTTTCCACAGATCCTTTAACTGAACACTGTCCTACAATCACATGAAGAGTAAGTAAGTCCTCCTGAGAAGAATCCTACATACCTTTTCAGATGCTTTCTTGTGACTTTTAGATACACAAAAAGAAATTCAGTTTGGATTTCTTTATAGAATAGCATTACTTTTTTACTATTAAGAACTGTCCTGTTGATATTATTTCTACCTTTTTTTTTCCCCAGAGACAGAGTCTCGCTATGTTGCCCAGTAGCTACGCATAGGCTCAATTATAGTGCACTATAGCCTGACACTCCTGGCTTCAAACAATCCTCTTTTCTCAGCCTCCCAAGTAAGTGGAACTACACTGCATGCCACAGCACCTACCTCTTATTTCTACCTTATAAACTGTAAGCTTGAGGACAAATGCACTATCTTCCACTTCTTTGCTTCACTCTTAGATGAGTGACTAAAAACACAGTATTTTACAAATAGATGAATTCAATAAGCAACTGATTATCTCACATAAACATATAGTATTAAACATCTGAGAAGTTTTCCGTGTGTATAAGAAACACGTTTCCAAGTTCAAACAGCAATCTGGATCTAACTAAGAGTTAAGCTCTCTTATAGGCAACTGAATTGTGATCTTACCAGATGAAAGGTGTAAAGAAAATATTGCAATGAGTATAGAATAGTTGACCTATTTCCCAGGTAATCCTAGTAAAAATTTAAGCGAATGACTTCTCTGTTTATTAATAATTGATATGCTATTTCGTTTATGTATTTCTTTTAAAAAAGAATCAGTGAGATAAACATTCTCTATGCTCAAATCTAGAAATAGGTCAAAGATACTGGACTAGTACCAGAAGAATTTTGCGTTCATCCTCAGTGGTCTCTGTCCTAACATACGTTCGGTTAGCCTGTGGACTGACAGATGTCTCATATGAAGATACCATAGGAGACCCAGATCGATCCAGTGACAGGTTAGTAATGCTGGCTGATCTGGAAATAAAAACAAAAAGTGAAATCGCAGGTGTAAATTCTTCACCAATAAATAAAGTTACCGAGAAAATTCATTTTTAAATAAATGCTTACTTGCTAATGTTAAGGGTACTTTTAAAAGTAGTTATGATGGTTATGTATGATGTTATCATTGGGGGAAATTGGGGAAAGGATATCCAGAAACTCTCTCTACTATATTTACAACTCTTTGTGAGTCTAAAAATTATTTGGAAATAAGTTTAAAAGAAAGTCATCATGGAAAAATTACAGGAAAACAATTATATAATTCATATATCAGTAATAGTAATATTTCAATGGAACGAAATATAAAGTCTTCTTGTTAAACTGGTACAGATTAGTGGGTTTTTTTTAATTGACAAATATAAAAAATGACAACTAAATGCAAAAATAATCTTGCAGATCAGGGTCAGGAAACTATGGCCCACAGCCCAAATCCACCTAGCCTCCTGTTTCTGTATAGCCCGTGAACTAAGAATGGTTCTTATTGTTAAACATCTAGAATCGATATTATAGGTAATACTAGTTTTGAACCCCAACTAAGCAAAATGTTATGCCCCCAAAAAGAATTCCTTTTTTCTCTTCAGTAGACCTATATTTAAAACATCATGCTAGGCC
>NW_012153063.1:2979387-2980723 GCF_000956105.1 Propithecus coquereli | reverse complement strand
TAAAGAAATATATTGGAGGTTCTGCAGAGAAAAAGTCTGATATCAAAGTGAAAAGGTGAGAAAGTTGTCTGCTGCGATATTATTAGTTCAGTTATTTTTAAGCTGCTGCAAACTAGATACTACGGAAAAATCTAGAAATGTCAGTTGCCTAATAAGATGTTTAAGAAAATACTGTATCTAAGACAAAACTGCTATCAGATGTTTACATTTTGGTGGAGCCATAAATTGTATAGCTGACTTGTTTCAGCTAAAACAAGACACTCATTTTATCATACATACACAGTAATGACCCATAAAAACCAAAACGTTAGAAAGTTAAACTCACTAGCCAAATTATCGTCACCTTCTTCAGCTATCTGTTCTGTGTCGCTGTCATCAAACTTTATGTCTTTAAACCAGGATGGCTCAGAGTGTCCTTCCACAGAGTTCACCGAGTCACTGTCTGGAGAAGGTGTCTCAGAAAATTCTGTACTCTGAAAGGACCAAGACAGGATCCAAGCAATTGACCCTCAATGGCAACAATGTTAAGGCTGTCACACTACAAATAAATTGTAGGCCAATAGTTCTACAAATCTAACAACTGAATAAATTTATATAAAAATAAACAAATTAACAAAACCAAGTTATAAAACAACATTATACTGGCATTCTGCTCTTAAAATTATAATTTTCATTAACTAGAAGGCTTAAGTAGCATATTACGAACAAAACATTGCTCTGATACAGATTTTACAGTGTTTCATTTCACCCGTTAGTACTGAGAGTGAAGATAGCTTAGAATTTATTCTAACCCTGGGCCAACTCTAGGACACATCCTAAAAAATAACTTTTAACAAATCATACCAGACCAGAATTTGGGGTCATTTGTCTTTTCTATAGAAACCATTGACTTTCCAATTTTAGTTTCCAAAGGTTTTACTAAACATTATACAGTTGACTCTTAAACATGGGTCTGAACTGCTCTGATCCACTTATATGCAGACACAGTTTCTTCTACCTCTGCTACCCTGAGACAGCAAGACCAAGCCCTCTTCTTCCTCAGCCTATTCAACATGAAGATGAGGATGAAGACCTTCACGATGATCCACTTTTACTTAATGCATAGTAGATATATTTTCACTTCCTTATGATTTTCTTAACATTTTCTTTTCTCTAGCTTACTTTATTGTAAGAATGCAGTATACAATATATATAATACACAAAATATGCATTAACTCTTTATGTCATTGCTAAGGCTTCTGATCAACAGTAGGCTATTTGTAGTCAAGTTTCAGCGGAGTCAAAAGTTATACACATGGCTCACGCCTGTAATCCTAGCTCTCTGGGAGGCCGAGGC
>NW_012153063.1:2975867-2977481 GCF_000956105.1 Propithecus coquereli | reverse complement strand
ACGTATTTTTCTATTCTTATAACTTTTTGCAAGTTTGAAAGTTTTTCAAAACAATTAAAAATTAACAACGAAAAAGCAAAACTCTCCTATAGCTTCCTATCTCACTCAGAGTAAATGAAAAAAGTCCTCAAAATTAATTTTAAGACTGTTCTACTCCAGCCACACAGGATTCCTTGTTATTCCTTGCCAGGCGTGTTCTCTCTCAGGAATTTGCTATGCTATTTCGGTTTTCTGGGTACACTAACTAATCCACAAAATGTTCACATAGCTCATGCCCTCACATCCTTCAGGTCTTATTAAACTAGAAGACAGAAGATGTTGTAGGTTTCAAGCCCTCAAGCCAGTGGAGAATATTGAAAAAAACCACTGATAATAGCAAAAGCTACCTGGCAAAAAGGAAAGGATAGTTTAATTCAGCTTTTAGAGCTAAAAAAAAAAAAATGACGATTAATCTCACCCTTTTTAAAATCTATTTGTTTTACTCATTACTATGAAAAGGAATAAAAATGAGACACAAAATACAGTGTTTTCATTTGTCAGTTTACCTATTTCGAGCAGGAGATTTCCCAGCATCCTCTTGAACAGATACAAGTCTTGTTGAAAGAGCAGTATTTGAGGAATCTGGATGAATCAAACTATAAAGAAAATGGGAAAATACTGAGATCATAAGAGGCAATTTCAATGAGGTACTTCAACACTAAAAAACAGATTAAATATTTTTCCCTGCAATAATGAGATTTTGAGTCATTTTTGTTCTTCCTTTCATTATGGTGGAAACAACACATGGTTTTTATCTTAAGCATAACAAATGCCAAAAGAATGATAAAGTTCTTAAGTATAGGGAATGCCAATCAAATAATAAAATTGGTTAGGTGGATGACTTATAAAACTCCTTTTCACGTCATAAATACAAGATGGAAGTGATTTTGGAAGGAAATCTGACGTCAAATATTTCATTCTCAGTCCCCATGACCCACTGGAATAGCACCACAGAGTCTGACAAACCTAGATCCAAGTGTAGGCTCTATCTCTTACTAGCTGTGTGACCTTGGGTTCATTACTTAATCTCTTTGAACCTCAGCATCCACATCTGTCAAAAGGAGAAAACAGTGCCTACTACAGAGATATGATGATTAAAAGAGAATGAACATTAAACAATTAGCACAGAACCTAAATTTTAACTATTATTCTACTTTTGACATTTACCCTACATCTCTCAAGAAGTTTTCATACCTGGTTTGTTTTATTAAATCACACTTGCCAATTCTGGGCTCAATAGGACCAAGCACGACCAAAAAGCATTACTAACTGAAGTAAGCAAGAACTGAAGAATCCCTATACTTTGTATTATTTTATTAAATATAGAATCAATTTTTTAAATTTACAAAATATATGTAAAATATAAAGAATCACGATGCCATAAACACCAAAAGTACCTCTAAAGCAATTTAAGAAAAAGAACACTACTAATGACTGTGAAGTGCCCTACCCAATACCATTCATATCCTTCCTTACCCTCAATAAATCCAGTTATAAACTTTACATTTATCATTGTCTTCCCTTTCTTTTAGTTTTACCATGTTTGTATCCCTAGACAGTGTATTAGTTTTATAT
>NW_012153063.1:2972648-2975817 GCF_000956105.1 Propithecus coquereli | reverse complement strand
TCTCAGCATATTCCTTCGGTGAAAGAAGTGGCATAATGTATTATTCAATTAATTTAAATGTCTTTTCCAATGGGTGCATTATCCATATATTCTGCTTCTCTAACATTCTACCCATCCGTGCACATATTCTAACATAGTGACAATAGAAATAAAAGAAAATTAGTCAATTTTGCTGTCAAAAGCTCTAATTAATAGGGCAGTGCCAAGAATACTGATTAAAATTATATATTTAGAGATAGTACCCATTGACTAAATTACATCTCTCCTAAATTGATTTAACATCAGTCTTAGCATTAACTGGAAACACATGGAGATACATTGTAAATTACCACAGCTATCTCTGCATTTGTACACTTGCCAATAGGAAAACTATTATCTGCCACCTTTTTAAAAAGCCATCTCTTGACTCCACATCCCTCTGCTGTACTTTCTCCTTCACTTTACAGCAAAAGTTCCACCTCCAATAACTCTTCCATGCTCTCTAACCCCAAACAACCCACTTGAAATTGCTCATCAAGGTTACCAATGTTATCGTTAAATCCAATGGTCAGTTTTCACTCCTCATCTTACTTAACATAATAGCATAATTTCCACCTTAAAAAACTTTCTTCACTTGGCTACTAAGACCAATACCCTCCTGGTTTTCCTGTCATCTTACTGGCCTCTCCTTCTCAGTTTGCTTTTCTGGTTCCTCTTAATCTCTGCAGTCTCAGTCCTTGGTCCTTATTTCTTCTCTTTTCACACACATTCTCTTGATAATCTCCATCCAGGTTTATAGCTTTAAATATCATCCACATGAGGACAACACCCCAGTTTATATCTCCAGCCTATACCCCTCTCCTAAATTCTTGACTCATATATCCAACTGTCTATTTGACGTGGATGTCTAGAAGAGATCTCAAATTCGACATGTCTAAAACCAAACTGCTCCTCCCAGTCTTTTCCCATCTCAATAAATGGCATTTCCATCCTTCTAATTACTGAGGCTAAAACCCTGAGTCCTGTTTGATGTCTCTCTTTCTGCTTACATCCAATTGATTAGTAAATTCTATCAGCTCTACAATCAAAATATATCTTGAATCTGACCATTTCTCATCCACCACCCCCACTCTGATCTAAATCAATCCTCTTGCCTGGATTATTGCACCAGCTTTCTAAGCGGTCTCCCTGCTTTTGCTCTTATGTCCTACAGTCTACTCGACAGAGCAGCCAGAGTGCTTCTTTCCAAACATAATTCAGATCATATCATTCCTCTAACTCTCCACACAAAACTCTCCATAAAGGTAAAGTTTTTTTAGAGTAGAATGTCAACTAATTAATGTAGAAGAAATAATCGAGTTAGAAAATCACCATTTTGCAAATATCATAGTAACATTTGACTTGAGCAAGAGTTAAAACTATTGAGTCAAATATTGGTAAGAAATAGGATATTTATGCAGTCTGAAAGTGTCTCCCCCACATATTACTTATTAACTGCAAAGGGGAAAATGGTAACTTTACGACAGAGAAACCCAGGACACAACTTTAATCAAGAGATCAAGTCAATATCACCAATGGCATAAACCTCTATCACATCCTTTCTGACATGATAGATTGAGAAGGACACATCACTCATGTAGTATTGAGAGGGAATACTTCCTAACTCATTCTATGAAGCCAGCATTATCCTACTACCTAAACCAAAGACGTGACAAGAAAAGAAAATTATAGACCAATATCTCTCATGAACACAGACACAAAATCCTCAACAAAATAGTAAAAAGTCCAATCCAACAACGTATACAAAAATTTTTACACCACAACCAAGTGGGATTTATCCCAGGTAAGCAAAGCTGATTCAACATTCGAAAATTAACATAACCCACCACATCAACAGGTTAAATAAGAAAAATCACATGATCATATTAATAGATATAGAAAAAGCATTTAACAAAATCCAAGACCTCTTCATTACAAAAATGCTCAGTAATCTAGGAATAGAAGAAACTTCTCCAACTTGACAAAGAAGATCTACAAAAAACCTACAGCTAACATCATATTTAATGAAGAAACTATAGGCTTTCCCACTAAGATCCAGAACAAGGTAAGGATGTCCCCTCTCATCACTCCTTTTCAAACTTTATACTTAAAGTAGCTAATGCAATAAAATATGAAAAGGAAATTAAAGGTATACAGATTAGGAAGGGAAAAATAAAACCTTGTTCACAAATGACATGATTATCTATATAGAAAATCCAAAAAGAACTATCCAAAAAAACTCCTAGTATAAGTGACTATAGCAAGGTGGCAGAACACAAGATTAATACATAAAGGTCAATCACATGAGATAACACCACACAACTATTAGAGTAGCCAAAATCTAAAACTAACAATACCAAATGCTGGCAAGGATGTGGAGCAATAGGAACTCTCATTCATTGCTGGTGGGAACACAAAATGCTACAGCCACTCTGGAGACAGTTTAGCAGTATCTTATAAAATTAAACATATCGTTATCATATGATCCAGCAGTTATACTCCTTGGTATTTACCCAAATGAATTTGAAACTATGTCCACACAAAAACCTACCCAAAAATGTTTACAGCAGCCTTACTCATAATTGCTAAAACTTGGTAGCAACCAAGTTGTTTCAGTAAGTAAATATACAAACTATGTCATACCCTGACAATGGAATACTATTCCACGCTAAAAAGAAATTAGCTATTAAGTCACGAGAAGACATAGAGAAAAGTTAAATGCATATGACTAAAGTGAAAGAAGCCAATCTGAAAAGTCTACATATTGTATGATTGCAACTATATGATATTCTGAAAAATGCAAAACTATGGAGACAACAAAAAAATCAGCAATTACCATGAATTTGGGAAAGAAAGGGGTGAATAGAAGGAGCATAGCACAGCAGAATTTCAGGGCAGAGAAACTATTCTGTATAATACTGTAATGGTGTATGCATGTCATTATACATTTGCCCAAACCCATAGAATGTACAATACCAAGAGTGAACCCTAAAGTTAACTATGGACTTCGGATGATAATGATGTGTTAATATATGTTCATTGATTGCAATAAATTTAACACTCTGGTGCATTTGTGCATGTGTGGGGACAGAGGCTATGAGGAAACTTTCTGTTCAAGTTCACAGTGAACCTAAAACTGCTAAAAAAATAA
>NW_012153063.1:2962879-2970818 GCF_000956105.1 Propithecus coquereli | reverse complement strand
CTTACTGAATATATGATTAGATGATTTTCTTTTCTACTCCACATTATGTCCCTGAGATTCACACATGTTGAATGTAGCTGTAATTAATTCATTTTTACTTCTGTTTAGATTCATTATATGCTAATTCCTTACTCCCTTAATGGGTAATTGAGAAAATAAATTATCAGAGAGATGTCAGTTAAAACTCTAAGCTCTTTGACATGGCCACATTTGGTATTATGCTTAAGAAAATAATTTAGCTAAAGAAAACAATCAGAAACAGATGAACCTAAGATTCTGATTCAAACAACTCCAGGTAACTTCCAAGAAAGCGTTAGTAGCACCCTCCACTACAAGGCACTGCAGCATGTTTAGACATATAGAAAAACATGAAATGTTCCTTCAGAAGGAAAAAAATCTAATTTCATTTGGAAATATTACAAATACAAATCTTCTAAGCATTCTCCCTCCCAAAGAAGGCTACGTTAGAAATTATAAATCTCAATGACTTCTGTTGCCAACTCCACAAATATTAACAAGATCTTATACATACCATGCCCTGTTCCTACTATCTGGGGTAGAATAGTGAAAAGAAAGGTATAAAGTCTTCTCTCACAGACCTTACATTCTAATTAGTCAATATCATAACTATCCATAAACACCTGTAATCCTTTTGGAAGCAAGCCAAGGAAAAAGGAGAAAATAATGAATTTGCAGGAAACATCTCAAAGAAGGTAAATGTTAACCAATAGCACTCAGAGGTAAGAAGACCATCAGTATTTCTCAGATTTAAATAAAATTACATTTAAGTAACAATACCTTTGCCAGGCCAAATCGTCCTCTAAAAATATGTTACGGCTGGCTTTTCTACTCCCTACAGGTGTTCGCGGCTCACTCGGATCAAGTACAGACACAGAGCAAGCAGAATCTGAAAGAGCATTCAAGTCTTCCCCAATGGAATTACTGTCTGTGGAATGAGCATAACTTAAGGCTATTTTTCTACAATACGTGCAAGCTCGGAGGTCTCCTAGAAGAAAAAAAAAAGAAAGAAAATTAAGTAAAATATAACAGTAATAGATTACTTAACAAAACACTTTAAATACTTGGGTTAATAGTTAACCTATTAATAATAAAAGGGAAATGAATGTCTTTAAGTAAAGACTTCCAAAAAAGACATTTTAAAGGAGTAAAATAATTTTGTTAGCTCTTCTATATATTTTAAGAACCATCATTACAGTAAATTCATGCAGGTGTCTAAATTACCTCAAATATTTCTAACAAATTAAGAAAATATGACTCGATGATACTAGAAAATTCTGCTTAAGAGAGTATTTTTTTCAAGGTTGCAAAAGTGAAATAAGGTATCTATCACCAAAAGGAGTTTCAAGGAAAAACATTTTTTAATAGAATAAACAAACCAACACAAATGGAAACAACATGTTTTCCACAGGCAAAGTAAGGAGAAAAATATTTTAAGTTCTCTATTGTGAAGCCCTGAAGAGTGGCCTCCACAAGGGGGCACAATTTTAAAAACAAGCTAATAGAAAATGGGCTTATATACAATATAACATATGGGAGTAAAAACTATAAAAGAAATTCCTATAGTGAAAGTTAGGAAATGAAATATTTTGAGGAGGGCAAAGTTATTTAATACTTCTAAATATATTTTGTTAGGATGCAGTCCTGCCCAAATATAAGTTTTCATTTCTACCCTGTTTTTCTGTAACGTTTTGAGTGATTCTATAACATTTCGGTATACTAAAAAAGGAGATAGAATAATTAAACCATACTAATAGCATGTTATCTAACAATTCTCCCTAAATTTTTTTCCCATTAACATTATAAAACTGAAGTTATACAAAAAACTTCTAAAAGTTAACTATATTCTGTTTTTTTACCATAATTACTAACAAGTGTAATAAATGGCCTTTAATTTTTTCATTTTAGGACTATTATATAGTGGTCAGTTTTATTAAATTATACAAGTAAAATCAAAATAAAATGTCACTTGTTACATTACTAATTTCCAGTATCACAACTTAACAAATGAAATGTATTAAAATCTAAAGAAAAATATAGCCACTTCAATCAGCACCCCTCCACCAAAAAACAAAAAAAGAAAGAAAAGTAAACTCCAGTCTAGGTTAAATGAAAGTGTTAGAACATACTATCATCAGCCAATCAAAGTAGAATTATGGTGAGGAAGTGAAATTAATCCCTGCAGAAAGACCTTCAATTTACCACAACAAAGCCTGGTTTGTTTCTTAGACTATAAAGAACATCTCCCTAACCAGCCAGCTATTAGAACAAAAATTATCAAATTAATAAACAGAGCCAAACGTGACCAGAAAAGTTTTCACTTCATTAAGATCCTTCATCAGCAAGGGCCTATTACATGCATGCCTATATAATGTGATGTGAATACAAAGGTTGATAAGACACAGCTCTGCCATCAAAGAACTTGTAGTCCACTGGAGGCGACAGACACATAAAAAATTAAAAAGCTGCATGACAGATGCAGATATTAGTACTATCAACAATAATAACATTCATCAATTCCTTTCTATGTCCTGGACATTTTTCTAGACATTTTACATTTATTCAGGGTCACAATGTACACTTGTGTCCAGCATACTATCCCATTTGCAATGGTTAATCTTATGTGTCAACTTGACTATACTAGTTGTTTGGTCCAGCTTAGATGCTGTTGTGAAGGTATTTTGGGGCGATGTGATTAATATTTACAGTCAGTTGATTTTAAGTAAAACAGATTACCCACCCATAATATGGGTGGATCTCATCCAACCATTTGAATGTCTTAAGATCACAGACTAAAGTTTCCATAAGAAAAAGAAATTCTATCTCAAAACTGTAAGATAGAAATCCCACAGGTGGCCGGCGTGGTGGCTCACACCTGTAATCCTAGCACTCTGGGAGGCCGAGGCGGGTGGATTGTTTGAGCTCGGGAGTTCGAGACCAGCCTGAGCAAGAGCGAGACCCCGTCTCTACTAAAAATACAAAGAAATTAACTGGACAACTAAAAATATATAGAAAAAATTAGCCAGGCATGATGGCGCATGCCTGTAGTCCCAGCTACTCGGGAGGCTGAGGCAGGAGGATCGCTTGAGCCCAGGAGTTTGAGGTTGCTGTGAGCAAGGCTGACACCACAGCACTCTAGCCCAGGCAACAGAGTGAGACTCTGTCTCAAACAAAAAAAAAAAAAAATGAAATCCTACAGGAGTTTCCAGCCTACCGGCCCGTCTTAAGAATTTCAGACTTGCCAGCCCCCACAATCACTTGTACTAGTTTTTTAAAATAACCTCTCTCTATATATAAATGTGTGTCTTTGCGCAGGGTGGTACACTATTGGTTCTGTTTCTCTAGAGAACCCTAAAACAGATTTTGATACCAAGAATGGTTCTAGAGCAAAAGAATCTTAAAGATGAGTTTTCTGAGTTGGTTCTTGGGTTTCAGTAATCGGTTTTCTAACCTGATTAGATTTAAAGGTACTAAAGACTCTATTTCCAATAGTAAAGAGAACACTGACAGTCCATGGTGAGATGTGACAATAATGACACACAAAATGTCACCTATGTAGATTCCTGAATCAGGAAACCTAAATGCAATGGGGATATGTGGATACCAGGTTGGCAGGGCCCAGGTAACAGCACTTAATTGCCAAAGACAAGGTGGGCACAGTTACCATAATAGACATCAGCACCAAAGCAGTAATCAGAATAAACTGACGCAAAGAGACCTATGGCATTAGCTAGTTGATCCTGCTGTCCCTAGAAGTGAAGTAGATGGGCAGTCAACTAAATTCTTACTTGACTTATACAAGAGGAAAAATTCTACAGCAAGTAGACAGAAGTCTAACTTGAATCATTAAAATCAGAGACATGATCCCCCTCAATCAATTCCCAGACTTGAGCCCTTTACAGACCCAGAACTCCTTGAATAAAAGGAAGATTGGGTCCTCTTGAGAAAGGACCCCACTACACTGCCAGAAATTTATACTGTTAATCTTTTTACCAGCCTTCCCCAAAGGGATCTATGGCCTTTTACTAAGGTTACTATACATTTAGAAGAAGGAAATGGTCAAACTTTTCAGGGATTATTAGACATTGACTCTAAACACACTAAGTCCAGGAGACTCAAAACATCACTGTGGTCCGTCCACCAATCAGAGTAGAGGCTTATGGAGGTCTGGTGGTCAGTGGAATTTTAGATCAGGTCCACTGCACAGTGGATTTAGTGGGTCCCCAAACCTACTCTGTGGTTATTTCCACAGTTCTGGAATATATATTTGGAATAAACAACTGGCAGAATCCCTACACTGGTTCCCTGACCTGTATTATGATAGATCTGGCCTCCAGAACTGCAAGGTAATAAATTCCTGTGTTCTAGGCCACTCAGTCTGTGGTACTTTGTTATGGCAGCCCTAGGAAACTAATACACCAACCATATTAACGATTCAAGTTTTATCCTAAGAGTAATGGGAGTTCTAAAAGGGTATCACACAGAGAAATAACCTGACATGATCAAATTAGATTTTATAAAGATTACTGACTAGAGTATGAAAAATGAATTAAAGATAGGGAACAAAGTTTTTTAAAAGCTGTAGTCATAATCTGGGTGAAAGACAATGGGATTCTGAACTCCGAACTCTATAGTACTTTAGGTGAAAAAAAAAAGTGAATAAGACCAAGAGAAAGATCTGCACAATAACAAAAATAATATGAAAGATGTTAAGAGTATACTCTTTTGGGTAACTTCTGTCCACCTTTCACTCCCAAATCACTGTATAACTACACACACCATTGCTCAGTTTTTTCTGTCTCAACAAATAACTTAAATTTTCTGTATTGCTAAAATTTGACTATGTTCCACATAAGTAAGATACAATTTGCTGAAGGACAGTGTTATATAAGGCAAGGAAGATTTGTACTTTGTAAAATGAAAACTCTCATAGTGATAAAAATAGTAATCTACTCTATGCTAATAATCTTATTTAATAAGTTTTTGGGCTCCTACAGTTTCTTGCTAGCATCTACCATACTTTTACTCTAGCTATTTATGAAAACTCCCAGCTACTTTATTAAGCAACTATAAAGTTCTTAAAAGCAAAGCTGTATCTCCCTCAGCTTTGTGCCCCCATATCTTACACATAAAGCCCAAAATGTAAATTGGCTTAATACTGGTCCTGTATTATGACTATTTATAATTATGACCTTTAAAAATTGTAAAACTGTCAATAAAATACATTTACCTGTATAGCCCATAAATTTTCCAGGGATTTCTTGATTACAGCAACGACTGCAGAAAATCTGCCCACACAGTCGGCAATGGTGTCTGCGCCTAAAGGTTGTAAATTTCTCACTACAGTCATAGCACTCTTTACATTGGCTATCTGGCATCCAATATTGTTTAAGGTCACTATCCTGTAACAATAAAAATGTATGAAGGCTTCTTGAAAATACCATTTATTAAGAATGCAATGGTAAATGAGATCCTAGCTTTCTTTTGCAGAAAATGACAAGCTAATACAAAAATTCACAGGGGAATGCAAAAGGCCAAAACAACCAAGACAATCTTGAAGAACAACAAAATTGAAGGACTTATATCACCAGTCGTCAGCATTTATTCTAAAGCTACAATAATTTTAGACAGAGTATTGGTGCAAAGATAGAAAAAAATAAAGCTATAGAACAGCAAAGAGAACCCTGGCATACCCTCACACATATATGGGACTAATGATGAGACTTATAACACAATCGGTAAAGGAGGGTCTTTTCAAAACCAGTGGTGCTAGGTCCTACTGGACATCCATGAGGTAAAAAGGAAGCTTGACCTCTACACTTCACACAAATAAAAAAGCCTCTTGAAGAAACTGTAGAATATCTACTGACCCTGGCCTGATTTCTGAAACAGAACACAAAAGGCACTAAGCATAAAGAAGGAAAAACTGATAAATTAAACTACATTAAAATTAAGAACTTATGTGTAAAAATACAGTGTTTATAGATAGAGGAAATATTAAACTTTTTTTCAAGTGGCATTACACCATCTTCAGTGGGTACGGCATGATCCCCATTAAGTGCTTAATAAGTAACCTTCCAGTACCTGACTTTTCCCCTCCATGATTTCTTTGAGTCGTTTTAATACTGTGCTGAGGCTTCGAAGCTGAACAGCTGTACGAGGGTCATGACCTCCAAAGGTAGGTTCTGCTTTCCTTCTTGTGTCTGAGTCGGATTTAAAAAAAAGCATCATTGTTAATAGTCCCTAGTATCTATCTACAAAAAAGTATAAATGTGATGCAAAGGGCCTCTTATTGTTAGTATATATTAATATTTATGTTCTCCCAGCCAGTGATATGGATTGAGAGGTAAAACTAGTCTTTATTAAGAGGCTGTTGAAAGTATTTCTTTTTATCATGTAAAAAGAGTTTCACAAGCAAGTAAGAACCACTTAAGACAAGCACTATCTGAGACTATTGATGGTTTTGAGGCCTGAAATGGGAACATCACTTACATGGCCCAGAATTCATTAATGATTTCTTGTACCCTTTGGTCTCCATCTAAAATAAATAACTGCTAGAAATTTAGCAGAAGAAAAGGCAATCCCAGTGGGTTAACCTAGCTTGGTCTCTAAAGTCAAACAAGAAAGCAATAGGATCAAACAGTCCAGTTCTGTCTGAAGACTATATATCCAAAAGTCTCGTGCAGCAGATCAGAAAGAAATTTAATAGTCCAGCCCCCAAAGATTTTGACAGACTTCACAACATCCAGGATAGTAAATTTTGCCATAGTAAAATATGACCAATGCCCACATAGATTAAAACTGCCAGGAAATTGACAGAACTCCAATCCTACCCCTCTCTGTGACTTACCCAACCCTGTAGCTCCAAACTGAAAGAGATCTCTTACACTTTAAATAAGAATACTGAAGCCAATTCTATCAATAAGAAAACAAGTTCAAATTCCAGCTTTGTGGCCAGAATGGGGTATGCCTACCAAAGTTGCCACTTATTATTTCCTTATTTTAAACCAAAATTACAACTGAAATTTCTACCTATTCTGGCTCCAGCAGTTACAAAACCTAAGGATGAAGTGGAGGTGGTTTGACAACAGGGATGAAAATGTTATTAAACACATTTACCTAAAACAGGTTTAGTAAGTGGGCAAAGTAAGATGGAAAATACCTCACCCTGAATCTTCCTCAAACTCACTATTTGCTAGATTTGTTTTAGGTCTTTGTTTTAGTTGATTAGGAAAGAAAGGATTACAAAAAAATGAGAGGTTGGTATCTCAATCTAAATCTATAAAGAATCTCCCAAGATAATTTAATTAATGAAATAATTATCTAAACTGCATGTCAATGGAAAAGAATTCAAACTCTGTAAAATAATTTAAAGAGGTTTATTCTGAGCCAAATATGTTCAACCAAGGCCTGGAGAGCCACACCCAAAAAGCCTTGAGCAAGTGGTCTCCTGGTGGCTGGGTTACAGTTTGGTTTTATACATTTGAGGAAGATAGAAATTACATGTAGAGTCACAAATCAATACATGAAAGACATACATTGGTTTGGTACAAAAAGGCGGGACATCTCAAAGTGGGGGATTACAGATTATAGATGTGTTTAAAGATTCTTTGATTTGTAATTGGTTAAGGAAATGAAGCTTTGTCTAAAGGCTTGGAACATTTTAAATTAAGATAAGGAAGTCTGTTAATCAGAGACAAGTCACCAGACATATACTCAGACTCAAGGGATCTGTTAGGCAAATTGAGGACCTGCAGGTGTGGTTCAGGCTTTATCTTGCATAGCCTTAGGCCTATTAATGAGGTACAAAGGATATCACCCAGAAGGGAAGCAGACAGGACTAGGAAGGTCTGATCTTCCTTCTCATGACCACCAACTCAGCTTTACAGTACTTCTTTTTTTTTTTTTTTTTTTTTTTTTT
>NW_012153063.1:2959625-2961766 GCF_000956105.1 Propithecus coquereli | reverse complement strand
CACAGAGTGATCACCCACACCCCCAACAAGGTTCAGAGGCTTATATACCATCCCGGCAAAACAGGTTATGGGAGAGGGGAGAAGAGGAATTCTACTGAGGGGCAATAAAGGATTACTAGGGAGAATGAAGGAAGAGATAGAGATATTTAAATTCAAGTTTATCGTAACACCAAAGTAAGGTTTGGCAGGCTGCCAATTTGCCCTAAAAGATCAGATTCTTGTCTAACTCCTCAGCTTTACAAATAAAATTGTATCCTATGCATTAATTGTATCCTATGAATTAAGCATAGGAGTTAGTCAAAAGAGCTCCTTCAACAAAAACAGTGTTGCCATGGGTCAGATTCAAGAGCTAAGGAGAGTTTATTGGGTTAAAGATTAAAGTGGAGATGATCTGCAATAAAGGAGAGCTCCTTTCTCCCTTCTCCCCTCTGGATTCTTCCTTCCAAATGGCTAATGTAACCCAGGCTGAGGCTCATTGTCCTAGAAAAACTGGGAAGGTGATACAGCCAGCTCTGCCCCAGTCCTTAGGTAGAAACTCTTACTCTGCTTGGTTTCTCCTTAATCTTCTGGTAGACCAAGTCTCAACTAGCAATAAAATATCCTTCTGCCAACCACCATTACCTGCACCTCTTTTTCTCTCAAGGATCTCATGAGGAAGATTAGCCACACCAGACCAGATCTGGTGTTCAGGTACACCTGATTCCCAAAGCTGCATCCTTTCCCCTCTCAACATGCCATCTCCCACTTCCTTTCTTCCATCACCCTGACTTGGATAACCACTTGGCTGAATTTAACAATCTAAAAGAAATAAAACATAAACCATCTCACTTTCTCTAGTCCCTCAATTCTGACACTGATCCCAACCCATACTCATCAGAAGAGCATGAAAATGAAGGAGATGACTGTGTAGGAAATCAGGATGGAAAACAAACAAGCAAGAGGAGCTCAGCTTATCCAGCCACACTGACAGTTTGCACCCCAACAAAGACAGAAGGCCAAGAGCAAGTGGCAGCCCACTAATGAAGTTGACAGAGTTCTGCAGCTAGAGGCATGCATATCACATTTCATTAGCATCCCAAGAATAGATGGAGAATTAATTCACAAAGTTGAAACTAACCTGTGTTCTCCTGGGGATGTTGCAAACTGTTTTCTGCTGAAACCCAAGCAAGTAATTAATCAAAAAACAGTCAAGAGATCTGTGCCTTGCCTAAATTAAAGGTTAATGACATGCGTAAGAATTTTTTTCAGATGTCAACAAGTTCTTTCACTAAGTAGGTAACAATTTTATTTACTCTGAAGAGTACTTGACTATTACAAATAGCAGAAAAGTTCACACAATAAACCTAGGAAACACAGTGACTGTGGAAAAAATCTAGCATGCAGAGAGGAACGAAATAAAATCACTATTTTACCTAATACTGCTGAAGAGCGCCGCTGAAGTTCCTCATTAAGCTGTTTTTTATAAGGTGTAGGAGACCTCACAGATTGTGCCCTTGGAGGGAGCTGAGGGCTGGTCCAACTTCCACTCAGAGGCTGCTGCTCCCCCTGGCTTCCTTCTGCTCTCTCTGTAGCAAGGGAAACCTTGGTGTTATTTGGAAAACTAAGAATCAAGAGTTCAGCAAAGAGAAGGAAGTAGATGAAATTTTTTGGGCAATAATGTATACATGTATTACATGCATATGTAAAAATCAGGGGTTTTTAGGCCTGGCATGGTACCTCACCCCTATAATCCTAGCACTTTGGGAGGCTGAGGTTGGAGGATCACTGGAGGCCAGGAGTTTGAGACCATCCTGAGCAACACAGCAAGACCTCATCTCTACAAAAAATACAAAAATTAGATGGGCGTGGTGGCCTACACCTCTAGTCCCAGCTACCTGGGAGGCTGAGGCAGGAGGATTGCTTGGGCCCAGGTGTTTGAGGTTGCAGTGAGCTATGATGATGACACCACCACACTCTACCCCAGGCAATAGTGTGAGACCCTGTCTCCAAAAAAATTTTTTTAACTTAAAAATTAGGGATTATAAAAAAAATTCAAAGAAAGAGGCAAAATTGCAGGCCAATAATCACACCCTTGGTATATGTGATCTTTTTTTTTTTTTTTTTTTTTGAAACAGAGTCTCACTCTCTTGCCTGGGCTAGAG
>NW_012153063.1:2949834-2959574 GCF_000956105.1 Propithecus coquereli | reverse complement strand
AGCCTCCCAGGTAGCTGGGACTACAGGCACGCGCCACCATGCCTGGATAATTTTTTCTATTTTTAGTTGTTTGGCCAATTTCTTTCTATTTTTAGTAGAGATGGGGTCTCGCTCTTGCTCAGGCTGGTCTCGAACTCCTGAGCTCAAACAATCCGCCCGCCTCGTCCTCCCAGAGGGTATATGTGATCTTCTGTCTTACTTTTTGTTAGAAATTTCTTGGGCATAGTAAAGGAAATAGAATGCAAGCTTCACAGAAAGGCAGGGATTTTTTTTTTAGCCATTTATGAGATAGATTCCTTACACTATTAAAACAGTGCCCAGCACAAAGCAGGTACTCATTAAACATTTGCTAAATAAAAATATTATTGTATTATGACAAGTAAATGTAATGGGATCCTAGAACAGAAAAAGAACCTTAGGTAAAAACCAAAGAAATCTGAATAAAATATAGAATTTAGTTAATAATGGTTCATTAATTGTAATAAATGTACCATACTAATGTAAGATGTTCATAATGGAAAACTGGATATGGGGGTATATGAGAACTCTCTGTGCTATGTACTCATTTTTTCTATAAATCTAAAACTGTTGTAAAAGCTTTTTTTCAAAGATCATTGTCTTACAAATGTATCAAGAGGAGTTTTTATAGCACTTTAAACATGACCACTAATAAAATTCAATTACTACTGTTAAAATTTCTACTGAGTTAATTAAACTATAATACAGACAAATGAAAGGTGAAAGATACAGGCCATGTTTTTTTAATTCTTTTTCCAGGCAAAAAACATATTACTTAAATAGAGCTCATTAAAAAGGTATCTTTCCATTAGATGTCATTACATGTACACTTTAATCTAATGGGTTTAAGTCAACAAGAGGCCTACCAACAGCTTCTAATTTTTGAAAAACAAGCCTTTCCTCTCATGTACTGCTCCTTTTAGTTTCATTGCGTTAATTAAAATCTTTTGTCCATTAACCCCAAAAGAATAAAGTCCACTCTGTGAACTCAAGGAAGTTGAAGTATATTAAGAAAAAAGAATAAAAACAAAACAAAGAGCACTACTTTCTCTTTAAAAGGGGATCGCCTTTTAACATTTAGTTTTCAATTCAGACCTTCAGTTACCAATAATTAATGAAATTACAGTGAAAATTCTAGTTTTCTCTTAAGGCATAAATCCTGGTGACTTATGATTAAAGCTATCAGCTTGTTAATATTTTGCTTTCTTACAAAGATACAGCATGAAAGTTGAACAAGAGAATTTCAGAGACTCAAACCTGTAAGTTTTCTGATCTTTAAGAATGAGTCTTACCTTTGTTAAATCGAAAGAGATTTACAAAAGAACTATAAGCTGATTTAAAAGGAGGGTCATCCTGATCAGGAGTCAAAGGTTTAAAGTGTGTGAGATGAGACGGACTGGTAGGAGATCGAGGCAAATCATTAGCAGAGTCCAACGTTGGGGAAGTCTTATCATCTGTGGCCATTTCATGAGTCTGGGGAGGAAAAAAAAGAAACAATTTCTCTAAATTTCTCGGGAAGCCCAAAATTTGATTCCAAATAACATCCAAATATCTGAAAAATCCTATTCTGTTAAAATTCAGATCTATGAAAACCAAAGAGTAGAGAAATCTAGTTTAGTATACTCCAAGGCTTGAAAACACTGCTGTCTAGATCATAGGAAGTCTCAATCACCAAAACCTATGATTACATAGCCAACCTAATTTTAAACATTACTATTAAAATTATAGAAAATATTAAAATTAATGAAAATTTGGAAATAAAATATTAATGAGAGTAGGCAGAAAGAAAAAAAGCACAGTCTCACTCTGTTGCCCGGGCTAGAATGCCATGGCATCAGCCTAGCTCACAGCAACCTCAAACTTCTGGGCTCAAGCAATCCTTCTGCCTCAGCCTCCAGAGTAGCTGGGACTACAGGAATGCGCCACCATGCCAGCTAATTTTTTCTATATATTTTCAGTTGTCCAGCTAATTTCTTTCTATTTTTAGTAGAGACGGGGTCTCACTCTTGCTCAGGCCGGTCTTGAACTCCTGACCTCGAGTGATCCTCCCACCTCGGCCTCCCAGAGTGCTAGGATTACAGGCGTGAGCCACCATGCCCGGCCTGAAAAAAACCATTTTTACATCATTTATATCTCTTTCATTTTAAGACTTTTTGGAAAAAAGAATACTCAATAGTTTTTGAAAGTTATGGGAAAACTGGTTTTATACAAGCATATAAATTCTTAAGTCGCATAGTCTTATTTTACTTATATTAACTTTTTATTTTAAAAAATAATGTAAAAAATCAATATTATATTTCCAAGAAAAGGAAATAAAAGTCATCTTTTTTTTTCGAAATGGGGTCTTGCACTGTTGCCCAGGCTGGAGTGCAGTGGCATGATCATGCAACCTTGAACTAGGTTCAAGCAATCCTTCTGCCTCAGCCTCCCAAATAGCAGGGAATACAGGTGCTTGCCAGCACTCTTGGCTCTTTCTTTTACTTTCTGTAGAGACAGGGTCTCACTAAGTTGCCCAGGCAGGTCTCCAACTCCTGGCCTCAAGCAATCCTCCTGTCTCAGCCTCCCAAAGTGCTGGGATCACAGGTGTAAGCCACTGCACCCAGCCAAGTCATTCTTTAATGACATTTCTATATAACCTCAACAATTACCTCAAGCTACACTTCACCACCTATGACAACTATTCAAATCAACAAGCTGTTTCCCATCATCTTCCTCCTAGACACATGAACCTGGTTTTTCTTCCCTTTAAGCCTCGACTCTGTACAATGTTCTCAATTTTTTACATTTAACATCTCAACATTAAGATGAAACTCTTCTTACAGGGATTTTTCTCTAAATAACCAAAAATCATAATTCCACCAAAGCAGTAAAGCTAAGCACATCACCAGATGGAGGTTACTGAAAAGCACTAATGTCTATTTTCTGCCACACTGATTTACACTTCAAAGAGAAGAATCATACATAACTCTAGTCATTAAAATGCTGTCGTTTATAATATAACCTACACATTACAAAGAGGATATTACACTCTTGTAAAGTGCTTTTCACATTCAAAATCATATCTACCATTTTGTTTTATTCTTACAATAATCCTGGAAGGCACGCAGAGTTGGCCTCATTACTACATTTTACCTTTGAGGAAACCAAGGTACACTGAACTTAAAACAACTTTCTTGAGGGCTACACAGTCAGTAGTAGAGCTGTAACTAGACTCCAAGTCTCACCCCCAAATTCTTCTTTAAATTACTTTTGTAGCTTTTGTACTTTAAATTACAAAATTACTTTTGTAGCTCTTCAGACTTCCAATTTGAATTCTCTAACATCTCAAGACTTTGACTAATTAATAATTTAATTGATTAATAAGTTAATTAAAGCAGAAATGAAATCACTGACTTGAACAGAATTTTGGCAATAAATGGTTATTAGAAGGGATGAGGAGAGGAAAGGGAAAAGAGAAGAGGATGGGAAACGAGGAAGGAAAGAAAAGGAGGAAGAAGAAAGGAGCAGGGAAAGGAAAGTCTCTAATATCATCTTCTATTGGGGAAAGTAATCAACCATCCTAGTGTCACGACACTCCATATTCCAGCATAAATAAGCTTGTGATTGATCAAGTATAAACTCAAGGCCAGGCATGGTGGCTCATACCTGTAATCCTAGCCTTCTAGGAGGCAGAGGCGCAAGGATTGCTTGAGGTCAGAAGTCTGAGACCACCCTGAGCAAGACCCCTTTTCTACTAAAAATAGAAAAAATTAGCCAGGCATGGTGGTGCCCTCCCAGCTACTCGAGAGGCTGAGGCAGGAGGACCACCTGAGCCCAGGAGTTTGAGACTTCAGTGAGCTAGGCTGACGTCACTGCAGTGTAGCCAGGGGACAGAGAGACACTCTGTCTCAAAAATACATATATGTGCGTGTGTGTGTGTATATAAAATAAAGTTTATATATATTATATATAAAAACATAAACTTTATTTTTACAAAAAAGCACTGGAGAGAAAGGATGTGATAGTGATAACAACCCTCAGGACTCAGAAAACAGCCTACATTCTACTTATACAAGTAACATCAGAAACAGAGATAGTAATCTTCCTAAAGAGTCTTAGAATTACTTCTAAAGGTTATCTAAACACAAAACTTTTCTTTGGCGTTAGATATATGAAGATAAAAATCTCATGAAAACACTCAGCAAGTATAGTCTCTGACATACAAACAGAATCACACAGAGTTAATCCTAACAATTACATAATGACACTAGGGTCCTGAAAAAAATACCTTGTAACTCTTATTCTTTGTCACCTTAACAACTGTTTATAATATAAACTAGGAGTAATTAGAAGTATTAACCTCCCTATCCAAAGACCTCTAATGCATCACCAATACCTCTTCTCATTTCAAGGCTACCAGTATACACAGACCTACTATACACTACCTTGTTGCTAAAGGCAATCAGAAGGCTAATCAGGAATTAAAATGTAGAAAATAAGCTGACCTACCAGCCAATATCAAAATTTTAGCAGATGGAAAATTCAAGTATCAGTCTGGTCATTTCTAAGTATGCAAAAGATTTTAAAATACTCAAAATTTACCTAATAATTCAGGACAGCTGAATACTAGGAAGGTTAGCATGAATCAACAAAGTTTTTTTTGTTCAACTTTTGACTTGACACACCAACAGAAACACTAAAAGAAAACCATGTTCAACATGATCCGTAATACTCTCCCTCCCCAGAAAGAAGAAAAGGGGAGGACCCAGGAAACTAGTCTTGCTGCATAGAAGAGATTTAACTTAACCAATCTTTGTCACAAAATCAAATCCAAGAGAAAGAAACCGACAGAGTGGCAGTTTTGGAGTACCAAAAAACAAGATTCAAAAAAATCAGAGATAAGCACAACACACCAAGCAACTACCTCTATTGTCAAGATTGCACTAACTCTACACCACAGGATGCACTGACTCAATACTAGACAATATATACACACACCAGACACAGAAATAACTGCTTTACACAGAATTCTAGTATTTCTCATATTTCTTGAATGAATGTCTTAGGAATAATCTCTGAATTAGACAGAAGACTCGTAATTCCCACAAGTATACACCACATTCCATTTTCATTCTTTTGTTAGGAACATTCTAAGCAAAGGGGAAATACTAATTGGGAAATTAAGTCTCCTTCTCCAAATAGATTTTGAAACATAAGTTGAAATGGAATCGCCTCAAATAGCAGAGGCCAGCACTTGACATATACACGTATTAGAAACCCCACGGTCGTCGTTTCTGTAGCTCGTTAACTTTCTTTCCCAGCCTACGGATGCACCTCTGACACGCAGACTTAGAGCTCGTTCACTCTGAAAAGGAATTGGACTATTCACCGCCAAAATAAGTTCAAGCACAAGGGACTAGAGCGGGGCAAAGGAACTTCAAATGTTTCCAAAGAGATCTCTTCAAGAAGAGCCCAACCCGGCTCCCGTACCCACTGGCCAGATAAGGGGAGCCAGGCAATCAGGACGACCAGCTAATTCTAGTGACAGGTCCTCTGCCCTTCCTGGCCCAGCCTCGGCCGCAGCCAGGCCTCAGCCCCCGGTCGTGGAGCCCAGCTCTCGCCTTCACCTCAGCTTTCCCCCTCCGGCTCTGGCCCGGGAACTCCCCAAACCCGTCTTCTTCCCTTTCTCAGCCCCAGCAGCCGCGCTGCAGACACCTCCCTTACCTGCGCCTCCCGCCCCAACCCCGCTGGCTGCCCTCCACCCCAGCCACCGCTTCACCCGGCTCAGGCCCAGGAAGCCGGCTCCGAAGGGCAGCACTGGGATACTCCAGCCGCCAGCGGCTGTGGCAGGAAGCGAGGCTGCTTACATGGTTGCTGCGGCTTCTCGCTTCCCCCCGAGGCTCCGCCCCCTGTTTCTCCTCCCCTCCAATCCGCAATCTTTTCCGAGGGCCGGCTCCGCCCTCTCGTCCCGGCCAGCACAACGCTCGGATCTGATACTCAGGCAGAAGGAGTCCAGCCCAGATAGAGTCGTCCTCACCTTTCGGCCGAGATCAGGCCGCCTCAGCCTTCGTAGAGGAAGCCAGGACCAGGAGGACGGCGCGCGTGAGCATCACGCGTGAGGGGATCACCCGATGGGTGCGGGCTGGACCGCGGTTACCGTATGTGTTGGATACTGTGGGCACTCATGATATGTTACCGTGTTCGCACCTCGGCATTCTTGTGGCCTGACAATTGACTTGTGTGATACAGAACCCGGGCGTTAAGAGCGAAAATTTTTCAGACTGGCATGACTAGCCATACGATATTAAACAAATCGCTAATTTCTTTAGCCCTCAGACCTCTGGTGTGTAAAGTGGAGTTAATAATAGCACCCACTTCATAATATTTTTTTGAGGATTTAGTAAATGCACTTAAAGCGATTGGCACAGTTTCTGACCCAGAGTAAGTGATGTTGGGTCTATGGTTAACTTTTTCATTTAGATTTTGTGTTGCAAATACTGATACAAGTAAAGTCTCCAGTCCCTCTCTTGCTCAGCCTGGCTAGCATTATTCATCATTTTTGTCCTGCTAAGAGCGCTGTGCAGTTAACTGCAGAAAACATGCCAAAACCTGCTGAACCCAGTTGGGGGGCTTGGCAGGAAGGATGAAAAGGAGAGGAAACCTAAAGGTAGGTGCTATTTTAATTAAATTCTGCGAGTCCTTTTCCTCAAGAGTTTTGTCAAATCTCTACACAGTTTTCTTTGAATTGGTCTTTTCAGCAGCTGGAGAGTATCACTGAAACCTGCTGGTATCAGTACAAAGCCGGGTGACCATCCTCAACTAGGCCCTTCAGCAATCATTCTAGGAGTCTGTAGTCAGCTTATTTTTCCATTCCTCATTACTGCTGTGCCAAAGCACCACCAACAACCTTGACTGTCATTCTCAGCGGAGAATCTCATCTCATCTTCTACCCAAGTGAAAAAGCCGAGGTTATTTGGGTGCCACCCTTAACAACTGAACGACCCCCACCAAATTTACCTGCATCCGCATCTACCCTGGCCTGTTTCCCTCATCTCTGAAAGGGGCCTTTTCTTCCCCAAATCAATCCTCCTGGCCCCAAGTCCACCCTCTCCTGTCTCTCTGGGAGCTTGCACCATTATCTGCAACCTCTCCTTTTCCAATGATTCTTCCTCCTCAACCCATAAAGATGCTCAAGTCTCTGCCCTCCAAAAAAAAAAGACAAAAGCAAAAAAGCCCTTCCTTATAATTAGCCCACCAGTTGTTAATACTTCATAAACCTACAATAAAGTATAAAATAGACCCATAGGCCAGGCGCGGTGGCTCACACCTGTAATACTCGCACTCTGGGAGGCCGAGGCGGGAGGATTGCTTAATCTCAGGAGTTCGAGACCAGCCTGAGCAAGAGCGAGACACCGTCTCTATTAAAAACAGAAAAATTAGCCGGGCATCATGACACACATCTGTAGTCTCAGCTATTCGGGAGGCTGAGGCAGAAGGATCGCTTGAGCCCAGGAGTTTGAGGTTACTGTGAGTTATGCTGCTGCCATGGCACTCAGGGCAACAGAGTGAGACTCTGTCTCAAAAAAAAAAAAAATTTAAAATAAACCCAGAGAGCATATGAACAGAATTGATAGCCCAGCCAAGAAGACCTTTGGTATATATACAATATATAGAAACTCCATGTATGGTAAAAGGAAACATGCATTCCACAAACATTTTTTGAGTCACTAATTTGACAGACAATGTGTTAGGTGGGCACTACACTAGGGCTAAAGCTGTGAACATAACATAGTCCATGTCCTTAAGAAGCTTACAGTATAATTAATACCTGTAGTAACTTATAGTTTAATTTATGTGGAAAGGATGGAAAACCAGGCTTCCATTTTGGGGAAAAAACTCAATTTAGATTCTTACCGCATACTGGACATCCAAAATTAATTCCATATAAATTTTCTGTAGAGAGTTTTTTGGAGTTTTTTTAGAGACAGGATCTTGTTCTGTCACCCGTGCTGGAGTGCAGTGGCGTAATCATAGGACTGTAACCTTGAACTCCCAAGCTCAAGCTATCCTCTTGCTTCAGCCTCCCAAGTAGCTGGAACTACAGGAACACGCGACCACATCCAACTTATTTTTCTATTTTTTATAGAGAATGGGGTCTTGCTGTGTTGCCCAGGCTGGGGTCAAATTCCTGACCTCAAGCAATCCTCTTACCTCAGCCTCCAAAAGTGCTGGGATTACAGGCATGAGCCATCACACCTGGTCTAGAGAGATTCTTTGTGTAAATATCCTCCTCAGAAACTTTCATCTGAGCACCAATTTAGGATTTTTGCTGAGACAATTATTGTTTGGTGGTACTATACTTATGTTCCTCTATATATATTAGCTGCATTTTACTGAAAAATAAATAGCTTTCCTTTCTTTCTTTATATTAATTATTATCAATGTGGACTCATTTTTTTCAATATGTTATAATTCATTACTACCAGTATTCATTTTGATCCTTAAGTTGTCCTTGGTTTGGCCAGTGGGAACCCCTTCCAGCAGTCATTTGACATGCCTGAGTCCATTTGACATGCCTCCATTACTTTTTGAGAACACCCTTACTTCTTTTTATTTTTTTCTCTCCCTTCACTATTTTACTCTCTACTTCTATGAGTTCAACTTTTTTAGATTCCCATATAAGTGAGATTATGCAGTATTTGTCTTTCTGTGCCTGGCTTATTTCACTTAACATAATGTCCTCTAGGTTCATCCATGTTGTCACAAAAGGCAGGATTCCCTTCTTGTTTAAGGCTAAATAGTGTTCTATTGTGTGTGTGTATATATATGTATACACACACACACACACACACACACACACACACACACGCCATATTTTCCTTATCTAATCATCTGTTGATGGACACTTAGGTTAATTCTATATGTTGGCTATTGTAAATTATGCTTCAATAAAGATGGGAGTGCAGATATCCCTTCTTCAAGATTAGTGATTTTATTTCCTTTGGATATGCCAGTGTGATTGCTGGATCACATAGGACTTCTATTTTTAATTTTTTGAGGAACCTCCATACTGTTTTCCACAATAGCTATACTAATTTACATTCCTACCAACAGTGTGCAAGTGTTCCTTTTTCTCCACATTCTCTTCAACGCTTATCCTCTGCCTTTTCGATAATAGCTACTCTGAGAGGTGTGAGGTGATATCTCTCATTGTGGTTTTAATTTACATTTCTGTGAGCCAGGTATGGTGGCCGTGGCACATGCCTGTAGTTCCAGCTACTCAGGAGGCTGAGGGGGAAGGATTGCTTGAGCCCAGGAGTTGAGTCCAGCCTGGGCAACATAGCAAGATGCCATCTCTAACATAAATAAATAGATAATTGACATTTCTCTGATAATTAGTGAAGAGCAGTTTTTTCATATGGCCATTTGTATGTCCTCTTTTGAGAAATGTCTACTCACATCATTTGCCCATTTTATAATCAGATTATTTGTTTTCTTACTACTGAGTTGTTTGAGTTCCTTATCTATTTTGGATATCAGCCCCTTATCAGATGTATAGTTGGCAAATATTTTCTCCCATTCTGTAAATTATCTCTTCACTCTGTTATTTCCCTAGCTGTGGAGAAGCTTTTTGGTTTGATGTAATCCCATTTGTCTATTTTGCTTTGGTTGCCTGTGCTTTTGGGGTCATATCCAAAAAAAATCATAGCCCCCAGACCAATAAATCATACTGCTTTTCCCCT
>NW_012153063.1:2938088-2949339 GCF_000956105.1 Propithecus coquereli | reverse complement strand
CGCATTGTGTGTTCTTGGCCCTTATTGAAATCAATATTGACTGTTAACTGGTGGATTTATTTTTGGGCTCTTTATTCTCTTCAATTGGTTTATGTATATGTTTTTATGCCTGTACCATGCTATTTTGATTTCTATAGCTGTGTAGTATATTTTGAAGTCGAGTAATATCATGACTCTAACTTTGTTCTTTTTGCTCAAGATTGCTATGGCTATTTGGAATCTTTTCTCATTCCTTACAAATTTTAGTTTTTTTTTTTTCCTTCTCTGTGAAAAATGTCATTGGAATTTTGATAGAGATTACATTGAATCTGTAGATCACTTGTGTAGTATGGACATTTTAACGATACTAATTCTTCCAATCGATAAATGTGGGATGTCTTCTCATTTATTTGTCTTCAATTTCTTTCATAAATGTTTTATTTTCAGTGTTCAGGTCTTTCACCTCCTTGGTTACATTTATTCCTATGTATTTTAATATTTTTGTAGCTATTGTAAATGGTATTTTTTTTTATTTCTTTTTCAGGTAGTTCGTTGTTAGGATACAGAAACACTACTGATTTTTCTATATTGATCTTATATCCTGCGACATTACTGAATTCATGTATTCTACTAGCTTTTTGGTGGTCTTTAGGGTTTCTATATATAAGATCTTGTCATCTGAAAACAGGGACAAATTAACTTTTTCCTTTAAAATCTAGATGCCTTTTATCCCTTTCTCTTGCCTCATTGCCCTGGTTAGGACTTCTAGTACCACATTCAATAGAAGTGGTGAAAATACGTATCCTTGTCTTGTTCCTGACCTTAGAAGAAAAGCTTTCAGCTTTTCATCATTAAGTATGATGTTAGCTGTGGGTTTGCCATATGTGGCCTTTATTGCATTGAGGTACATTCCTTCTATATCTAATTTGTTGGGGCTTTTTGTTGCCGTTGTTGTTGTTTCTCTAATCCCATGACAGATTGCTGTACCTAATTTGTTGAGAGCACTTCCTTACCTTCTTTTTTTTTTTTTAATTCAGACTTTATTTTTATTTCATCAGTTTTTCCATTAAAGTCCTCTTTCTGTTCCAAGATCCAACCCAGGGTAACCCACATTGCATATGTTTGTTAGAGTTTCCCAGTCTTTCCTTGTTTTCTATGACCTTGCAGTTTTGAGGAGTTCTGGGTGAGTTTCTGGAATTTACTCATTCCCTCCTCCCCAACTTCCTTACTTTCTGATTCAACAAGCTCATCTTGAACTTTCCCTACCCCAAGCCTAGAATCAATCAGTTCTCTAATGAGCCTTGGTTCCCTTGAGTAGGGAATGCAAAAATGTTTGTAAAAATTATGAAAATCAATTCTGGCTAGGATGCAATGAAATTAGCACTTTCTTACACTGCATGTGAAAATATAAATTAGTATATCCCTCCTATAAAATGATTTGGTAGATCTAACAAGCACATTAAAAATGTTTATACTCCTTGATCCAATAGTTCCAATTCTAGCAATTTAAAGAATTGATCTAAGTGTTAAAAAAAAAAAGATAAAGATGTTTATCACAGCCATTTACACAATAAAATAAAGAAATAAAAAGGAAACAACCAACACAAACCAACACAAATGACATGAAAGTAACACAATCAAATTCATTCTAACCAACACAAATGACATGGAAGTAATACAAATGATAGACTATTATGTAGTCATCAAAAATTATGTTGACTAAGACTTGATAAAGTAATTTTTCTTCACTTCACAATCAACCTTCTTGAAAAGGTTTCTTGTCTCCCTTTCCGTACTTTCCATACACACTTCAATTCCCTATAGTATGGCTTCTATCAGAATCATTCTCATAGAATCATTCTAATAAAAGTGTACTCAAGAGGTCCTCCTACTTGCCAAAATTATTTTCAGGCCCTGTCTTTTTTGATCTCTCCATAGTACTCCCTCTTATTTAAAACTTTTTTGTTGGTTGGGCATGGTGGCTCACACCTGTAATCCTAGCACTCTGGGAGGCCGAGGCAGGTGGATCGTTTGAGCTCAGGAGTTCGAGACCAGCCTAAGCAAGAGCGAGACCCCATCTCTACTAAAAAAAGAAAAAATTAGCCAGGCATGGTGGCGCATGCCTGTAGTCCCAGCTGCTCGGGAGGCTGAGGCAGAAGGATCCCTTGAGGCCGGGAGTTCAAGACCAGCCAGGGCAACATGGTGAGACTCTGTCCCAAATAAATAAATAAATAAAATTTTTTGTCTGTTGGCTTCTATGATATCATGCTCTTCTAATTCTTCTACTACCTCCCAGACTCCTTTGCATTCTCTTTGGGGGGCTCTTTTTCCTCCACCTGGCCCTTAAAGATGTAAGTGTCCCTCAAAGTTCTTGCTGAGATAGACATTTATTCTTACCCTGTAGTCCTAAATGATATATACTATATGTCTTCAATTACTATCAATACAGCTGAAGATACTCAGATTTCCCTCTCCAGCCCAGACACGCCTTCTGAACTGCAGATACATGTGGCTAACTGCCTCCTGGACATCTCCACCTTGCTGTTCCTCAGGCATCTCAAATTTAACAAATCTTAAATTTAACTCATTACACTGGCCATCAAATCTGTGACTCTATATATATCCCTTCCTTATTGAAATGTACCCTGTTGCCCATACTTCAAATCCAGACATCCTCTTCACTGTTCTCTCTCCCATATTCTTCATGGACAATCAGTGATCAAGCTCTGTTCATTGTACCTCATTTTTTAGATCATCAAAATGAAAATACAACCACCTTAGAATATTTTGAAGAATCCTCTGTTATCTGAATGACTATCTCATAATCAAACACTAACAGAAATCGCATGGCCCATATTTCCATTTGTGTTTACAACAGTATTTGGGGCCAGATAGTATTGAAATATTCAGATTCTTTTATCAGTTAAATGAAAGACAAATGATGTCAAGGTATGCAATAGTAACAAAATAGAGAAGAGTGGCAGGCTAAATAAATCATCACATGGCATCTGGTAGAATAGGCTAGGTAAATTCAAAAGAACCTGCATGTAAGCAGTGAGCTTCATATTCACATTTTAAGAATTAATTTAGTTTCTGACAAACATCATTTGTTACATTTAATTGATTTGACATTGTTAATGATAATGTGTTGTTTTCTAGTTTTCTTTCTAATCATTTTGTCTATAAATTTATTTTATAGTTATATAAGCAGTATCAGCCTAAGGAGCATATATCTAGTTTTATGCATATCTATAGTAATATTTTAATATGTTAAGTCTAGGGATCTACCTAAAAAACTTTTTAGTGGGAAAGGAGTTCCTACATTACTGGCTTAGGAAACTGTGTTCAGATGTTGAGACTCCCATAAGTGCCACCTTTTCTACCACACTGGCTTAAAGTCAAATTTGCAGCCATCTCTAGCAAGTGTTTAGGATTCAATAGAGTATATCTTGTGATTAAATTTGCCTTGGTTCTCCGTAGTATCCTATATTTAGTCCTTTTTACCTCGTTTTCTTCTATAATCAGTGTTTTTTATCATGCTATATTCTATGTATCTGGATAACTACCCTAAATCCTTTCAGGAACATGAATGGGTATAAATGCTTACTTTTAGCAGTGGGGAAGGGAAAATGCAAACCCAATATGATATAAAGTAAAATTTACAATCTCAGGTGACTTAGGGCCTGAGAATCGAGATAAAAATAAAAGCTCACTGACCTCTTTAATCATCTCTACCGGAATAAATGGACGTGGCTGCTAATGTCCCTTAATCCATCTGAAAAACTAAATTGGTAGGTTTCTACTTTCTTCTTTTCTTGGTAAAAATACCAGTGCCCTCTAGCGGCCAAAGTGCACCTTGAGTAGTGCTCTGCATACCAGTTTACCTTCGAAGAGTAATGTAACAAACAATCCAATGCTAGAGATAATTTTTAAAGATAAATTTTAGAGCATTGAATCCTGAGCAGCAATATACAAGTATGCTATTATCCTACAAACCACCATATAAAATACTTTTTTCAAGTTTTCAAGAGTAAAGAATACACAAAAAAATCATTTTCTGGAGAGAGGAATTTTTTTCAAATCCACCGTTTTCTAAGGCTTCACATTTCTAGTCCAGCTTCATTGCTCCCCAGATAATGATCCCTTTCATTATCTTCTAACGCAAATGACGAATGTGGTTTATTTATAGTACGTAGCAGTAATTGGAATTATAGGTACAGAAACCCTAAAGACCTAGTCATTGGTGGCGTGAATTATTTACGATGGCATGCCTGCTTTTGCAACTGTTGCATCCTCTGCTTTGTAGCCGCGCCGACGCCCCCAACGCAACCCACGCTCGCCGGGAGCAATCTTTCTTCTGCCAAAGGCAGGTTCCAGTCGCGCCAGGAAGGGGACCGCCGACTGCCACCGTCTGTCTGCCCCAGTGCGCCCCACACCCCGCCTGCAGGTGGCATATGCGTCCCTCCGCTGACGAGAGTCAGGGCGGAATCCCGGGACCGGATAGCCCCTTCCTCCCGCAGGGGCGCTGGGAGAGCTGCTCCCGGCCCTGCCCATTACCCTGGCTCCGCCCACGTCGGCGGAGAGGGCGCTCGGCGATTGGCGGCGCGGAGGGGGCGGGGCTCCGGGAGGTGGGCTGAGGGGGCGGTATCTGGGAGGGGACAAACGCCTGGAAGAGGAGCAGCCCTGATCCTCCCCTGTGGTTCAGGATTTCTGCAGAGGCGGTGTCCGAAGCCAAAGCAGCTTGGGGCCCAGTTGGGACTGCCTGTCTGTGCGCGTATGAGTTTAAGCGTGAGAGTGGCTGTGGCGCTCCCTGCTCCCCGCCGGCGTACCTTCCCCGGCAGGTAACCTCGGGCTCCGAGGGGCGGTGTCGGCCCGGACCCCAGCCCTGGCCCCAGCCCCTGGCTGCTGGGGGAGGCTCTAATTCTGCAGATGGCTGGAATGAGGAAGAGGAAGAAAGCTCAGATCTTGGGTATGAGGGAGAAACTTAGCGGCGAGGCCTGGGTGCAAGGAAGGGAACAAATCTAGGTATTGGCCGTGGGAAAAGGAAATGAGGAGGAAAGGGTGCTGGATGCTTGGATGTATAGAAAGGCCCGCTTTGGGGCCCGGGAGGGAGAAATTGGGCGGTGGGGAAGTTGGGTGCAGTGACAAGTGGAAGATCGGGTCTGCACTCAGGGAGGAAACTCGAGCGGTGGCAGGCTGCAAGGACGCGTAGAAGACTGAGTGGTGAGTGTGAGAGGAAGAAAACGTGCGGCAGCTGGGAGCTGAATGCAAAGAAGGGTGTGAGATGAAGATTTGGGCGTGTACAGCGAACTCAGGCGGCGGGGACTCGCAGTGAGGCCGAATGAATGCATCCGCCAGGGGACGGGGAGCGTGTGAGCTCTGGCGCGGGTCAGAGGAGTGTTGGCTAGGCCGCCGGGGACGGAGTGGGGCGAGGGGGTGGCGAAGACACCGGGGCCAGCTCCCGGTGCCTGGGGTTTAAAGGTCCTGCCAGAGGGAAGGGGCGGGCCTGGAGACGTGGAAGGAGGAATCGAGCCAGCTTGGGTTGCAGCCCCCTTGCACAACGGGCACAGGACGTCTACAGGCCAAGAGCCTGCTGCTCACAACGTCACTCAAGGACTTGCAAACCCCAAGACCCGCTAACGGACAACGAATCAGGGACATGCCCTCGGACTCCCTCGAGTGTGCACACGCGGAGATATTCCTGCTCCCTTGACTTTTATTTGGAAGGTGCCTGCGAACCTGAAACTGCCCTTTGCTCCTCTGGATACACTCAGCACTGTACTTTAAACCAGATAAACCGGGCCTCCTTTAAGACTTTCTGTTCCATGTTTTGTTTTAGGAGATAAACTGCATTCAAGTGAGACTGCAAGACTGAGAGGACTTGGGGTGATTAGAAATTGATTCACTGCAAAGGTGAGAATTAGCAATTTCCCACTTTCTGTATATTTGGCTTTGATGTGGCTGTACTGCGTTTAATTGATCTTGGCCTAGGCTCTGCTAGGGAGTGAGTCAGGAATATTTCCAATAATAAGCTGCAACTGCTTCCTTGTCTTCTCTGCAAGAGACTATTTTTGCCCAGAAATTATTGCAGTTCATGAACTCATCAAAAAACATTCTAGCTAAAAACTTGAGGTTGATGAAAATAAAATTAAATTGAGTAAGCAGCTCTTTTTTTTTAAACTATTATTATTCCAGGTTTGTTTTCTGGAATTGCACAAGTATGTCAGCAGATTGGATTCAACTGTTTTCAGACTAAATGAACTGGTGATTGTTGGGCTTGGAACAGTCCATCCTTCTACAGTTGGGGTTGAGGCGGAGACAAAATCTGAGGGGCAAGGGTAGAGAAGTCAATCCAGTGGGGCCTAAAACCTATCCCATGAGAATCAACTCCAGAAGAAATACAATGACACCCTACATTGTAGTAAAAATAAAGCTTCGCTTTTTCAGTTAAAAGGTGGTAAAAATGTCTTGGCTAAGTATTGTGAGGAAAACTTAATATTTCAGATATGCATTACAAGATTTAGAAAGATTATTGCAGAGAATATGTTTGCTTTAACTGAGAAGGAAATAGCTAAAAAAATAGTCACTCAGTCTCGACATTTTATTTATAAAATTTTTTATAAAAACTAGACCTGGAAAGTCTTCACATTTTAAGTTCAGAATATGACCTTCTTTTAACTGTATTTTCCTTCAGTGAAAAATACCCAGGTCATTACGGTTTCATGATACTATAGGAACATGGCAATGGAAATGTAGTATTGAGGCCAAGATAAGTTCACTGCCTCTGTTTTTTTGCTGTGTTTTAAAATAAGGACAGGTGTGACAGTGGGATGAAGCATGACTGAATCATGTGCTTTAAACTATACTGTAATTTATTCTTGAAATTGCAGATGGGAAGTAATTGACATCCATGTCAGTCTGTTCATTTCTTTCATTCTAGATAAATTCAAGGTTTCCCAGTAATGGTCTAGGGAATTGCAAATTTGGGAAGTGAAAATGGGCCTGAGGGTTGGAAATCTATCCTAGCTTGGGAGTTGGAAATCTATCCTAGCTTGTCAGAAGAAACTGAGGCTTATTGTCTACTAATCATTACTTTTTTTTATTTAAAGGCCAACTTACTATAGCTCAGCTTTCCAAGAGAGACTGTTAAGTCCTCTTACCTAATAATTTTTTAGAGTCAGTTCTCCTGATTTTCTCATCCTCAGCTATAATTTAAGTGCATAAAAGCAATTTGCAGTTGTGTTGCTGGAAAAAAAGAAGATTCTGTTAGAGCATTATGAGAAGGAACAGATACTTTTAGCATGCTCAGGGCTTCCTCTGTCTCTGGGGAACAAGCACAGGACATGGCCTTCTTTGAAGCCTCACACTTTCACTTCTCCCAAAGACCCACTCTTACCCTTTCTGGGAATCAGATTGATTGGTATTTGTTACCCCCACACCCCGTTTCCTTAATGCGATGTCTCTTTCCAGAACAATGCCGCTTTCCTAGCCCACCCACTAGCAGCTTAGCCTTGCTGGTGAACAACCAGAGAAACAGTCCAGGAGTTGGGATACCAAAGAACATGGCAGGGACATGCTTGGATCCTGGGCTGTAGCCCCTCTATATAGATTTCTCTAATTGAGAAAGTACTTTTATATTTATCCCCATGTCTCCAGTGTCTGTATTATAACTAGGAAAACATAGTTCCACCAGGAATTCTTCATCTCTTTCACTTTTAAACTTAAAGTTTCCTTGAATATGAGTCACAAGAACCAATTGAATCTCCAAGGCTAGTTATTTTAATGAAAATAGCCTCTCAAAAGAGGGGAAATACTAGCACTCATCATTCTGGTCATCTTGAGGGCCTAGTAAAATGAGGAGTTGAATAGAAGTGTTCAGATTAATATGATAGTGTGGAAATAATCTCATTTCATAAGAGAATGATGATCGCATTATTAAGGGCCTGTTACAGGGTCAGGCTCCCTTACGCTGCAGCTGGGTGGCCTTGGGAAAGCTATTTTTTTTTTTTTTTTAACAAGGTAAAATGGGAAAATGAATTCTTACAGGATTGTTATGAGGGCTGACTCAGAAACCACTTATGAAACATATAACACAATGCTTTATACAGGGAAAGTGCTCAATGATAAATATAATTGTTAAACTAGCTTTTTATGCAATTATGCTATTATGAATTATTCTTTTAGTAGTCACCAAATTGTTTATATTTTACTTCCACTTTATAATGAAATAAATGACAAGGCATATATTTTATCTTTTTTTCTTCTTAGGTTTATTGAAGTCAAAATGTCCAAAAAAATCAGTGGTGGTTCCGTGGTAGAGATGCAAGGAGATGAAATGACACGAATCATTTGGGAATTGATTAAAGAAAAACTCATTTTTCCCTATGTGGAATTGGATCTGCATAGGTAAATGAATTACCCCTCCATGTAGCAAACTCAGAAAGCCTAATCTGGCTAGAGCAGTAGTGCACACCTATAGTCCCCGCTACTCAAGAAATAAAGGTAGGGGCCAGGCGCGGTGGCTCGTGCCTGTAATCCTAGCTCTCTGGGAGGCCGAGGCGGGCGGATTGTTTGAGCTCAGGAGTTCGAAACCAGCCTGAGCAAGAGCAAGACCCCGTTTCTACTAAAATTAGAAAGCAATTAATCGGACAACTAAAAATATATAGAAAAAATTAGCCGGGCATGGTGGCACATGCCTGTAGTCCCAGCTACTCGGGAGGCTGAGGCAGGAGGATTGCTTGAGCCCTCCTGCTCCTCCTCGCAGGAGGAGTTTGAGGTTGCTGTGAGCTAGGATGATGCCACGGCACTCTAGCCTGGGCAACACAGTGAGACTCTTTCTCAAAAAAAAAAAAAAAAAAGAAAGAAAGAAAGGTAGGAGGATCCCTTGAGACCAAGAGTTCAAGTCCAGCCTGGGCAATATAGCCACAAAGCCAGATTGCATCTCTAATAAAAAGGGGAAAAAAGATTTAAAAAAAAAAGCAATGTAATCTAAATTATTTCAAGGTACAGTTAACTTTTTTACATAAATGTATCTGTATTTTGTGGATAAAGTTTTTTGTAAGCCTAAATATATTCAGATGAATTTCCTATTTTAGTTTTAACATATAGCTAGAAAAACTGGATTTATCATTATTTAGAAGTCAGAAATTATTAGGGAAACAAAGTGATTTTCAGATCCTTCTAACCCTCTGTTTGCTGTGATGATTTTATTTGTAATAAAGCAGTGGCCAGGAATAGCACAATGGATCATTTGTGAAAGGGAAAATAAGAGCGGATATAAGAAACAATGAATCAACTAAATGTAGTTAATACAATTCTGTCCTTGCAAGTTCAAATTTTTCTTTCCTCTTTTTTTAGCAAGAGGGTCTCGCTTTTCACCTAGGCTAAAGTACAGTGGTACAATCATAGCTCACTGTAACATCCAGCTTCTGTGCTGAGTGATCCTCCTGCCTCAGCCTCCCAAGTAGCTAGCACTACAGGAGCATACCAACACACCCAGCTAATTTTTTAAATTTTTTGTAGAGACAGGGTCTCATTATGTTGCCCAAGCTGGTCTGAAACTCCTGGCCACAAGCAATCTTCTCACCTCAGCCTCCCAAAGTGCTGGGATTACAAGCATGAGCCACTAAAGCTCAGTTTTCTGTCACTCTGCTTAATTTGTCAATGGATCTTTTTTCCTTGCCTTTGGCTCTTTTTATAGAATTGTAGCACAGAAAGAACCCTTGAAGTTTCCTAACTGAACCTCTGTCTTCCTGTAGAAGTTCTCTTAAATCATTGGTATCCCCTTTCCCTGTCTTTAAAGTGTTTGGGGGCAGATGTGAAAGTACATGTAATTTTCTTCCCCCACCCCGTGTTTTTCATAAAAAAAAAAAAAAGTCCGGGCGCAGTGGCTCACGCCTGTAATCCTAGCATTCTGGGAGGCCGAGGCGGGTGGATTGTTTGAGCTCAGAAGTTTAAGGCCAGCCTGAGCAAGAGCGAGACCCCGTCTCTACTAAAAATAGAAAGAAATTAATCGGACAACTAAAAATGGATAGAAAAAACTAGCCGGGCGTGGTGGTGCGTGCCTGTAGTCCCAGCTACCCGGGAGGCTGAGACAGGAGGATGGCTTGAGCCCAGGAGTTTGAGGTTGCTGTGAGCTAGGCTGACGCCACGGCACTCTAGCTGAGAGTGAGACTCTGTCTCAAGAAAAAAAAAAAAAAAACTGCTACTCTTTGTACATTTAAACTAGATAGAGACAGAATTTTTAATAGGGTAAAGTGGCTGAAGACTGGCCTTAGTAAAATGTTGAGCAACACATTTCAGCCAAACTATTGGCAACTGTAAGTGTGTATGCCTCAACCCAGAATTACTCATCAGAATGTGTCCTAAGGACCTGTTATTTGCTTGGGTGTAGACATTTAATTCACATGGTGTCGTTAAACATCCTTTTTAATTGTTCTAAATCTAAGCTGCTAATAATATCTATATTGCAACCATGATAAGGTGTAAATACTTGCAGAGGTCAACCAAACATAGGAAATGAAGCATAAAAACATCTTCCAAGTGGGTTAAAGAAGCATTTTAGGAACTCTCTCATGTTTCAGAACTTTACATGACAATAGGTGAATTTATGGAGTTCTTGCCTGAATAATGGCTGGAATGAGGGTGCTTTGAAACTCCTTAGCCTAGAAGCATAAGGAGCTTTATTTTTTTTTTAATTTATTTATTTTATTTCAATCTGTGTTTCTTGTTCCATCTATTATTGACACTATCTCTTGACTCCCACCTTTTAAGATGAGGATGTTCCTAGCTTCACCCTTCCCATCATATTTCCTTCCACATTCCACCTCCCAACTTGTCTTCATTTGACATTGTCAAGACCGATAATTGCACTCTGCTCAGTAAGACTAATTGTCTTCTGTGATTTTTTTGAAAACCCAAACTTCAGACAAGTTATTTCTAGTAAGTTTTGCTTACCATAAAGCTAGTATTATGGGATGATTGTATTTCTTTCTTGATGGTTTTCCAGTGTATAACCTCATGCCTCTCAAAAGAGAATATTTCTAGCAATAAGTATCTTTTTTCTTTTGAAGACAATGTTTTTTACTTCTCTCTAGAAGTTTGTTGTATATTGTCTTTAGCTTTGGAATTTTGAAACTGCGCAATGACATACCTAAGTGCAAGTCTTTCATGTTTCGTCTCTCTCAGCAGTTGGTAAATTACCTTACCTTGATAACTGTGAGAAATTTATTTATATTCTTTCTTTTATAATTTCTCTTGGGTTCCTTGTTCT
>NW_012153063.1:2935114-2938038 GCF_000956105.1 Propithecus coquereli | reverse complement strand
CATGTTATACATATACCACATTTTATTAATCCACTCATGTATTGATAGGCTGTTGGGAAAACTCTTACAGACATAGACTTCAGGCAAAGAATTTATGAAGAAGCATAAGGAATTTTAAAGGGTCGTCATTATGCCTAGGAGAAAGAGTCAGTGGTTACAGATTAAAGAATTTTTGGAGGCTCAAACAAGTTTTAAGTTGTTCCAAAATTGCTATTCTCATTACTGACCAGTTCATTTTGACAAGAGTGGAGGCGTTAGTTTGTTTTGTTTTGTGTGGGTTAGGTAATTATTTATTTATCCTTTCCTTTATTCCTTCTTTTCTCTTAGAAATGTTAAGAGAAGCAAAAAAATCCATTAATTTGCTGGTAGATTCTTCTGATGAAAAATGATTCCCAAGAACATGAAAACTGCTGACCATACTTCTTGTTAGAGTTTGGATTTGACATTTGTAGATAATCAGCATATCCTGTGCAAGAGATAAGAGAATACATGGCTTTGTTAGATTTATATGAATTATCCAAAGTCAAAGTGGTTGGAAATTATTTTTATTTGGAACTATGTCAAAATTGCCATCTCTGTGTTTGCATCATGAGTTGAGTGGGATATCTAAGGAAAGGAAGATAATGAGAACTAAAAGGAGAAATCTAACAGCTTAATGGTTCAGCAGGTATTGAGAGCTGAAAAACTTTTCTTTAGAGCCTTGAAGAATAAAATAAATTGTTACATTATTTTATTTTCCTACTTTCAACAAACACATACTTCGAATAAAGCTTTGCAGTCATTTTCTGTGTTCCATGGACAGCATTCTTTCAGCTCTGAGTGACCTACAATCTGAGTGTTGAGTGTATTAAGCTTTAAGTCTCTGGTATATACAAAACCCTTGATGGATTCCATTACTTATCCACTGAACTGCAGACTTGTTTCCAGAACAAAGAGACTTGCCTAAGAATTAGGGAAAGGTTCACTTTATGATTAACTGGCATTAATGAAGGATTATTAGCATTTTTGGCCTTGTCTGTCACATCTATTTTTCTTACCACTTTAATGCCAAAATACAAAAAAATCCTTGAAGCCCTACCCACCCTTTATTTTTAAAGCACAACATTTACAAAGGGAAAAACAAGAAGGCGCTTAGGCTTACGTTTGTATGCTAATTATAGGGAGGGAAGCCAGGCCCAATGGTTGCTCTTTGAAGTCATTAGCTCTATATGTAAAGAGCTGAGTTGGTATGTTCAGTTTGCTGATAGCTTCTCACTACAACACAAGAAGGCGTGGCCCAGCGATCCAGCCTATCTTAGTTCCTTTTTTCTTTGGCAGCAATCTTCTGTGTCTAGGGTGCACTAATGCTAAAACTTAGCAGATTTAGTGGTATTTGGAACCTTCACTATCTGCGTGGCAAGCTATGCACGCCATCACTGTGGTCATAGGTTATAACCTATTGGTTTGTCTGAAAAGTTATGCTTCTAATTTTTCCCTCCCAAGCTATGACTTAGGCATAGAGAATCGTGATGCCACCCATGACCAAGTCACCAAGGATGCTGCAGAGGCCATAAAGAAATACAATGTGGGCGTCAAGTGTGCTACCATCACCCCTGATGAGAAGAGGGTTGAGGAATTCAAGTTGAAACAAATGTGGAAGTCACCGAACGGCACCATCCGAAATATTCTGGGTGGCACTGTCTTCAGGGAAGCTATTATCTGCAAAAATATCCCCCGGCTTGTGAGTGGATGGGTGAAACCCATCATCATAGGTCGTCATGCTTATGGGGACCAAGTAAGTCCTTTTGGCACAATTCTATTTTCCATATTATTTTTTCATGACCCAGATACTCCTTTTTATATGCGTTTTATTCCTATCTTTTGGTGTCTGTGCCCATTAAGCAAGGTACAAAATCGAGAAATGCATATATATATGCATAACTGTATCTTTACATGCATTTAAATATAGGTAGATACAGATAAACTTACAGATAGGCACCTATCTCAACACATATGATTTTTTTCAAACGTGTTTTTTTCTTTATCCTTTTATTAAGTTATACCATATGATATTGCCATTTTTATGTTAGTAATTTCATATGGTCCAAACAGATCAGTGGTTTTCAATGCTGGCTACACAATAGGATACCTTATAAGTTTTTTGGTGGTCGGCTTTGGTTTGGTTTTGATTTGCTTTGCTTTTTTTGTTTCTTTGTTTTAATTCCAATGCCTGAATCTCACCCTATACAAGTTGAAATCTGAATTCTGTGGGGTTCAGGCATTTTAAAGCTCCCTAGGTGATTCTAATGTGCAAAGTTGATAACCGTCCAAGATTATGTTACATATGATCACTTTATGCATAAAAGAAAAAACTGACCGAGCAAGTTGAAAGCAGTCTTATGAAAGCATTCCTTCCTGCCTGGAAAGAAAGTATCGTTTCCGTACTTTTGTACTAGTAGGCTCATTGCCAAAATAAGCAGAAAAACTGCCAACTAAAAAACATCCAAGTTCTGTGTTGAAGCTGAGGCTTCAGACTTTCATAGAAAGTAGCTTATGTGTTAAAAGAACCTTAAAAACAGGCATCTCTAGATGCTGAAATCCAGAAGCTTCAAGGCAGCTATCCTTGAAAACGGTGTGGTTAGGATCGGTGGTTCAGTCCTTGAGGGGTCAGTTAACTTTGTTCCACCCTGTGGCTAAAACTATCCCTTCATCTCGTCCAGTCCCTTCACAGAAACCTTCCAGAAGCCCGGGGAAGGGAATCTACGCAGGTGGCAGTGGTGCAAACTCACTAATCCAGGGAACATCACCCTAGATTCTTAACAGTTTATATCACATTTTTTTTCTTTTTTTGGTCCTTTTTGGTTTTTTGTTATTTTGGCATCAGTAATTTGGAAGAATGGCCATTCTGTTTACTAATGTCCAGATTAAAAATTCCAAGCCTGAGG
>NW_012153063.1:2932481-2934559 GCF_000956105.1 Propithecus coquereli | reverse complement strand
GATCCTCCTGCCTTAGCCTCCCAGTAGCTGGGACTACAGGCACACGCCACTGAGCCTGGCTAATTTTTCTATTTTTGTTAGGGAAGGAGTCTTTTTGCTTAGGCTGGTCTTGAACTGACCTCAAGCGATCCTTTCACCTTGGCCTCCCAGAGTGCTAGAATTATAGGCGTGGCCACTGTACTCATCTTAGATATTTAATCTTTACTGTTATCTGACTGCTCTTTTACCTGCTGTTAATAGTATTAATCTAAACAATTACATGTGGCTGGTACCTGACTCTGCAAGTATTCTAATCCAAATCGTTGAAGAAGGTACAATGCAGCAAAGACTGGTGGTTGCCTAGTGTGTGCCAGGCACGTTTTTCTACTAGAGTAGCTCAGGCCCATAAGAGAGGTGGCTGAACTTGAACATCCCATTTCTAAGGGTCGTCATCCTATTACCACTGCTTTTAGAGTAACTGCTTCATATGGATAAATCCTGGACCTGGTGTTAGTAACAATGATACCGTGAAGATGCTGAGCCCTGACGTTCTAAGAAAGGACCGAATCCCAAGTCTTTTGACCCTGGATGCATTATTTCCACTACATCACGGTTCCTTTCTTGTAAAATTGGTGTAAGAATCAGATGATATAAGTTAAGCACTTAAAGCATCTAGCACATAGAAAGGACAAAGCATTAGTTCTCTCATCATCATCTTCAGTAATACAACTAGTGTTATTATCATCCTCCTGTAGGAAGACTTCCCTGACCTCCAGACCGTGGTAATCTCTCTTCCTCTGTCATCCTATAGCATTTTTTTGTCTATGCCTTCTTTTGACATTTAAAAGCTCTTATATTGCCTCTCACTTATATATGTCCTTACCAGGTTATAAACTTTCTAAGGGAAAGTACCTATGGTATCTCTGTCCACTCAAAAAACTGCCCTGTACATGGTAGGCACCTAATATTTATTGATTTTGGGGAACTCTCGGGACCTCTTCATCCCCATCTCTTAATAAAAAGAAGGTTGAAACACACTGCTCTATTTGTCTAAGTGTCTTCTAGCTCTACATTGTGTGATTATTTTCCTTGTAATTCCTATTAATTTTCTTTTTTTATACCTTTTCCCTCCTACGCAGTACAGAGCAACCGATTTTGTTGTTCCTGGGCCTGGAAAAGTAGAGATAACCTACACACCAAGTGATGGAACCCAAAAGGTGACATACTTGGTACATAACTTTGAAGGTATGTGTGAGTTCATTATAAGCTACGTCTTTATTTCTTTTTTTTTACAAATGATTTAGATAACATTATTATTGGTTTTTTAAATTAGTTGTGTGACTGCCTAAAAATACAACCTGAATCAACAGTATTTCTGCAGAACCCTACTTCTAACATAAAAAAGTAATTGGCCCCCATGCCTTCTTGTGGCATGGATAAAGGTACAAAGGGGTTAGCCACTTAATTGGAAATGCATATGGGCAAAAGACAAGGAGATAATTATGCAATCATCTTAAAACATAGAGGGAAGGTTGGCAGGAGTCTGTCGTGCATGAATTATATAAATTAAATGTTAATAGTCTCCAAATCACCTGTCATGTAATCCTGCCCTTTGCTCTGGCACAGTTTGTATTTGGAAATGGTTGCGTTATTTATTTGCCAAAATTTTCTTGTCCTTCTGGGTATTTATCCTGTGGAAGTGGAATGTTTACTTCTTTCCTTTTCTGCCCCAGCCACACTGCTGCATCAAAGGTACATCGTGGCAAATCCCACCCAAAAGTTGCTGAAAGGACCAGTGGTCCCTTTGTCTCTACTATTGAAGTTGGTGAAAGCACTCACACACAAAAAAAGCTCAGCACCTCCCTAGCTTGTGTTTTCCTTGCCACCTCCAAATCATGTCATTTTAATAGAATCTAGTTCTGCAGGTTTCAGCACCTTTCACATTCTGAGCCCAAGTTTACCCTGGGCGTTGGCATGGCTTTAAGTTCTGTCTTTTAGTGATAACAAAGTTTAGTAAGAGTTGTGAAACACCATTGATTATACACATACTATAATTATTTCTGCCAATTACAGTAGGAATGCTCGATATTCTCCAGGAA
>NW_012153063.1:2923656-2931851 GCF_000956105.1 Propithecus coquereli | reverse complement strand
TTTGTATCTGAGCACCAAAAACACTATTCTGAAGAAATATGATGGACGTTTTAAAGACATCTTTCAGGAGATATATGACAAGTAAGTACAGTTTTTTTTGTTTGTTTGTTTGTTTCCTTTTCTCTCAAGTAAGCTGGTATTTATCATATAGAATTTGCATCTCCCTATCTTTTTGATTCTGGGACAAATCAAGTAAAAATTGTCACTATCCCATAAAGATAAGGGCAAAACTGAGATTTAAGAGGAGTGAAACAAAACCATTCTGATTGCTTTCAGAAGATAAATGTGCTCTTAAATAGGGGTTAGTGTTTGAATAAAAGTGCCCTGTTACTGATAGAAAGGTCTGATTTTTCAAGTGCATGAATTTCTGAGTCAGACCCATTTCCATTCTTTCTGAAGCTCATTGTTATAATTTAAAATTCTGTTGTAGTGCAGTCCTTTGAACTTAAGTCTAAATTTATAACAACTTCGAATGCAGGAACATATGAGGTGAGTATATGTTAACTTTCAAGATGACGTAACTTCCTTTTAGGTGCAAGTGTTCAGACCAGGACTTGGATTTTAGATGAGAAATCTTTCCTGAAGCATTTTGATTTCTCATCCTGCTACCCATCTATACTAAGCTTAAAAACTATCCTGGAATAAATCTAGTTTCCTGAATAATATCAAGCAGTAGAATAGTGTCTTTTTTCTTTATTATACCCTTAAAATAAGCAAATCTTGAGAATCTGATCAGTAGCATATTGAGAACTGTGAAAAGTAAAGTAGTAGTTGGAATATTCTACTGTCTCATTTAATCCTTACACCTTCCCCGCAAGGTGGGTAAAAAAAATCACTCTTATGGATAACTAAATTGGGGTTTCACAGCTAGAAATTGGGCAGGGATTTGAGCCTGTGTCTGTCAGATTCTGAAGTTTGTGTTGCTTCTATTAATACTAAAAAATACTGTGTCCTTCTCCCACCCCCTTTGAGAGAAGCAAATGATGTCCTAACAAAACAAATTTTCTTTTTTATTGTTCTCTTTTCTCTACTGTTTCTTAGGCAGTACAAACCCCAATTTGAAGCCCAAAAAATCTGGTACGAGCATAGGCTCATCGATGACATGGTGGCTCAGGCTATGAAATCAGAGGGAGGCTTCATCTGGGCCTGTAAAAACTATGATGGTGATGTACAGTCGGACTCCGTGGCACAAGGTAAGGAGCCAGAGGGCCAAATGGAGGTGGAGCTTGGCCTGCAGCATTTGGGTCATTCCACCTTCGTTCTCCAATTTCGGAAGAGGGATTTTGTAGCCCTTTGTTGTAAAACGGTGCAATGTTAGAGCTGCAAGGCATCAAGGTCCATCACCTACTCTGACAGATAAGGCAATTTATCTCAGACTGGCAAGTAACTTTACTCAGGGTCACATGGAAAGTAACTGAGTGGATTGACACTCCTGGCTCCAGCCTATCTGGTCTGAAAATTGTTCCCTTTCTCTACCCCCATTTTCCTTCTGATGAGAATGTAAAAAACCAGGGCACTCTGGCAAGGAGGGGTTAAGTGAGAGTCCTGGATTGTCTAATAACCAAGGCGGGTGGGGGTCTCCAAGAGCACATTCATGGGGCAACAGGCCCTAGTCATGACTCTCTGCCGGCCTTGAAGGCTGTTCCAGTACTATATAAAACAAATGTGTTCACTACTTAGCTTTAAACACAAAGAAGTTGAGCAAAGAAGCACAGAGCTATTCACAGAAATTCTAGGAACCAGGGGTTTCAGGCCTGGGATAGGGACCAAATCAACAGAAGCTCTCCCTTCCCTGATTTCCTCAGTGCCAAGTCTTCTTCAATTTCAGTTACCCATGCTAGCTGTGTAAACTTGAATCTCCCCAGATGGATGTTTGTGTTAACTTTAATTATGTTTGCTTTTCCCCAGGAAGTACTTTTTTCTCTCTCTTATAAGTGTTAAGTGTCTCCTATCAGTGTGAAAGGTAACTTTTACGTCAGATAAATGAGTTACACAACTCTCTTTTCCTGCCTTCTGTTTATCTAAGTCCTCACAATCATTTGTACTGCATGCAACAGAGAAAAGGAGTGATGCTTTGTGATAACTCCATGGTGGATAAGGAAAACTATTCCTTGAAATCAGAGTTCTGGGAAAGGGACCCAAGCTATTCCATTATTTTTAAATATCCTCATGGCAATAAGAAGAGAATATTTAGAGAAATATTTCAAATGTAAATGTCAAGTTATGGAGGTTCAAAGGTCTTGGAAATAAGATTTCTAAAGCACAGCGTGCAATAGTGCACTGAGAAGAGACCTGGACCAGGGCTCCCTGTCTGCGCAGAACCTGTAGGTAATGTGACCTCAAGGCAGCTAAACAGATTAACAGCAAGGCCAGGCGCGGTGGCTCAAGCCTGTAATCCTAGCACTCTGGGAGGCCGAGGCGAGCGGATCGTTTGAGCTCAGGAGTTCGAGACCAGCCTGAGCAAGAGCGAGACCCCGTCTCTACTAAAAAGAGAAAGAAATTAATCGGACAACTAAAAATATATAGAAAAAACTAGCCGGGCATGGTGGCGCATGCCTGTAGTCCCAGCTACTCGGGAGGCTGAGGCAGTAGGATCGCTTGAGCCCAGGAGTGTGAGGTTGCTGTGAGCTAGGATGACGCCACGGCACTCACTCTAGCCCAGGCAACAGAGTGAGACTCTGTCTCAAAAAAAAAAAAAAACGGATTAACAGCAGCGCTGTCCTTTCATTCATTCTTCTCCAGAGACTTGGACTTTCGCCATTTTAATTGTATTCTCAGTTTTGACAATGGTACCAGCCCATGTCTACTGACAGTAATAGACAAACTCAGCATGGGTATGGTCGTGAACTTATCTAGTCAATAAATATTTGAGTATCTACGAAGCCTCAGACCACACAGTGCTATGGAAGGAATTACTAATCCCACATAGAAATTTGTGCTAATTGTACTCAAAAATGACTGAAAAAAAAAATTATAGTTAATCTACTTAATCTCACACCAAAATAAAAAAAAAATGTAGCAGCCTATTATAAATTTACATCAGTAACTTCTCAGGTGCTCTTGGGAGGTAGCAAAAATTGAGAAAAGGGTTCTATGAATTCAAGTGTAAGAGAGTGAATGAAAGAAGAAAAATTAGTTGCATGGACTTATAACGTGGTTCTCTGAACAGGAAACCACAGAAGAGGATTGTTTTGTCGAGGGTCTTAAAGAGAAAAAGAAGGGCAAGTGGGATATTCTTGAATCCAACCCACCCATCCTGTGTTTGGGTTTTTTTTTTTTTTTGAAACAGGATCTCATCCTGTCACCTGGGCTAGAGTGCAGCGGCGTCCTCATAGCTCACTGCCATGTCAAACTGCTGGGCTCAAGCAATCCTCCTGCCTCAGCCCCCAAATAGCTGGGACTACAGGTGCATGCCACCATGCCTAATTTTTTTTTTTTTTAATTTTTTTGTAGAGGTAGGGTCTCACTGTGTTGCCCAAGCTAGTCTTGAACTACTAGCCTCAAGCGATCATCCTGCCTCAGCCTCCCAAAGTACTAGGATTACAGGCATGAGCTACTGTGCCCAGCCTTAACTGCCTTTCTTCCCAATCCCAGCAAGTATATTAGCAGCTTGAGGGCAGAAGACAGCTCTCATTCATCTTTATTTCCCCAGAATAACAGAATGTCTGCATATAAGAATAACAATAATATACTGAGCTCTTTCTATGTGGCCAGTACTATTTAAGGAATATGAATATACTTTTCATATGTATTTATGAATATATATATATTCATCTAATGCTTTAACAATTCAGTGAAGTAGGTGCTTTTATTATTCTTCTTTTTTAGGTAAGAAAATTGAACACAGTAACTATGGAGTCACAACACTAGGGTGAAATACATGCAGTCAAGCCCCTGAGCCCTCCATCACAGAGGAGGTGTCCCTGAGATAAGTGAGGAAAAAGTACAGCCTTTCCAGGTCCTTTGACTCTGACATCTAGAGCAGGGACTCTGCTGTCTAAACAGCAGAAGAATTTTTTTTTTTTTTTTTTTTTGAGACAGAATCTCACTTTGTCAGCTGGACTAGAGTGCTGTGGTGTCAGCCTAGCTCACAGCAACCTCAAACTCCTGGGCTCAAGCAATTCTCCTGCTGCAGCCTCCCGAGTAGCTGGGATTACAGGCACACGCCACCACACCTGGCTAATTTTTCTATTTTTAGTAGAGACAGGGTCTCGCTCTTGCTGAGGCTGGTCTCGAACTCCTGACCTTAAGCGATCCTCCTGCCTCAGCCTCCCAGAGTGCTAGGATTACAGACATGAACCACCGTGTCCAGCGGCAGAAGAATTATTGATGACTCCATGTGTTCCATATACTTTGTTTTCCAAGACCTGTCAAGATTGAATCATTTGCTCTCTGAGAGACCCAGTGCACTTCATGTAGTTGAACCTAGTGCTTCGTGCTCTGCCATCTATAGGTTATGGCTCTCTTGGCATGATGACCAGTGTGCTGATTTGTCCAGATGGCAAGACAGTAGAAGCAGAGGCTGCCCACGGGACCGTAACCCGTCACTACCGCATGTACCAGAAAGGACAGGAGACGTCCACCAATCCCATTGGTAAGATGGTGTTTACTTCTACATTGGTTTCCAGTCAGAGAGTGCTCTCCAAAGAGACTCAGTGTTTTGTGTGCAAAGTCATCACCGAATAGCTGATTTGTTCTACTAATAACAGCTATTTTAATATGCCTCTTAAAATACACAATATATGTATGTGTGTTTCTATTTTGTAGGAGAACATAGGTTACAAAGAAGAATGTTATCAACAGGCCTTTTCCTTTACTTCTGGCGCAGTGAAATGTCACATAAGGCTACAAATCTAAAAGCTACTTGGGTAGATCCTTCCAACAAGGTTTCAAGGACAGAACTTTAAAAAGAGATTACAGCCTGGAAAGAGGAGACCAATATAGACAAGAGATAGAAGAGATGGTGACCTCTCTCAAATTAGTAAATGCCTTAAGCTGCAAGCACTAGCACTACACTGTAAAAATGCACTTTCTTTTAAAGTTTCTATTTGGTAAAAAATATTTCCAACTCTCCTAAAACTTCTAGCTCATATGGATAACATCTAATGAAGTCTATCACCTAAACAAAAGCTATTTTGTTTTGGGGTATTATGACACATTTGGGAATCCTATAACTGGGATGATTGGAGTGTTGTTGTTGTTTTCCTCTTTCAGCTTCCATTTTTGCCTGGAGCAGAGGGTTAGCCCACAGAGCAAAGCTTGATAACAATAAAGAGCTTGGCTTCTTTGCAAAGGCCTTGGAAGAAGTCTGTATCGAGACCATTGAGGCTGGCTTCATGACCAAGGACTTGGCTATTTGCATTAAAGGTTTACCTAAGTAAGTATAAGATGCCCAAACTCTGTGGTCAAATTACCACTTGTGCTCACTGGGCTCAAACCATCAGTGCTTTTTGGAATTATATGAATTGTTATTCATCATCTAGTTCAAGGGTCAGCAGACATTATCTGTAAAATTGTGAACATTTTAGGTTTTGTGGAATGTACAGTCTTTTTGCAGCTACACAACTATTCAACTTTGCCTCTGCTGTTGTAGCAGGAAAGCAGTCATAGACCAGTCCAGAAAGGAATGGATATGGCAGCATCCCAGTCAAATTTTACGTTCAAAACTAGGTTGCGGGCTAGATTTGGTCCATCACCAGGCTGTGGTTTGCTGATCTCTCATGTAGTTGACAATCATTGAATGATAAGGTTCCATTTAATTTTAAGGAGAAAATCATAGACAATTAGAAATAAGGGGACCTCACAGGCTATTTTATTCCACTCCTTTATTTTCTTTAACTTACAGATGAGAAAAGTAAGCAGCACAAGTATAAGATGTCCAGTTTATTTTAATTCCTTTCTTAAGTATCTGTAACCATCAGTCAAATATTTGAGGGCCCATGTGTTGCCCAGGTTTTTTCCAAGAACATGGTAGCCAGTGTTCCAGTTGGATTAGCTGCTAATCAGAGATTCCTCCCTCAAAGTCAGAGTTAGTTACTATCACCCACCTCAGGAAACACTACTAAAATTTGACACTAATACCATGTCCCAACCAGTGTGTCCCCAGAAATATCGGTTAGGGTCAGTATAGCCCAGTGATGGGGATATACTCAGTCACTACATGTTTCTTAAATTTCCAGCAAGAAAACAATGTTTGAAATGTTCTTATCAGTTAATACCTTTGTAGCCTATTTGATAGGCATCTATCAGCAGGATTATGTTAGCCAGTCCATTGTCTTCTTGTTCTTACGTAGAACCCTGATAGAAGTAAGAGCATTAAAACTTTTTGTGAGGAGGCCAGGCCCGGTGGCTCACGCCTGTAATCCTAGCACTCTGGGAGGCCGAGGCGGGCAGATTGTTTGAGCTCAGAAGTTCGAGACCAGCCTGAGCGAGAGCGAGACCCCATCTCTACTAAAAATAGAAAGAAATTAATCAGACAACTAAAAATACGTAGAAAAAACTAGCCGGGCATGGTGGCGCATGCCTGTAGTCCCAGCTACTCGGGAGGCTGAGGCAGAAGGATTGCTTGAGCTCAGGAGTTTGACATTGCTGTGAGCTAGGCTGACACCACCCCTGGCACTCTAGCCAGGGCAACACAGTGAGACTCTGTCTCAAAAAAAAAAAAAACTTTTTGTGAGGACATGAAACAGTTTGTGGGAAAGTGGGTACAGTTTGGCTGTACCCTGAATGAGTTTTGTTATCTATAAGAATGAGGAAGAAGAAGTGGGATGATTTTGGACTCACCAGCATTGATCTGAACTGAAGCTCTGTGATAGTTTCACCCTCAACGCTATGTGGCAAGAAACCTACCGTGAATGTGGATGTAGATAAGCCTTCCCCTCAGGCTGCCGAGAGAGCTTGAGTCCTGAGCCTGAGTCATCCCCATGAGCCTTGAGCACATTGTAGATTCGTGGCTTGTTAACATTAATGAATTTTCTTCCAGAAATAAATAGAATTTAAGTAGCATTTCTAGGACTTTTCTCCTACCTGCTGCTATATCAGAGACAAACTAAATTTTCTTCTTTTTTTCCTCCCCTGTTAGCGTGCAACGTTCTGACTACTTGAATACATTTGAATTCATGGACAAACTTGGAGAAAACTTGAAGATAAAACTAGCTCAGGCCAAACTTTAAGGTCATACCTGGGCTTAAGAGGATAAATGTTTTTTGGAAACTAGGTCCACAGGTTTACATTTTTCTGTATAACACTCAAGGGTAAAGGCAAAATCAATTTTGTAATTAGTTTAGAAGCCAGAGTTTATCTTTTCTATAAGTTTGTAGCCTTTTTCTTATACATATAGTTATTGCCATCCTCATGAATGTGGCAGGGGAATTGTTTTAAATTTTGTTTTATTTTCTAGTAATAGCCTAGAAATTAGGTTAGTACTTATTCGTATTCACTGTCACTTTTTCTCATGTTCTGATGTAAATGACCAAAATCAAGAGTGCTCAAAAGTGTAAATGATAGCCACAGTTTTGTTCCCTAAAATATGTGTAAAATAGAAACTCACTCCCTTGCCCTCTTGTCCATGACCTTGGGCACTCGGGTGTTTTGGTGTTACAGATGTCCCATTACGTGAGGTAGAACTGTACATTCAACTTGCACATGATTGGAACAAAGTATGAGTGCAATTAAAATGTGTTGAAGACATTGCTGTCATTTTTGTGAAGAGCTTGTTGAATGTTTCCAATATATTGAGGCCACCGGAGAGTTTGGAATCCAGAATAAATACTACCTGCAGGTTTGTCCTCTGTTTTGTCTCTTCCTCCCCCTGGCCTGGCCTGAACATTATGCTACCCTAAGTAGCATATTTCATCCAAGTGCAATAATGTAAGCTGCATCTTTTTTGGACTTCTGCTGGCCTGTTTCATTTCTTTTATATAAATGTGATTTCTCAGAAGTTTAATAAACACTATTCTAGTCCTGTTCTTCATCTGAACTGTTAATTTTAATTAAAATCAAGTGCTAATGACTATTGTTCTGAGTTTTTATTTATTTGATGCATTTATATGCCAAGCACCATACTAGCTGTAGGAATTTTTTTTTTTTTTTTTTTTGAGACCACCAACTTTGTTCTTTTTCTCAGGGTTGTTCTGGCTATTCTGGGCACTTGAATTTCCATATAAATTTTATGATTAGCTTGTCAATTTATGCAA
>NW_012153063.1:2914140-2923046 GCF_000956105.1 Propithecus coquereli | reverse complement strand
AGAGGACCAAAGATGGAACTAAAGGGGTAATTAGGGAATATTAGAGAATAGATCCTATCTGTGCACGTGCTAATAAGTTTAGGCATTATCCTGTAAGTTAATAGGGAGCCAATGAAGACTTTTTGAGAAATTAAGGGACTTGATCATATTTTTATTTTTTAAAATATCATTCTGGGCAGCTTTTATAGAGAATGGATGGTGGGGGTTGGGAGGGGAGTGTTGGGCACAGCTGAAGAAGAAAGACCGGTTAGGAGGCTATTACAGTACTTTAGGTGGGAAATGATGAAGATCTGACTGGAATCGTGGCACTGAGAAAAGAACAGGATGGATCCCTGAGATAAGGAAGTTGAATGGATGGAACCAAGGAGGACCAAGGAGATCTGGAGGTTGAGGGAGAAGAGCAAGTCAAAAAACTTCCCAAGTTTCTGGCTCCACACTTCGAGAAAGGCTGGTCCACACCCTAGCATCTTTGGGAGGGAGGCTCTGGTGAGCATTTGCACTCTCACACCTTAAAAGTCAGTGAGTTGGAGTGATATTGCTTGGTTATTTCTAGTCTGCCTTCCTGGCAAGCTTGGAGTCAGGCTGCAGACACAGCCTCAACACAAATTCCCTGGAAGACCCGAGAAAACATGGAGCCTTTCAGAATCCTTTGGGGTACAGCTGATTCAGGATGAGCTTTTGACCCATTTCTCACAGTGGTACCCTGAAGATACACCCCAATCCAAGCCATGGGCCTAGAACAGCCTTTTTAGCAGGAGGCCCTCATGAAGCAAAGGAGCACGTGGCTTGGCTAGTTTATCTCTGACCAGATTGAAGTTGCAATCCAAACCACATGAGCTTTCCTAGGGAGGGAAAATCGATTTTCACATAAGATCAACCAGGTCACACAGGCAGTAGAAAGAAAAGCATTGCTTCTAGTTAAACTATTAAGAAAACATCAAGAAAGAGGCAATAAAGGTTTTCATCTCCTATACAAGATTTTAAGATATTTTAACAAAAGATTTTATAATCCATATAATGTGTATTTCATGAAAAGATTTAGAAGACACAGTACAAATGTTGTTTCTTGGCTTTGGCAGTATTTTGAGCTGGTAAGTTCATTTTCAGCTAGTCTTTGCCTCAATATAAAGAAATGCCAACAATTCATTTTCACATTAATGCCTGTAAATCTTTTTTTTTTCCAATAGGATAGATTGGGATTAGAAGAGAAAGGAACATAAATTCTTTCTACATACTTCTATACTTTCGTTCCATTTAATTCTCACTGAAATCTTAAAAGATTGGTTGTATACAGCTGATTTTTTATAAGGAAGTAAAAATTAGGTTAATTAACTCAAGTGAAGCTGACAGTCTCTTCCGAAAGACTGCAGGTCTCTCTCTCTCTCTCTCCCTCTCCACCCCCCTGGAAAATAGATATTTAAAGCCCCTTGATGTCCAACATACTGGTTAAATGTAGTGTTCCTTCAGATTATTGGACATTTGGCTTTTCATAGAGTTCAAATTGTTTTAACATTTTAAACTTTACAGCCAAAAAAAATTTGTCAAAATGTGTATTACACTCCCTCCTCTCATCTAAATTTAGGCTTTTTTCCTGTGTAACTGTTAGAGCACCCATTTCCTCTTCCACTGACAAGATTTTAATAAATTTAAAAAAGTGTTTTGTTTCTACTATCCTTTTGCACCAAAATAGTAGCCTACGTGGTAGGTAGAGAATCTGTCATTAGTGTATTATGGGAAGTAAACTAAGGCAATGAGAAAGCTCTGATCAAAGTTGCAGAGTATTAGGTTATTAAATATGAAATATCTGATTTTGAATCAAAAGTTTAGTTTATTATATCTCAAACAAGAAGCAGTGCAATTAATCAAAGTATGCACCTAAACTATTGACCTTGTTTATGTGATTGTCAAAAAGAATCCATTTTTCATCACACGTAACAATATGGTGTAGAAATGGTTCACCTTTATGTCTGACAGCAAAGAAAGGCAAGCCTCATGATGATTTCTCTTCTGATGTTCATTTAATTCATGCAGTACCCATCTATCCAGCTTCTTTACCTTGCCGATTTGTTTCAAACGGTCCAATATTGTTACAATAGTAACATCAAGCCTTACTGCTAATTCACACATAGGTCGAGATGGATTCGCTTCCACTACAGCTTTCAGCTCATCGTTATTCACCTTGGTGTTAGGTCACCCACATTTTCAAGATTAAACTCACCAGAACGGAACTTCTCAAACCATCGATATACTGTGTGTTCATTAGCGACATCCTTCTAAACACTTCATTGATATTTCCAGCTGTCTTCTCAGCATTGATTCCACAACGGAACTCATATTTGAATTTTCGACTTATCCATGATTTCACAAAAATTGCTCTAAAAAAACTTTGAAAGATAATCACAAGCCAAACTGTGTTTGAAAGACTGAGGATGTACTTCACAATAAAGAAACAAGAAGTGTCAAAGTGAGATGTCAGAGATATCAACTGTCAAACTTAGTACTTGAGGAAATTGGACCTTTCATACTTAATAACCTTAATACATCAGTGGCCATTTTGGACCGGAATTCGGGAATCCTGACAGCAGAGCTATACCTGCATGGTTCAGGTTTGGGTGGAAGAAAGCATCACATGGAACAAAAGGATGCATTGGATTGGATGATCGTAAATAGTCCCCCCAGCACTCACAAACATCCTAGGAGTTGATCAGATGAGTGCCACTCCAATGTCTATCAGGATCAGCATTTGGCCAAGAATCAGTTAACGTTCTAAAATAATTATCAAATGTACAGATGCTGACCAATAAATACATTCAGAGGCTAATGGTTTATCTTATAACAACTAGAGGATCAGAATTGTTGGCCTGGAAAATGACTCTCTTTATTTAGCATAACATTGAAGGCAGCAGGATCCAGGGACAGGGACAGGGAAGGTAAGAGTTCCAAACTTCAAAACTCTCTAAATTGCAGGTACTGTTTCTTAGGAAGAATTTTTAACTGAAAATATTTAGAATTTAATCTTAACAGTTAGAATCACAGGTCCCCTGTGTTCTTGCCTGATACAAAAAATCCTTCTAAGACACTAGCAAATGACCTCCTATCTCCCATTTGAATATTTATATAATAAAAATTACCCCCTATTAAGGGTCTTGATTCTTCCTGTTAAGAAGGAAATTAGAGGCCGGGCAGGGTGGCTCACGCCTGTAATCCTAGCACTCTGGGAGGCTGAGGCAGGCGGATCGTTTGAGCCCAGGAGTTTGAGGTTGCTGTGACCTAGGCTAATGCGACAGCACTCTAGCCCGGGCAACAGAGTGAGAGTTTGTCTCAAAAAAAAAAAAAAGAAGGAAATTAGAAACCAATATAAAAAACAATAATGAAGACTTTGAATACTTCTATCAATAATGATAAAAAATTTTGAACTCTGTCATTTTATATTAGAGGTCTTATTTCATAGTCCCTATTTTTAATATCAAAGAGAATATAACTTCCAAACTGCTAATTCCTCTGGAACAAGAAAATCAAAGAACTCTAAATGTGGATGATATCTCAGACTCTGAAGGAAGGGAATTTTGCAGATATTGTAGCATTGTTTCTAACTTTTAATTTTGATATTATTTCAAATTTACAGAAAAATTATAAGAATAGTATGAGAAAATTGCTATTGCACATTTGGTATCTCTCTCTCTTTTCATGCATACACACACACACACACACACACACACACACACAAACACACACTTTCTTTTCCTGAACTACTTTAGAGTAATTTGAAGACATTTTGCCTTTTTATCCCTAAATATTTTAGTGTGTATTTCCTAAAAAGAATAAGGACATTCTCTTATATAACCACAAAACAATGATCAAAGTTAGCAAATCTAACATTCACTCAATATAATACAGTCCCTATTCGCATTGCAGCAACGGCTCCAATAATCTCTACAGCTTCCCCTCTTTCCCCCCAGGATCCAGTCCAGGATTACACATGGCATTTAGTTGTCCTGTCTCTTAAGTCTCCTTATGTCTGACAAGTTCCTCAACCTTTCTTTCTCTTTCTAGACCTTGGCTTTTTTTTTTTTTTCTTGTGAGACAAGGTCTTGCTCGGTTGCCCAGACTGGAGCGCAGTGGTGTGATCACAGCTCACTGCAACTCCAACTCCTGGACTCAAGCAACACCACCTCCCTGCCACCGCCTGGCTAATATTTTTATTTTTGTGGGGGAGGGGTGTCTCGCCCAGGCTAGACTTTGACATTTCTGAGGAGTACAAAGCTAGTTATTTTGCAGAAAGTTTTTCAGTTCGGGTTTGTGGAATGTTTCCTTGCAGTTAGATCCAAGTTATACATTTTTGGCAAAAATACCACTGAAGTGCGTTAAAGAAACATTATTCAATGATAGTTATTAAAACACGGTAAAAATGTTTTATTCAGGACCATCATAAGAGGTATAGGGATCACTGAATGGGGTCTTGCAATGGGGAAGAGAAATTGGGCTCAACTCTGAATACAGCAAGGGCAAGTGGGAACTGATAACCAAGGAGCAGTGGATGGAAGATTACTAAGAGCAAACATCAGGGGGAAGGGGAATTCTGGCTAAACTGACCTAACGGGATTCTTGCTGAAGACAGACCAGGGTGACCAGACATCACCTGGGGGAAGTTGAAGGATGAGGAACCAAATCAGACATCTAGGGTGGGGCTTCTTTCTAAACTGACTTAGCAGAGTTCTTTGCTAAAACTGGATTTTACAAGGAAGTGCAAGATGGGCCAAGCAGAAGGTTCAGAAGCCTGTCTAAAGTCTGACCAAGCAAAACTGTATCTTTGTCAAGTGATATAGTATCCTTCTCAGTATATGATAGTGAGGGAAGAGGGAAAGAACAGAAGATGTTACCCAAGTACTGGTGAAGTTAGCTTTACTCATGTGGTTAAGGTGGTAGCTGCCCTGTTTCTCCACTGTGAATTTACTGTTTTCCCCTTTGTAAACATAAGTAATATGTAGGGAGATGCTATGTGTGCACACTGCTCCTCATCAAACTGCATCCATGGTTTTAGCGTCCATTGGTGATTTTATAACTTCATCATACCTTCTATAATCATTATTAATATATAGTATAAATATGTGACATATTTATATTTTACTATAAAAAACAGCTTTCCCTTCCCTCCATTCATCTATTTAAATATTTATTAATTTATGTCAGTATAGATTCACAGATTCTTGTTTTATTCTATGGGCTGTAATCCATCACCCTCCTTATGTATTTTGATGCTTAAATTGCCTTGGATTTGGCCAATGGGAATCCCATCAAGCTGGGTCCTCTCAGGATTGTACCTTGAGTATTTTGCAAGCAGGTAATTCGGGTGTACTGTCTTGTATATTAGGCCACCCAGTAACATAACTCACTTTTCTTAAGTGAAGCTTCCTCTGAGAAGGGTTTCCACATAGGATCTTCCTTTTCTACCAGTAGAAAGTGTTGGTCCTTGCCTTCCTTTCCAGATCTGACCAGCAGAAAGTATTGTTGAAAGACGGCCCTTTTCAAGACAGATCTCCAGAGACTGGAGACTTACTTAATGCTAACACTAAAGGAGAAGTCTTGGTTAGAAGCAATCAAAGGTACTAGAGTGCTAGGGTCACCAGTTCCTGACCCTTTAAAAAGAGGAGGATAGCTACTTTCAAAATTCTATTATTGAGACTAAATGTGAGATGCACATTTAGGTAACAATTAATGGAGGCAGGGACAGAGTATGATTGGGACAGACACATGAAGGGCTTCTAGGGTAGTTGGCCATGATCTGTTTCTTGATATGGGTAATGATTACAAAAGTACCTTGTAATAATTTATTAAAGTGTACATCGGTTTTGTGTGGTCTACTGTATCCATTTTTTTAAAAAAAAGATTTTTAAAGTGTATTGGGAAACCTATTCTGAATCCCCTGGGCTAATTTGCCCAGGACCACATTCTCTTGGAACGAATCCAGAAACTTTCTCTCCAATGTTGACTTACCCCCCTGACAAAGCCTATAGGTTTGCCTTTGATAGAGTGACACAATTTTAATCACATCATCTTTAATCTTTTCAAATATAGGCTAGAAAATCTCTAAGAAAATGCTCTGTTCTATAATTTCAGCTGGACTGTATACTAAGTATTATGAGTGCTGACACTTGAGGGTCCTTAGTTGGCTTTTCCCTTACCCAGATGAATCCACAACACTTTCTTGTTAGGAGTATTTGGTTTTAAACCTTTCATTTGATTTCTACATGAGAATATCCTCTTCCTGGTTGGGCCCTTTGTTTTGTCTGGAAAACAATACTTTGCCCATTATTTATATGTTCCAAGACTACGCTTCAAGACATCTCTAACTGAATCACATTTTCCTATTTTTTAAGTCACTAAATTTTTACCAATTTTAAAATTTTCTCCTACTTCTTTTCCCACTTGAGGAACTTTTCAGTCCTTTCCTAGAGGGTTTGACACTGAATTTTTCAAGTAAATTTCAAAATGCTTAAACTATATGATAAAAACTAATATCTTTGGCCGGGCGCGGTGGCTCACGCCTGTAATCCTAGCACTCTGGGAGGCCGAGGCGGGCGGATCGTTCTGAGCTCAGGAGTTCCAGACCAACCTGAGCAAGAGCGAGACCCCGTCTCTACCAAAAAATGGAGAGAAATTAATTAGACAGCTAAAAATATATGTAGAAAAAATTAGCCGAGCATGGTGGCGCATGCCTGTGGTCCCAGCTACCCGGGAGGCTGAGACAGGAGGATTGCTTGAGCCCAGGAGTTTGAGGTTGCTGTGAGCTAGGCTGAAGCCACGGCACTCGCCCCAGGCAAGAGAGTGAGACTCTGTCTCAAAAAAAAAAAAAAAAAACAACTAATATCTTTGACCCTGAATTTTGATTCTAATATTCTAGGGCTTCATTTACCTATTTAAAATTTTCCAGTTGCAGTTACTCCTTTTGCTAGAATTACTCAGTGAGTTTATTTTTCTTTTGGTCTTGTCCCTATTCTATTGTTTGAGATATCCTACAAGTTGGTGACTTATTTTTTACTGCAAATTAATTACCATGCTCTTGTACTAGTCCATGAAGACTTACCACTTGGATCTCAGCCAATGGTTTGAATCTGGCCTTTCCATCTGTATCAACTTCTTTATGGAAGAATTTTTTTTTGTCCTATCTTATATCTTTGAACCCAATTCATCCAACAAATAGATTTGAGTATGCCCTCTAATCTTGACACTGTCTTGGTAAATCAATGTCCTAGAGGACCCACAACTTCTAGGTGAGAGGTACTTCTCTTACAGGTCAGGCTACACCAGGTACTCCAATTGTACCAGACAGCTTGGGTTTCGAGTTATTGGTTTTGTTACAGGGTTTGGGTACGATTCTTTACTGCTGTAATGGGAATGCCTTTCATAACTTACATGGAGTTAACTTGGGTTTCATTTTCTATGTATACATTCTTCAAATGTCCCAAAGCTATAGTAAGATAAGCAATATCTTTATCTGTACAATGAGTGCTTTAATCCTGCCCTTTTCCACAGTGGTGATCAGCTCACATGGTTTAGTGATATCGATGCTACACCAATAATGAGCCCCATTTCCTCTGGCAATTACTGGAAAAGTATCAGACCTGATATGACTGCCTCACAAACTCCCTTCCGAGCACAGGGGGGTTTCAGACACACAACATCTTTGGAATGACAGTATATTATCTTCCACATTATCCACTCGGCAGTCAGAGATTTCACCAATAATCTCCAAAATAAGATGAAGAAATGCATTTTAAAGATCACTCTTTTTGAGTCTGGATAAGTCAATCACTTAAGGGACCAATGTCAAGAATACAGAAGTTCCAAAAAGCAATGGGTTCAGTTACAGACATAGTGAGTTTGAGACAGACAGAACACCCAACTGGAGAGTTTCAAACAGCATTTGAAGATGAGGGATTGAAGCCAGGGCCAGAGATATAGACAGTATTTGAAGTCTTGAAAATAGATACTCTCTGACAAAGACTATCAAAATGAGAACAAGAACGAGCCAATGATGGCCACACTTAGGAAATCAGAAGAATCAGCAAAGATCGCAGAAGGAACAGTCTGAGAGGCAGGTCGAGAGCCAGGGGAGGTCAGTGTCAAAGGAAGTCAGAAGAAAAGCTAATTCACATAGAAAGGAGTAGGCATTCAGGTCAAATATTAGAAGAGAGATGAAGATGAATGAAAACTGGAAAACTGTCATTGGCAGCCCTTGACAATTGTACTTTAAAAGACATCCTAAGATTTTTAAATAAGTGTTTTACTCATTTATATGAAGCTTATCACATTCTATTTTCTGACTGATATTCTTTGCCATGTATGATTAGGAATCACCTTGAACAAAGGCAGTAAAATCATCATCAGGGAGGGAACAAAATACAGGCTATCACATAAACAACTGAATAAGCTTCTAAGAGAAATTCAACTCCCACTGAAACTCCAAACCTATGCATTCACTCAACAAATGTATTTTGAGGGTCCACTGTGTGCCAGGCACTGGCCTAGCCAATGGGTACACTGCAGTGACTTAGACTTGGCTCCTCCTCCTTGAAGCTTAACCCTCACCATTTACATACCACCAAAAAGAGAGAGAGGTTGGCAAGTGTATGCATCATTCTACAGCAGCATTTATAAATTATATAGACAACTTTCATAAAGCAAAAATAAATCCATTTATTATTTCAGTAATTATGTCAATTGCTCACGGGAGATACAGTTTTGTTGTTTATTCAAATACAAGGTGAGTACACAGAGCCCGGCACAGTGGTGAGCACTTGTAGTCCCAGCTACTCAGGAGGCTGAGGCAGGAAGATCACTTGAGCCCAGGAGTTCAAGTCCAGCCTGGGCAACATAGCAAGGCACCCAACTCGAAAAAAAAAAAA
>NW_012153063.1:2909026-2913465 GCF_000956105.1 Propithecus coquereli | reverse complement strand
CAGTGTACAGACTGAGTTCTCTGCAAAATTAATGACCTTAGCATTTCTAACAGTCTGTAGAAAGTAAATTGTTTTCTGCACACATGGTTTGTGTGCAGACTGAGTGTACAGTGTACACTGTACAGTGTACAGACTGAGTTCTCTGCAAAATTAATGACCTTAGCATTTCTAACAGTCTGTAGAAAGTAAATTGTTTTCTGCACACATGGTTTTCTGTAAATTAGGTTAACCTTATACCAGGTTCAAAGTACAAGCATGCAAATAGACCATGTTTCAAAAGTTTGCATAATTGAGCTCTTTGGCACTAGAGTACAATTTCTTCTGTAATAAGTCTTCAGTTTCTAATTAGGGTAAAGGTGGAGGGAACATACATTTGTGCATGTGGTTTTTATGGGCATTTTCATTTTGTTCCCACCACGATCTGTCACTGCATTTTACACAAGACCCTGAGGCCCAGAGAATAAAAGTGACTTGCTCAGGGTCAGCCGGTAAGTAGCAGAACCATTTTCTCAGTGCATTTTGTTTGGGAAACAAAATGTTTCTCAAAATAGGAAACAAAGGTCACCTACACGAGACTTATCAGTGTTTGGCAGAACACCAAGTAGAGAATTCAACTGGAAACACCCAGTTGGAGATTCAAATGTAGATTCCTGGGCTCCACCTACTGAGTCAGACTCTGAAGACAGGACTGCAGGAATCTCCAGTTTAACAAGCTTCCCAGGTGTTTTTTGTGAATGTCAAAGTTTAAGGACCATGAAAGGAGGTTAGGTGAAAGCTACCAGGTGTAGTAAATTTACAGGAAGTTTTGATTGGCTAATAATATCAGCCATTTTAAAAACAGGATGGTGATAACTAATTGCAAATAATCCCTAATGGCTACAGTTTAAGACAGTACAATAAGGTGTATTATTTACTTTATGCCCCTTGCTGACATCAGCAATCTTTGTTTGTAGGAAACTTTCTCTGATGTCCACTATTTCAAGTTGTTTTTTCCAATTTCCTTTCTTCCACTTTTGAACCCATAGACTCTCTCAAATGGTTAAACTGGGTTCGTTGTCACTGTCATTCCTTTAAGAACTGGTACTAGTAGGGTCAGGAGAGTGCTAGGGCCACCTGTGGCTCTTTGTAAATCAGGGTCCTGTTAAGAGTTCTTAATTCTGTAGCTGCTAGGATATTTGACCTAGTTTTCAGGCAATTCTGTGACATTTTCTCCACAATCCCTTAGTAAAATGCACATTTGCATTCAAAGTCACTTTGGATGTGAAAACCTTAATGATAAAGGCCATTAATCACAGACACATCAGGAAATATACTATAGCAATATTGTCACAATTGCCGCAAGAAGACTAGTGAGCCCAGGCTATTGTGCAAAGTTGTTTGTGATAACTCAGGCAGAGTTCAAACTGATGACGCAGAAACCGTTCCCTCGTCTGTGTGTGTGTGTGTGTGTGTGTGTGTGTGTGTGTGTGTGTGTGTGTATCTAGACCTCTGCTTTTTCCAGCATCCCTCTCCAATTCCTTCCCTGCCCTCCCCCCACATCAGTTTTCTCTCTCATTTATTTTTGTCTAGGGATTAAATATTATAGACAAGATGAATGGGGCTGAGTCAGCCACAGTGAATCCACATTCCAGGGAAACCTCCAAAAAACGGCCAGGACCGGAACCTAAAGGTTAAGGATTTGGCAGTTTCCAAAGTCTGAAGTTCTAGATATTTTTCCAAATGCTGCCTGAGGACTTCTATTGCAACTGTGCATGGCTGCCAGGCAGCTGCAGTCAGCACCCTTGGGTGAAATGGGCCTTCCTTGGTGTCTGACCAGGCCCTAGCCCTTGAGAGAAACTCAGACTGCTTGAAGGTGAATCCAGACTCCTAATCAATTCTTCCTCCCTTTCTGCCTATTCTTCCTTCCAAAGTTTGCCTACTGCCCCTACCCAGAGGGACACTGACAATGTTTTCAGGAGGTAAGAGAATGGTGGGAATTGCTGTTTTTTGATAAATGATATAGTGAAAAGAGGGTTTTACCTTGCTTTAGCCCACTCTGTGCTCAAACTGGAAAAAAAGAGAGAAGTAAGGCCTTTTATAGTGCTGTGTATTATTAATACAATAATGGACTTCCAAAATAGCTCAAGAGTTGTTCAAACAATAGACGTTTCCCATGAAAGAATGTTCTTTGACCCTAGCAGGCAGATTAGCACCCACAAATTCCTTTGGCTCTGCAGGCTTTTATACATATAGAAGAAAAAAGTTGCTACCTCTGGAGTTGAGGGGGTGGGGGACAATTCAATAGAACCATCACTTATATTTAGAATGTACTTTTACCCCACAGGCAAATCAGGGAATAGGGGTCATCCAAGGTTGTGCCCAAGATAGAAGCCATTCTATCGCCAAGTTCTTGTGGCTTGGTCTCAATCTCTGGGGCAAAAAGTCATTCAGTGCCATTTTGGAACTGACCCAGAGCTATGTGGGCTATTCCATATCTTTCTTGCCCTTTTATTGCAGTTTGGATACACGGTAATAATAACTGTAGTTAACATTTATTGACCTCATGTAAGCACCACCCTAGATTCTTGATTACTTGTTTCATGTTTGTAATAACCCTGTGGTCCCGGTACTCCATTTCATAAATAAAGAAACTGAGGCACAGAGGTGTCCAGGTCACATTGGTGGTATTCTGGTCATCTTTTGTGGGATAATAAGTTATCTCAAACCTGAGTGGCTTAAAATAACACTAATCACTGTATTGTCTCTTCCCATTGTTTTGGAGATCGACGGGGCTCGGCCAGGCGATTCTCACTAGTGATACTCCACGGCAGTTGCTATTAGGTGGTGGCTGTGGCTGGAGTCATCTTCAATGTTTCTTCCCGCATGTGTCTGTGGGCCGGGACCCCAGATGGGGCTGTCATCTGGAATCTCACACATGGCCTTGCCATGTGGCCTGGACTTGCCCGTGGCATTGAAGCCAAGCTCCAAAAGTGAGCATCCCAAGAGCACAGGTAAAAGTTGTATTGCTTTTTTAAAAAAAAAAAAAACTTTTTATTTTGAATTAATTATAGCCTAACAAGAAGTTGCAGATATGGTAATAGAGTCTGATGAATCCTTCAGTCAGCTTTCCCCAGTGGTGAGATCTTCTATAACTGTAGAACAGTATCAGAACCAAGAAATTGACATTTGCACAATACCATTAACTAGACTACAGAACTTAATCTGTTTCGCCAGTTTTCACGTGCACTCATTTGTGTGTGTATGCGTGTCCCAAAAAGGGGCTCTCCTGTGTTATTCCTTTAGAGTCGCACCCACCCCTCCCCACCCCCATACTTGTCCCCTGGCAACCACTGATTTTTTTCTCTATTTCTGTCATTTTATCATTTCCAGCATGTTATATAAATGGAATCATATCATATGTAACCTTTGGAGATTGGCTTTTTTCACTAAGTACAATGCTTTGAGATCCATCCAAATACACGTGTATCAATAGTTTGAAAGGTTACACAAGACCAATTTCATGCTATTATCCTTAATTTACAGATAAAGAAACAGGTTCAGAGAGAGAATAGACTACTTGCCCATCTGAGGTTCTTAGTGGTTACTTTAAAACAGTGGAACTTTTCCCCTACTAGCACTTCTGTGCTTTGAACAAATGCAATAATCAGTTGCACTCTGCCTGTCCACCCTGTGGTGATAAAGGGCCTAGGATGAGAATTCAAGTCTCTGTCATTCCAGGGCTCATGTTCATCATAAACTGCGTCAGTTTCTCTCTCCAAAAGACAAATAAAAAAGTACTCTTAAAAATAATCTACAGACCAGGCAGGGTGGCTCACACCTGTAATCCTAGCACTCTGGGAGGCCAAGGCGGGAGGATCATTTGAGGTCAGAAGTTTGAGACCGGCCTGAGCAAGAGTGAGACCCTGTCTCTACAAAAAATAGGAAAAACTAGCCGGGTGTAGTGGTGTGCACTTGTACTCCCAGCTGCTAAGAAGGCTGAGGCAGGGAATCACTTGAACCTAGGAGTTTGAGGTTGCTGTGAGCTAGGATGACTCCAGGGCACTAGCTGGGGCGACAGAGCGAGTCTCTGTCTCAAAATAAACAAATAAATAAATTTTATCTTTTCAGAGGGTCAAGTTTCAAATACAACATTCTCTCCTACTCAAATGATAAAAGCATGGTCAAAATTCACTCATTCCGTTTAAAAAAAAGTAATCAAATTCTCCTTTTATTTTTCTTTTATCTGTTCTATATCATTAACTAGGTTGAGTATACAGGTATGAAAATCACTTGGACAATGTCCTTATCCTTCCAAAGAGAGAAGGTTTTAGAGAGCAAAAATAGGCCAGGCGCGGTGGCTCACGCCTGTAATCCTAGCACTATGGGAGGCCGAGGCGGGTGGATCGCTCAAGGTCAGGAGTTCGAGACCAGCCTGAGCAAGAGCGAGACCCCGTCTCTAC
>NW_012153063.1:2904042-2906186 GCF_000956105.1 Propithecus coquereli | reverse complement strand
AACAAAAACATAGGACAACCAGTTAAATTTTAATTTCAAATAAATGATGAATAACTTTTAGCGTAAGTAGACCTCCATCGAATATTTGATACATACTTATACTAACAAATTATTTGTTGTTTATCTGAAATGCAAATTTAATTGGCACAAACTACACTATGGTGAGAACAACAAAATTTTGAAACAAGACAAACATAGATTTGAATCCTTCACAATTACTTATTAGTCATGAGGCTCTGGGCATGGCATATGGCCTTTTTGAGCCTTAGTGTCCACATCCTAAAATGAAGAAATGACATTCTTTCATAGCGTTGACATGGGGATTAGAAATAAACACGCTCAGCAACAAACAAGAACTCTGCAAGATGATGTCCTCTGGTTAATGCTCTTAAATTGTTGTTTGTTGCTTCGTCCTTCTACCTCTGAGTCTAAAATATCTCCAAAACTCCAAATATTTTTACAGTCTCCTCCTCCATTTCCATTACCACTTGTCTTAGTCTTTTCAGACTGCTGTAACAAAATGTCATAAACTGGATAACTCGTAAACAACAGAAATTTATTTCTCATGGTATGGAGGCTGAGAAGTCCTAGATCAAGGCATCTCTTTCTAATTCATAATTATTTATATCAATATATTGTCTATGGCTGCTTTTGTGCTATAGTGGCAAAATTGCATAGTTGAGACAGAGACTATATGAGCAATAAAGCCTAAAAAAATGTGCTGTCTACGCCTTTGCAGAAAATGTTTGCTGACTCCTGGCGTAGAATAAATGAGAAAGAGCTGAAGACAGTTTGTTGAGATACAGTGCTGTTGGCCAAAGTGTGGCTCCAGGGAGTTAAGAAAGGGCTGTGAAGGAAACTCTAAGAGATACCAGGAAGAAGATGAGCTTACTGATAGAGATTATCTGTAGTGATTGGGTGGAGAAAGGATAAACAAAAGAAATTACAGTAAGGCTAGAGAGAAACTCTTCTGAAGGTAAAGGTAAGTTGAGTTTTAGAGTTTGCAGTGAATTTGGAATGACTAAAAGATATCCCAGTGAAAATATTCTGTTGTCAGTTGAAGATGTGAAGCTCTCAGGAAAAGAGAAGTCAAAATTTTAGATGTTGACTTACAGATACTTACAGGCCATGGTTAGGAGTTTAGAGCAAGTGTTAGGATAAGGAAGCAGGTATGTGAGCAGGGAGACCAATTAGCAGGAGAGAGATGGCGATGACTTGATTCTTCAGGGTCTCCACTGTTCTGTGTCTACAGTTACCACGTAGAATCACTATAAGTCTGCAGTCCCCAAAGCCCAGGCCACAGATAGGTGCCAGCCTATGGCCCATTAGGAACCCCGCCTCACAGCAGGAGGTGAGTGGCCAGTGAGCCAGCAAAGCTTCATCCATATTTACAGCATTCCCCATCGCTCCCATCACTGCCTAAACTCAGCCTCCTGTCAGATCAGCAGTGGCATTAGATTCTCATAGGAGCACTACGCCCCACCGTAAGCTGCGCCATGTGAGGGATCTAGGTTGTGCCCTCCTTATGGGAATCTAATGCCTGATGATCTGAGGTGGAGCTGAGGTGGTGACGCTAGCATTGGGGAGTGGCTGCAAATACAGATTATCTTTAGCAGAGAGATTTGACTACACAATAAATGTAATGTGCTTGAATCACTCCGAAACCATCCTTCCTCTCCCACCACCCAGGTCTGTGGAAAATTGTCCTCCATGAAACCAGTCCCTGGTGCCAAAAAGGTTGGAGACCTCTGCTTTAAGTGCTTCGGGGCACCCCACATATGTAGGAGCCAGAGTTTCACTGGCTCCCCAGCAGTTCTTGCCCGGTTAATTGACTCCTATGTCTGCAGCCAAACGCTAAAAAAACCGTGGGGGAGGTAGACTCCTCGCATCCTCTTGGCTTTCCGATTAATCATTTACATGGGAAACCTAAGCCTACTCAGGTAAACAGATATGTGAACTTCAGGTCAGGATCACAATACTGTCTCAAATATATGACTTTTTTCACCCCTTTGACTTGGAGTGGGGGGGTATTTTAAAAACAAATTATTTCATTCAATCCTGGTTTCCTAGCAACCAGGAAAAAGCATCTATTTTCTTCATGTTGTGAGCACCCGACCAAGCCGAGCTCAGCCGAGCCTATGCTC
>NW_012153063.1:2901312-2903712 GCF_000956105.1 Propithecus coquereli | reverse complement strand
TAGGATCGCTTGAGCCCAGGAGTTTGAGGTTGCTGTGAGCTAGGCTGATGCCAGGGCACTCTAGCCTGGGCAACACAATGAGACTCTGTCTCAAAAAAAAATAAAATAAAATAAAGAGCAAAAATATATCTTTGATATATCTTTTTTTGTAATTTCCACAATGTTCCAATGAATGTGTATCAATTCTTTTTTTTTTTTTTTTGAAATAGAGTCTTGCTCTGTTGCGTGGGCTAGAGTGCCTAGCTCACAGCAACCTCAAACTCCTGGGCTCAAGTGATCCTCCTGCCTTAGCCTCCTGAGTAGCTGGGACTACAGGCGTGTGCTACCCCACCCAGCTAATTTTTTCTATTTTTAGTAGAGACAGGATTTCTCTTTTGCTCAGGCTGGTCTCAGACTCCTGAGTTCAAGTGATCCTCCTGCCTCGGCCTCCCAAAGTGCTAGGATTATAGGCGTGAGCCACCACATCAGCCCAGAATGCCAAATTTCTTTTAAGGCCTTTTAGAACTCCTGAAGCACATCCAAGGTGGTGTTACTGCAAACTCTAATACCATGTACACTGGTGGGTAATTTTTTGCCAACTCTGGCAGGAATATTGAGAGGAGGACAAAAATGTCTTCGTGGAAAATCCAGCTGCATTCCAGGCACTAGGACTTGGACTGTTGAGCTCAGTCTCGGCAGAAGTGATTCAGAGTTCTACCTCTGAAGGATGACACAAAGGGTGTCAATCTTGGTGGCATGGTATCTAAAATTCTACCATTAAAGAAGCCTCCCTGTGGATTGTAAAGACCCTTAGGTGTCCAAGAGTCCCTGATAAAATGGCAAAATATCATTGCCCCCTATAACAAGCCCTCACCTAGCTCACTGCCTGGAAGGAAGTAGATAGAGATGTTACAATTACTCTGGGCCACAGCAGAGAGAAGGTGTAGCATGAGAGAGAGACAATGCCAAAGACCAGCTTCCTGTTTGACAAAGTTTTCTAAAGTTTGGCCCCCAAGTACTGGCAAAGTGGTGGGACACTAAGTCCCCCAATCCACTGTGCAGAGTTACAGCAACACTGCCAATCATCCCAAAGGCACAGTCTGTAGACACAGAGCCCCTGGGCCCTCCTGAGCCTTAGCTGCTACCAGGCTAAGAGCAGCCAGAAACATACTTGGCTAGACAATCACAAAGGTTTAATGCTGAGGTTAATGCTAAACAGAAATAGCTTCAACAACAACTTTGCTTGACATCCATGTTAAATTCATGGCCATACTACATGGGTCTTTGACATCATTTCACCACTTCTTAGACTGCTTGGCCACACTACTGTTTCACCACTTCTTATATGTCCAGAGTCACCATTTAAAAATGTCCCAATCTTGAGGTGGGAAGAGGGAATGGATAAATTCACACCTAAAGGGTACAATGCACATTATCTGGAGGGTGGGCACACTTACAACGTTGACTGAAATGGTTCAAAAGCAATTTGTGTATTATTACAAAACATTTGTACCCCCGTAATATTCTGAAATAAAAAATTTAAAAAAATAAAAATGTTCTAATCTTGATGGTATGCCGGGGCATATGGCTCGTTGTCCACAGATGTCCTCTAACTTTGTAAATACACCATTTCCACATACATATCTTTGTCTTTTAGTGTCTTTATCTTATGTTGTTAATGTCTCAAGGGTATGATGTTATCTTTGCATCCTGCAGAGAACCAAACAGTGTTTGTCAAGAGTTTTCAGGAATTGGTTGTTTTAAGACCCTGATAGAAGACGCTCTGAATCTAATCATGGTTGGGTGTAATCACCCTCCTCTGTATATCTTCTTTTCAGAATAACTTTTGTATCTTTCAAGCTAAAATCTGACAACTTTAACTCTAAGGGACATCTCTTCTGCATTGTATAAAACAGGGATTGGCAATCTTTAACCTTGGTGTCCCAAGTAGAAATAAGAGAGGATTCAAATAGCTCTCACTAGGTCAGTTGATTTGGACACAGGTCAGTGATAAGAGCCACATTTTCTCTAGAAATTGTTATCAAAATATAGGATATAGATGAGAATATCACCAGGTGTGGGTCATGCTATCTTGAGGAAAGCAAGAGAAGAGATACAAAGAGGGCAGAGAAAGACAGAAGGGAGCAATGGAGAGGAGGACAGGAGATTTCTACCCCTTCCCCTGACTCAACACAATTCTTTTTTTTTTGAGGCAGAGTCTCACTCTTGCCCAGGCTAGAGTGAGTGCTGTGGCATCAGCCTACCTCACTGCAACCTCACACTCCTGGGCTCAAGCTATCCTACTGCCTCAGCCTCCTGAGTAGCTGGGACTACAGGCATGAGCCACTATGCTTAGCTAATTTCTTTTTAATAGACATATTTTTAGTTGTTCAGCTAATTTCTTTCTATTTTTTTCGTAGA
>NW_012153063.1:2892880-2900212 GCF_000956105.1 Propithecus coquereli | reverse complement strand
GTGGAGAAAGGATAAACAAAAGAAATTACAGTAAGGCTAGAGAGAAACTCTTCTGAAGGTAAAGGTAAGTTGAGTTTTAGAGTTTGCAGTGAATTTGGAATGACTAAAAGATATCCCAGTGAAAATATTCTGTTGTCAGTTGAAGATGTGAAGCTCTCAGGAGAAGAGAAGTCAAAATTTTAGATGTTGACTTACAGATACTTACAGGCCATGGTTAGTAGTTTAGAGCAAGTGTTAGGATAAGGAAGCAGGTATGTGAGCAGGGAGACCAATTAGCAGGAGAGAGATGGCGATGACTTGATTCTTCAGGGTCTCCACTGTTCTGTGTCTACAGTTACCACGTAGAATCACTATAAGTCTGCAGTCCCCAAAGCCCAGGCCACAGATAGGTGCCAGCCTATGGCCCATTAGGAACCCCGCCTCACAGCAGGAGGTGAGTGGCCAGTGAGCCAGCAAAGCTTCATCCATATTTACAGCATTCCCCATCGCTCCCATCACTGCCTAAACTCAGCCTCCTGTCAGATCAGCAGTGGCATTAGATTCTCATAGGAGCACTACGCCCCACCGTAAGCTGCGCCATGTGAGGGATCTAGGTTGTGCCCTCCTTATGGGAATCTAATGCCTGATGATCTGAGGTGGAGCTGAGGTGGTGACGCTAGCATTGGGGAGTGGCTGCAAATACAGATTATCTTTAGCAGAGAGATTTGACTACACAATAAATGTAATGTGCTTGAATCACTCCGAAACCATCCTTCCTCTCCCACCACCCAGGTCTGTGGAAAATTGTCCTCCATGAAACCAGTCCCTGGTGCCAAAAAGGTTGGAGACCTCTGCTTTAAGTGCTTCGGGGCACCCCACATATGTAGGAGCCAGAGTTTCACTGGCTCCCCAGCAGTTCTTGCCCGGTTAATTGACTCCTATGTCTGCAGCCAAACGCTAAAATAACCGTGGGGGAGGTAGACTCCTCGCATCCTCTTGGCTTTCCGATTAATCATTTACATGGGAAACCTAAGCCTACTCAGGTAAACAGATATGTGAACTTCAGGTCAGGATCACAATCCTGTCTCAAATATATGACTTTTTTCACCCCTTTGACTTGGAGTGGGGGGGTATTTTAAAAACAAATTATTTCATTCAATCCTGGTTTCCTAGCAACCAGGAAAAAGCATCTATTTTCTTCATGTTGTGAGCACCCGACCAAGCCGAGCCCAGCCGAGCCTATGCTCAAGCCTCCAGAAGCAGAGAAAGAACAAAAGCACTGCAATCAGTCTCCGATTGGTGAGAGATTCTCAAAGGGGAATTTGTTAAAAGCCGGCACCTAATAGAGCAGAGAGACCTGTATCTCAGCTGTAAGTGTACACGGGGGAACCTGCGTGAGGTGTGCAGGTATTCTGCAGTGCATGATATTCCTATAGAATACGGAGGCTGTGACTTCCAGGAAGTTGGTTTCTATGAAACAGCTAAAGCCCGAGACTGCTGATGTCTTTGCAGTATCTCCTTTGTGTGTGTTTCCAGCCAGCCTCTTGTTTCTTTAAAGCTCTATAGACAGAAAAAAGGAGTAACTGGCAGAATTCAAAACTAACTGAATAAAGTCCGTGCAAATGGCCTTCTTTCAACCAGGCTAGCTACTAAATGCTTGTAAATCACTGAATTTTACAGCTGGAAAGAACCTCTCCAATCTGTCAATGCCTATTTTACGGAGGAAAAAATGCAGAAACATGGAGAGGCAAATTCACTTGTGCAAGGTGATACAGCTAGTTGGTGGCCTCACAGAGTCTCCTGACCTCTAGTCTAGTGGTTTGGGAGTGGGAGATGCTCATATTTTTACAATTTAAACCTTTGCATATTACGCCGCATTGAATGGGAGGGTCTAACAGGAAGCTGTCACACAACCAGGAGATGCAAATTTTATGACTTGTAAGTCTGAATTTCAAAGGGTTTGCTCAGAATTACAAGACAAGAATGGGTTAAAGTAAATGCTAAGTGAGCATACTCCCTGTCAGGGAATTGAGGTAAGACAAATATTCTATCGACAAATGTTTTTCCAAATTACTGAATGAGAAGAATATTAATACATGCCAGACTTTGTAGAGTTACAGCACATTAGAATAAAAAATTGCTCTTGGTGATGTTACCCAGGTCCATCATTTTTTAGATAACACCTGAGAAGAGCCAAGAGGCTTGGCCCCGGCCACATCAATCAATGGTGAAGTAGACACCACACGCCGGCATCGAGCCTCCCTGGGGACAGTGCTTTTGTTTCTCTAGGTGATGGGGCCACCTCTCTGGCTTGCAGCATCCTCTCCCAGTTGGCTCTCCTGTAGGGAGCAGTATTACTGTCTTCATAGCTAATCCATTTCCTGTGGAATGCTCCGATGTTCTTCCCCTCTTTCTTCCACTCCCAAAAGGCTGAAGGAGATGTAGCAGCAGCAAGAATGATCCAAAATCATTAAGTTGGTCTGATGAAGAATTCAGTTAGCTCAGTGGCATCTTTTTGCACCTTGCTCATTGTCAGAGAGCTGAATCAAATGAAGCTTAGCATTTATATTCTATGATTTAAAAAAAAGTTTCTAAAGTTTGTTTTCCAACCATCTTTAGAGTAGTGATTTAAAAACACATGCAAAATATAAAAAGTACAAAAGGTAATATAATGCACATCCATGGACTCATCATTCCAGAGTCAACAACTGTTAACATTTTTGTTATATTTGTGTATTAGTCAGGGTTCTCCAGAGAAATAGAACCAACAGGATGTGTGTGTCTATATATACATACACACACACACATACAGACATATATCAGGTGCAGCGTAAACTGCAGATGTCTGCTCAGCTCAGCTTACATATATGCGTATATGCATGGAGAGAGAGAGATGGATTTTAAAGAATTGATTCCCATGATTGCAGAGGCTCAGACAGTCCAAAATCTGATGGGAGAGGCCAGCAGGCTGGAACCTCAGAGGAAGGTTGCAGTCTGGATCCAAAGGCTGTCTGTTGGCAGAATTCCTTCTTGTTTTTGTGGTGGGGAGGTCAGTCTCTTTTCTACCAAGGCCTTCGACTGATTGGGTAAGGGCCACTCAGGTGGAAGGGAATCTGCTTTACTCAAAGTCCACCCATTTAATGCATTGGCTGCCACACTAGAAAAAAAAATTTTCTTTGGGGCCATGGTGTTTTATTGCGAAAATAGAATAAAAACTTTGAAAACAAAACGATCCTTTCTAATTTAATGAAAAATTTATTGTTTTTTTATTGTTTTCTGTGCATGAGTTGTTTATAACTTGAAAAATAATTCACGCAGTTCCCAAGGTAGAGATGTGTGAGATACAAAGGCTTCACGAGGACCCAGGCTCAAAGCTAGAGTGAGTTAAATACAACTCACATGGCAGTTAATGTGTTAAATATTAATCTCTTCCAAAAAACACCTTCAAAGGAGCATCCGGAATAATGTCCAACCCTGTATCTAGGCATAGTGGTCCAGCCAATTTGACACAAGAAATTAACCATCACAATTTGCTTTGAATCTTTTTAAAGACACAAAACATTGCAGTTAGAGTTGATATCCCATTTATACTTCTCTCTGAGTACCCCATTCAGGAGTGATGCTTTTTATAAACTCCTTTTTGTGACCTCAGACCCCTTTTGCCCCATCACCTGAGCTCCAATTTCTGGTTTTTTTTGTTTGTTTTTTTTTTGAGACAGAGTCTTACTGTGTTGCCCGGGCTAGAGTGCCATGGTGTCATCCTAGCTCACAGCAACCTCACACTCCTGGGCTCAAGCGATCCTCCTGCCTCAGCCTCCCGAGTAGCTGGGACTACAGGCATGCACCACCATACCCGGCTAATTTTTTCTATATATTTTTAGTTGTCCAATTAATTTCTTTCTAATTTTAGTAGAGACGGGGTCTCACTCTTGCTCAGGCTGGCTCAAACGATCCGCCCGCCTCCGCCTCCCAGAGAGCTAGGATTACAGGCGTGAGCCACTGCGCCCGGCCCAATTTCTGTTTTAATGGCGGGGGCTGGGGGTGGGAATTGAAGACCTATTTGCTACGACCTCATGTTCTTTCAAGGGCATCCTGGCCGTCAGAGATTACAGATGGGTTCTATAAAAAACTCCATGGTGAGCTCCAGGGAGAACTCACTGGGAGTCACTGTGTGAAACACACACAGAAAAGCTCAGATATGTCCAGATCACAGTTCATCTATTCGGATGGTTCCCCCCAAACAGTCTTATCAACTATTACATGAACCATTTCAGTTTTACTTGCTAGATTATAGCAAGGATTAGCGTTGGAAAAACTTGGCAGGAATAAAAGTTGTCAGATAAATGCAGAGTAGTGCACTAGCCTCCAGACGGCTTTCCGCCCCGCCTGCTGAGCAAGAGGCCTGAACACTGTGCTCCCTCGGATCCCTTCCAGAGCCTGGGACTCCATGACTGGTATTTGGAGTGACAGCATCCCTAACTCTAATTCTCTCTGATTTGCTGCTGTATCCTCCAGGCTCAGAGAGGCTGCATCTTCCCAAAGGATATCAAGTGTAGTGTAAGCTGCAGATACCCGCAGCTGGATACGCCTTTCGTCATGGAAAGAAGGCTCGTAAAGAAAGAAATGAAAAAGCTCCTGTAAGTATGATTGAGAATAACTGTCATTTATGCCACTTGGCATTTGGTGGGTTTCATGTCATAGATGGTCTGGGTATTAGCAGGGAGTTAAAAATCTAAAGAAGAATCTATCCCTGCACTATAGAGAAAGCCAGAGATGGTCTGTCCTCTCTCTGTCTCCTGCCAGGGAGGCCTCACCTGTGGTGCGAGGGAAGATGTTGGTGCCGGCAGCCTGTGCATCCGAGCACCCCATTCTAGAGCCTGAGAGCTGAGCCACGTCCCAGTCAGCCTGCACGGCCAGGGTGTGCCATTGAGGAAAGGGATGGCCCTGCTGGTAAAAGATGTAGGAGGAGAGATTCCTAAAAAATGTAGCCAAGGGCCCAATGTTTAAATCGCAGCCTCTGCTTCTTTTATTGTCAGACGTATCGACTAAATAATTGATCTCCTTTTTCTTGACATCTGAACTCTTTTTAAAACTAACACGAAAAACATTAAGTTTTCCATGGACATTTTTTCCCTCCTCTGGTAGTTTTTCTTTGGCTTAGTACTTAAATGTTGGTGAAAGATCACAAACCATTTAAAAAAGGAAAAAAGAAAGGTTATATTCTATCTCATACATATTATAGACACAACAATAATACCCTTTTCATCAAAGAACTTGTCACTGTCCCCATCAAATGTCTTTTTTCTGCCTACTAAGAAAATTATATTTTAATACTTTCTTAGAAATGCTGGAGTAGACTACATATGAATTCACACGTGTTCATGTATGTGTTTGGAGGCCAATACAATAATAAAGAACAAACTGAGATCAGGAATGCCAACTTCTCTGCATAGCTCATCTGAAGAATTAGAATTTCAAACTGATATAAATACAATTTTATATCCAAAGGGTACACTTAGGCTACTTTAAAGTATCTTGGAATTTTACAGCAAAAATTCGAGAATTTATATCAATCTAGAAAAGCTTAATGACTCAGAAGAAAAGCTTTTAGAAGCCAGAAAAAAACTTATTTTCTACACAGTAACTAGCCCAAAGTGTTCTAGTGTGGTAAATAAACAAACAGAACTGGCCTGATGTAAAATTGTGAGATATGCCAAAATGAACCCCGGAGATCCCAGAGTCCAGTCCCTCTCTCTGACTTCTCCAGGGTGGCACTTATTCTATCTCCCCTTATTAAAAATCATTGTCAAGAAAGGACTCGATAACGACACACTAAAATGAAATTACTAATAAGTTTTTATGCATATCATATCTCCTCCTAGGAGCATTTGCATTCTAAAGAGAAAAAGCCTTAAGACAAAAGAATACACCTCTACAGAATTTTGTATATCTGGAATTTATCAACTTTGGACATTCTGTCTGAATTTAACATGGGCAGTAAGGGACTCACTATTTTAAACACTGGGTCTCAATCCTTCTGGTCTTATAAAACCATTGCTGTGCGTGGGTATTTGGCATACTCCTTGCTTTCTTGTGATTTCTGCTTCCAACTATGCGAGTTTAATTTTTAGATAAATGTGATTTAAGTTAATTATGGTTAGGCATTTTAAACCTGCAGCATTGTAGAGTTATTGGGTAAACCAAAATTGAGTATTAACTCAGCTACCAGAGCATCAACAACTTCTCTTGTGTTTTGGTCGAGGAGGGAGGGGTTGGAAGAAGCCTCTTTCTGCAGACTGAGCCCCGTGTTATCCCGATGGTTCAATGCTGCTCTCTTGCTTTTAAGGGGAGATTATATTGGCATCAGACTTCGGGAAAATGAATTTGACCCCAAAGGAAGACGGCAACTCACCTTTCTAGATGATATGGTAAAGAAAGGCATGCTGATGCAAGTCACATTTGTGTTATATGTGTATTAAGGGGACAGAATGAGGATTAATTTATTAATATATAAGGAACAAGGCTGCTACTGACACCCACCCCCCAAAAGTCCTCTTTCTCATTTTCTCATTGTCCATATGGTCATTTCAACCCACTAAACAGAAAGCAAAAAGAGAATGAGAAAATAAAAATCATGAGAGTATTTACCATTAGGAGAGAAGATTAAAAAGCAAAATAAATGCAAGGCGAAGTGGCACATACATAGTGTTAAAAATTTTTTTTGACAAAATTTGCTATGATGTAGTTCTCAAAATAATTTCTTTTCCATTTGCATTAGTGGAGGAAAAAAAAAAAACAAAGACATGAGTAATCCTAAAACCCTCCCTTTGTGTTATTCATGTTGAAACCCAGATTCATGTTAGGTTCTGAAAGTTTATTTCACAGAAATTAAGGAAGAAAGCACACAAAGATCTAATTCAAGAGAAATCAGTAAACCCTTGGTTTTTTACACTACCCATTTACTGTCTTGTACTAATAAAAGAGAAAAGATCTCCTGCTCCCCTCCCCTGTCCCTCTCTGACTAAAGAAAAGCAAGGCTCACTGACTTCCCAAATTCCTCCAGAACTGAGTAAGGAGTTAAGCCTTATTCTCTCTGAACACATATTAAATGGAGAAATTAGATAGTTTAGAGCAGTGCTTCTCAAACTTTAATGAGCTCTTATTACAAGCTGTTTTGATTCAGGAGGTCTGGGGTGAGGCTTGGGATTTGCATATCTAATAAGCCTCATCTAATGAGGTGGTGCCAATGCTGCTGGCCCGGACATCGAACTTTGGGTTAGGTTTCCACAATTGGTCATGGTCCAATTTGTCCCATTTATTTATTTAAGTTCACTTCTCAGTTTGGTTCATTCC
>NW_012153063.1:2888696-2892090 GCF_000956105.1 Propithecus coquereli | reverse complement strand
AAGTTCCCACCACGCTTCCCCTGAAAGTGCATTTCTGACATTCTACTCACACAATCAGAAATTGTTCTCTGTGGCCTTCTTCCCCCACCCTCACCTTTTTCTATTTTAAAATATAAGAAAAACAAGGCCCAGAGAGCATCAATTACTTACCTAAGGATAGACCGTGAGCTGTGGACAATACTTAGATTTGAGCCCAGATTCCCTGATTCCTGGTTTAGTATTCTTTCCATTGGTCTCTCTTTTCCAGATCACACAAATCAAATAACTGCTCTAGTGGGAGATAAATTTAATGCGTGAAGATCCCTAAATATTTCTGGCTGAGCATCAAGTTATCAGACATAGCTAATGATCTTTCCCATTTTAGACATGACAAAATAGTGAGATAGGCTTAGTAGTGCCCTTGTCGTTGGGTCCAGGGAGTATTTCTGCCAGTGTCTAAACCCCTTCTTCTGCTCTGTGCTTTCTGCTTGCAGGCTCACTATGACTTGGCCATCAGCGTTGCTTTGCAATGGCTGGATCACTCGGAAGACTTAACGTGGCTGGAGTGGGAGGAAGCGTAAGTTGAAACAGGTGTTTTGTTTTTCTCCTTAATGTGTGACTATGATTAATGATAGAGGAAGTTCCAGTCCTATCTAGTGTCTTCCCTCTTGAGGCATTCCGATCTGAAAGCACTGGCAGGGTGAACAGCCCTCTTCAAGAAACCCCACAGTTGCCACCTTGAGGAAGTCATACATGTGTTTACATACACTGCATCTCTGCTAGTTGGCTTCTATGAAGTGAAAGACTTTCTTACACAGTGCCATGATTTTTAAAATGGTCAGTTCTGTGGGTAAAGGCTGCAATCTTTTCCTAAGTACTAGCAAACACAATTTCTTAAGCATTTAAGCAAATATGTACTAGGGCTGAGCTGTTCGAGTCACAGAATAATTTTCTTTCCAGGATTATTGGCATTTTCTGCCATGTTTAGTGTCCAGGCAGACTCACTCAATTGGTGAGAACATGGAACTAATGAGGCCAAGATCAAATATCTTATTCCAGAGGCCAGTTATTTATTTTTTTTTTTTTTCTGTTCAATGCCCTTAGATTACATGCCAGATCTGAATAGATATAGCAGTTAGGGTTTCGTTGTAATAAGCAGAAAAATCCAATTTGAACAGCCTTAAGAAAAAAAAGGGGGCAGAGAATTTTTTGCATCTATATCTGAAAAGTTGGGGGGTAGGTCTGTGTTAGGCAGGCATGGTTTAATTCAAAACTCAAACAATGTCACCAGAATATATCTCTCTTTTTTTGTTGTTTTTATGACAGAGTCTTCCTTTGTTGTCGAAGCTAGAGTGCCGTGCTATGAGTATAGCTCACCACAACCTCAAATTCCTGAGCTCAAGCAATCTTCCTGCCTCAGCCTCCCGATTAGCTGGGACTACAGGGGCACACCACCACACCCAGCTAATTTTTCTATTTTTGTAGAGGCAGGGTCTTGCTCTTGCTCAGGCTGGTCTTGAACTCCTGACCTCAAGCGATCCTCCAGCCTCAGCCTCCCAGAGTGCTAAGATTACAGGTGTGAGCCACTGCACCTGGCCCAGAATCTACCTCTAGACTCTATTTCCTCTGAGTGGACACCAATCTTCATTTCAGCTACCTCATTATAATGTTTAGTCTAAGGGAGGATGGATTTTTAAAAAAAATTACAGAATTGTGTCTCCATGGCTCTATTTGCCCTGACTCGCCTGGGGTTGGACGGGGAGGAATGGAATACAGTGGCAAGCTTAGTCCATAGTGTATTTTCCATCCTTGGAATATAGGCGTGTTGTTGGCTTGCCTGGAAGCATGCAGGCTTACAGTGGGGTTAGGCAGTTCCCCGCAAGCAAATTGCTATAAGAAAGGGAAAGGACAGTGGTTGGCAAAGCCATAAACATCCATCACGTGGCCAGTCTGCCAATGTTTGATGTAGCTGTGAAACATGGATAGATGAGGGCAAATTTGTCACCATTATTGGAAGATTAAAAATTCAAAGTGTGTTTCACTGATGGAGGGACAATCATCAATTTTATAAATAAGCAGATAGCACACAGCCATTGCACATAACTCATGGGTTATCATCACAACCTTAGGTGTCAAGAAGAACAAGAATAAATCCTCCCCGCTTATTGATTCTTATTCCCCCTTAGGAAAATGCCACTCCGTGGTAGGCCCACGTACCCAAACCGCAGAGAACGAGAAGCTATGATTTTATCATCTTATGCTGGAATCTTAATGGTAAGGAAAAGAATACTGTTTGCATATACGGATATTTCATACCTACTACATGTATTTTGGGGTTTTTTGTTTGTTTTGCTTTGTTTTAGAGAAAGGGTGTCACTCTGTCACCCAGGCTGGAGTGCAGTGGAGCAATCAGAGCTCACTGTAGACTTGAACTCCTGGGCTCAAGCGACCCTCCTGCCTCAGCCTCCTGAACAGCTAAGACTGTAGGCACGTGCCACCACGCCTGACCTGTATTTTGATATGAAGCATATTTATGTTATTTTTAAACCAATGTTTCTATGTGTTTAGGAGTTTCTAATAGTAAATGTTTCATATTTTGAAATAATAAAAAGACTTTGACTTCTACACTGTAGTGTGAAAACATTTATTTAAGAGGCAAAAAAATGAAGGGAATGAGAGACATAACTAATTGATATTTGGAAAACTGATTTATCCATTTATTCAGAAGTTAATTACTGTATTTAGTGCCCACACTAGCCAAACACAGTTGTAGACATCCTGGAGCTATAATAGCTTTGTTATGTAATGAAAGAAAAGTCACGATATGATAACACTTTGTTGTTACTGTTGTTTAACAGAACAGTATCCCAATTGAGGAAGTCTTTAAAATTTATGGGGCTGATTCTTCTGCAAATTCTGGTACTACCAAGGTAAGGGTGACCTGGAATTGTCAATATAAGGGATTTTTAGAGAGAATATATTTAGTGTATAAATTTATAATGTTGTGGGGTGCTCCAGTGGCAGAATCGGTGAGCACGAGGTATTTTCAAGCATCAGTTATGAAAATAACAGTTTTATATCAAAATGTACAGAACTACTGTGGAGCCCTAGATAGGTCCCCTTCCCTGCTTGGGCCTCCATATTCCCCATTCTAAAAAAAAAAATAGTGTTCTGAATAATCTTTAAGGCCGGTTCAGTTTTTGCCATTCACAAATGTATGAACATTAAGAAACCATTTAAATATGGATGGCTATTTAGAGGTGAACTCCTGAAGCCTTTACCTTCAGATACCTCTGGTCTCAAATTCCTGACCTCAAGCAATCCTCCCTCCTTGGCCTCCCAGAGTGCTAGGATTACAGGTATGAACCACCACGCCCAGCCGCTTCAGATACCTCTGGAAGAGGGAAGAGGAAAG
>NW_012153063.1:2884427-2886021 GCF_000956105.1 Propithecus coquereli | reverse complement strand
ACAGCCAATCAACAGCATCCATGTGTATTATTAACACAATGTAAGCTTTGCCTATTTTGAACAATGAATAATCACACAGGGTATGATTTGAGCCACCGATACAAGAATCTGAGGACCTAGCCTTGTGAGCCTCACCAGTGCTCCCCACCTCAAGAATGGGCGCAGACCTTACCCCTGGACTGTGCATCAGCTCAACTCAGGGACCTTTTCCACATCTTGAATACAGAATTAGCAGGACCTCTCAGTGGAGATGTAGCATTTCAAAGATTGAAGAGTAAAAATATTTTAAAACTGTCCTTTAGAATTTAATATAATTTCAAGAAATGGTTTTAACTAGGAGATGGAATCGTTAAAAAAAAAATTGCCAAATAATCTTCATTAATTACTGCATTTATCTGAATGACCATTGATTCCTTCTGATAAAATGTCTCCTAAGCAACAGCTAAAATCCTTCCCAAGCAAAAGCTTAAAACGCCATTGAATACTAATCAGATTATGTAGAATTTCTGGCATCTAGAATTGGCCACTTGATACAATATGGGTACTATACTTAGGCTTGGTGGCTTTCTTCAGAACTATTTGCTGCCACCTGGTGACAGAAAGGCATTATAGGCACAGCATTTTTCAGAAAATATTAGCCTGAGGTTCCGCCTCCAGAGAGCGTGCTGGGTTTTGCTGACAGGAACCTTTTTTTCCGCTGAGGACTCTGCACCCATAGAAAAAGTTCATTAAGGGCCTTCACAAGTGAGGGTTGTTTACGAATAGCTTCAGATTAATATAAAATGTCCTACTCAATTTTAAACAGAAGAAAACAGAACATAAATCTTCCTTCAATAAATCAAGCGAGTGATAAAATCTCTGTGACAGGCCTGGCTTCCACCCTCTCACGCTTCCTCCAGTAATCTGCCAAGTGTCTCCTCTTCTTGGAGGATGCTGACCCGGGCTGAATTGTGCAGAAATTTTAAAATGTTTTCATGCCAAGGGGAGGGACCTATGTTTTAAGCATTATTGACAGATCTTAATAATGAGGGATTAAAAACACACTTTCACTATTAATTATGTCCAAATGAATATGTACGATGTATATTTAAAGTACAAAAACCAAACAAACCAATTCAAATGCATGAAACAGAACAGTATCAAGAGTTTTGAAGCTCTCTGTGTACCCTCCCCTGTCTTGTACCCTTCCTTTCGCCCTAGGTTACCACTTTCTTGAATTATGTGTTTATTAGTCTCTTTTGCTTCTTTATAGTTTAACCACATGTGTATCTCTAATCAATATATTGTTTAAGTTTGCACATTTTATGTAAGTAGAATATTAGCAAATATGTCATTCTATGGCCTTTTTTTACTCAATATTATATTTCAGAAACTTATCCATGTTGTTGCACTTAGCTATAGTTTATTTTCACTGCATATAGTATTCCACTCTAGGAATATACAGTACCACAATGTATTTATATATTTTATGTTTTAGACATTTGGGTTATTTCATTTATATGTCTCTTGTTTTTTTTGAGACAGACTCTCACTCTGTTGCCTGGGCTAGAGTGCCGTGGCGTCAGCCTAGCTCACAGCAACCTCAAACTCCTGG
>NW_012153063.1:2882753-2884377 GCF_000956105.1 Propithecus coquereli | reverse complement strand
ATCCTCCCTCCTTGGCCTCCCAGAGTGCTAGGATTACAGGTATGAACCACCACGCCCAGCCGCTTCAGATACCTCTGGAAGAGGGAAGAGGAAAGGGAAGATGGGGTGGGGGAGGAACAGCCAGCAGGCGGAGGGAGAGCAAAACACCCTCACACCCAGGCCTGCAGGCTTTCATGCCCGCCCCCGTCCTCACCAAATTGGGAAGGGAGGCCAGGGCAGCACAGGGCTGTGGCCACAGGAATGCCGCCTCCCTTGCTCTTTTGCTGCAGACCATACAGCAAGCAACCAGCTCATGCAAAGTTCCAGAGTCCACCAGATCTACCTTAGGAGTCAAATTGTTTTTTGAGACAGAGTCTCACTCTATTGCCCGGGCTAGAGTGCCATAGTGTCAGCCTAGCTCACAGCAACCTCAAACTCCTGGGCTCAAGCAATCCTCCTGCCTCAGCCTCCCGAGTAGCTGGGACTACAGGCATGTTCCACCACGCCTGGCTAATTTTTTCTATATATTTTTAGTTGTCCGGCTAGTTTCTTTCTATTTTTAGTAGAGACAGGGTGTCGCTCTTGCTCAGGCTGGTCTCAAACCCCTGACCTTGAGCGATCCTCCCGCCTCGGCCTCCCATAGTGCTAGGATGACAGGCGTGAGCCACTGCAACTGGCCTAGGAGTCAAGTATTTACTGAATGTTGTAACTTTGAAACCAGCCTTCTGTCACCTTAATCCATATGTAATCTGACTATAGTCCTGATACATCAATTTCCTCCGTCACTGTGGAAATCAAAACCTTCTCCCTGATCACCCTAGTTTCAACTCGCTCCTTCCATTCATTCATTCGTTCATTCAGTATAGTTGTATGTGCAGGGGATGCAATGGTGAGCAAGCCAGACAAGAGTACTTTTCCTAAAGACCTTGTTTCCTATATTGGGGCTTACCTTGGTAGAGATATGGACCACGCCAGGCCTGATGGTCTTTGGAGACCAAGCTGTTCTTGGCTTTTAAAGAAAGTCCAGCTCTCTGTGTTCCTTGGAGAGCCAAGCAGACTATACTGCTTCATTCCTGCTTGTCTTTTTCTGCAGCTTTCTCCCTCGCAGGTCGCCCTCTTCTCCTCTTCCCCCATCTCCTAACACATACACATAAAAACTTGAGCTCCAAAGATACCTGTTTCATTCACTGTTTTTTTCCCTCTCACTTCTGGGCCTTCGGGGAGGTGTAGGGCAGGCACGGCTGACTGGTTGGTCTCAACTCACATGGCCAGAGAACAAATACGGACAATCGCATCCTGGAGAGGATGGCATTGTGAACTCCTCCAGTTTTGGCTGGTTTGCAAACGTGGGTGTCTGAGTAGCTCAGATGAGTCAGATTCATTTAAAGGGCTAGAAGGGGAAGAAATGCTGTTAGCTGTGGGCCAGCCAATCTCTACCCATCCATCAGATCACTCGTTTATTCATTAAAGAGACTGTGTTCAGCACCTTCTCTGTTTGGTGACATAGTTCGATCTTCAAAATCAGTGACCAATGATGAGAAGCCAAAGTGTGTACACAGGCTACATAATGGCCAGCTCTGAAGAGAAACAGATAATATCATCACATATACAGACTTTTCATTAAAGGCTTGCATTTGTTTTTTTT
>NW_012153063.1:2876206-2878288 GCF_000956105.1 Propithecus coquereli | reverse complement strand
TGAGTCAGTTCCCTTTTCCTTATATCTGGCATATATTATCCTGAAGGGCTGTTATCATAGCCATAATTGCATCGTATTAAAGTATAGCCTCCCCTTTAATTACTTTCTGTGTTTTAGGATTACCTTTCTGAGTAGATTATATGCTTTTTGAATTTAATGGCCACAATTTGTGCTTATGTTTAAGTCTTTACAACTCTAGACATGAAGTAAACTCTCAGTAAAAGTTTTTTCCATTTGAATAAAAGATCGAGTTAAAATTTAGTTGTGCTCCTGGAAAGATGGCTTTAAACTGTTTTAACAATAAAAGAACACAGCCTCATTTATTGTTTAATCCATGTTTCCTGTATGTATAACAGAAAACCCATGGTAATAGTGAAAAAGAGAAGTTTACTTCCTATATGAAGGAAGTCTGGAGGACCCACAATGATACCACAGTTCCACAAAATTATCAAAAACACAAGTTATTTCCAGGTCTGTGGTCAGTCACTCCTACGGTGCAGCTGTCACCTTCTTGTCTAAGATGATTGCTGGAGCTCCAGCCATCACAACTATGGTTCAGGCAAGCAGAGACAAAGAAAGATTACCCCTTCCTTCTAAGGTGATGGGTCAGTAATCTCACAGAACACTTTGTCTTACATGTTACTGGGTAAAATTTAGTTATATGGTCATAGGTAGCTAGAAAGAAAGATTAAGAGTATAGACTGTAGCTGAGCAACAACATGTCTAACCAAAACTCAAAAAGAGAAAGATAACTCTTGGGAGGCAACAAGCAACCTACATTACATTTTTTAGGCCACACCAGACACAAAATTAAATCAATTTACTGTGAACAAAATTATGTTCGTCTAACGCTGCAACCAGCCGATTGAAGGAATTTCAGCTGTTTGAAGTGATTCCTTAGCCAGTGCTAAGAGTATCCAGATCATGTCTCACACGCAATCTGGATTATTACTATCTATTAATAAAACCCATCATGTTTCAAAATGGAGATAATAGCAGGGAAAAAAATCAATCCATTTTACACAGATTCTTCCAGAGGTTGTATGATCTTTATATAAGGCTAGCATAGCTTTTACTTCAAAAACTGATAAAACTATCATCTGCAAAGAAAATTATACATCAGTCTCTCCTAAACATAAATGTAAAATCCTCCACATGTATTAGCAAATCAAATCCAGCAATATATGGAAAGGATAATACACAATAATCAAATGGATTTTATTCCAAATATGCAAGGGATGGCCAACCTTAAAAGATTATTCAATGTAATTCACTATGTTAACAGAAGGAGAGATATGATTATCTCTATATATTCCGAAAAAAATTGATAAAATTCAATATTGATTCATGATTTTTAAAAAAGCAGCAACTTTGCACTTTGGATGATAATGTCAATGCAGATTTGTTGATTGTAACAATTTCCACTCTGGTGGGAGATGTCGATAGTGGGGAAGGTTGTGCCTGTGTGGGGAGGAGAGTATATGGGAACTCTGTACTGTCCCCACAATTTTGCTATGAACCTAAAACTGCTCTAAAAAGTAGATGTTAACCCCTATTGCCTTGACTAGAATAGTAGTTGCTATGCGTTAAGCACTGTCTCTAAGGCACTGGAGATAAAAGGTTAAATTACTAATAGTTAACTGGCCTCCCTGCTTCTACATCCGATCTATTCTCAACACAGCAGCATGAGTTTTCTTTTTTAAAACTGAAATCAGACCTTGTCACACTACCGCTTAAAAACATTTCAATGGCTTCCCTTCGCACCCTGGAATCAATATCAGTGTACGTCTCCACACCACGACCAACAAAGACCCACATGACCTGGGCTCTACCTCCCTCTCAGCCTCACGGGCGATTTCCCCCTTTCTCTCTGTGCTGTAGCCACGCGGGCTTCCTTTCTGTGTCTGGAAAGCACACGCTTATTCCAGGAAGACCGTCTCGTTCCCTTTGCCTGGAGCACTTCTCTCGAGCTCTTCCCAGGGCTTCTGCTGCTCTTCTGTAAATCTCAGCCGAAACCTCGCTTCCTTCTGGAGGCCTTCTCTGCCCTTTTGTCCGCAGTGGTGGCTGTCCAGTAACTCCCCA
>NW_012153063.1:2873347-2875451 GCF_000956105.1 Propithecus coquereli | reverse complement strand
CCTAGCTCACAGCAACCTCAAACTCCTGGGCTCAAGCGATCCTCCTGCCTCAGCCTCCCGAGTAGCTGGGACTATAGGCATGCGCCACCATGCCCGGCTAATTTTTTTTTCCTATATATTTTTAGTTGTCCAATTAATTTCTTTCTCTTTTTAGTAGAGACGGGGTCTCGCTCTTGCTCAGGCGGGTCTCGGACTCCTGAGCTCAAACAATCCGCCCGCCTCGGCCTCCCAGAGTGCTAGGATTACAGGTGTGAGCCACCGGGCCCGGCCGAGTGCACAGCTTTTAAGAGGAGGACTGTTTTCCTTTCAGGTGCCCCGAGTTTCATCTCTCCGTCTCTCCTTGCACCCTTTCGCCATGTTAACAGCGCCCAAAGCAGCAGAATACGCCCGCAAGCACAGTAAGTCTGTTTGCTTTCATCCGCTTAGAGAAACGTAAGTAAAATTAGGAAGTGGGCGCCCAAGGCAAGGTCAAAGTTGTCATGGTAATTAGATTTCTCCGTCTGGTTCAATTAAAAAGAAACAGGAGGTTCTATGACTTGAGCTCCCTCCAGTATGGAAATCAGGGAAGTCTTATTTCTCAGCCCCCTTGGTGATGGGAGCAAAGCACTCCGGAAGGGAAGGATTTAAAACTGTGGGTGGACACATTAAAAAAAAATTTTATATACAGATATGGTTACTACGTGTATCTGTAGGTGTCAAGTCAAGAAAGGGAGCAACAAATAAAAATGCCACCAGCAGCTCTACAAAGGAAGCAAATGCCACGGAATGGAAATCATCAAAAAGGTTTTCAGGCACACAGCCAAAGAACAAAGTAGGTCTAAAATCGTAAATTGGACTAAATCGATATCAGATGTTTCGAGAGTATGTTACTTATATTGTGGTTAAAGGTCTAGCCTTTGGAATCAGATGTTCTAGGTTTAAATCTAGAGCCCACTACTTACCAGTTGTGTGACTTCAGGCAAGCTACTTAAACTCTCTGTGCCTTAGTTTCCTTCTCTGCAAAATGGGATGAATAATGATACCTACCTCTTAAGGTTGTTGGGATGATTAACTGAGTTTATGATGTTAAAAGATTAGAACAGTGCTTGGCACAGAGTAAACGCTAAATAAATACTAGCCATTATTATCTTTTCAGCATTTGAAAAATAGTATTCACAAGTTAATTGGCATTTATTCTATTGATTCAAATAAGCATGTTAAGGAGAAGGTTTGTATTAATATCTGCATCCCAAATGTTCCTATTCTTGGTGTCTCTCTCATTGATGAAAATTTTATCTTTTCCAGCTTGGCATCTCCCCTGCTCTTGCCCTGTGCATTTGATTCCTGATTTTTAGGTTGCAGAATTCGGAGAATGGTCAGAGATGGATAGGGCTGGAGAGAAAGGAGAAAGGAAGGAGAATTCTTTGCTCTTCTAGCTCTCTTTGCTCTGGGCTCTCAATTGTAACGTGCAAAGTGAAAAGAAAACTTAAGAAGTTAGAGAGCCCGAGTTGGTGAACATGGTAAAGTGGAGAGGGGAGAGAATCAGAAAAGTGGTACAGGCTGGGTGTCTGGGGTATTTTAGGGCTTTGTTGAATGAGAGACTTTGGATGCTCTGGAGGGTTGTAAGGTAGGAAAGGGAGAAGGGGACTCTGAGAATTGATACACTGAGTTATGAATTGGGTTTGCATCGGGAAACACAAGTGAAAATTGAAATTCCTTTTTGTTTAGTTTGGTTACTGTACTGTGCATTTTTTAAATGCGAATCTCTGAATCAACTGGACCAAGTGTGGCTTGGGATTTATTCAGGTTTTAGAGGCAAATTATTGATTGATTAGAAATGTAACCTGTCATAGCAACTGCTTTAGGAACTGCCTGAATTCTTTGGTCATGTCAGGGTTTTAATAAGTGTTATTCTAATAAGAACAATTGCACTATTGGGAAATCATAATCATATTGAGTTTTCTTTTAAAGTTATTTGCCATAATGAGACTTGAGGCTATAGATTTTCTAGAACCATATCTTTGTTTCTGAAGAAATTTTTGAAGTAAGATGAAGTTGTTTTCTATAAGTTTGGAGACAGCAAGCTTTAGAAAGCAAAACAAAACAAACAATGAAAAAACAGTAA
>NW_012153063.1:2872550-2873297 GCF_000956105.1 Propithecus coquereli | reverse complement strand
ATTGCCAGTGGACAACTATTTATATGTTTCTTCTTCTGTAAAGTGCCTGTTAAAGTCTTTCAGATTTTTCTGTTGGATTATTTTTGTTTTTCTTTTTTCCTAACAGAGGCTCAATTTTTAGAAAAACTGTTATAAGATAGACTCAGTCAAGTTTTAGCTTTTCTAGTACTTTTCTTATTTGAAATTTACCCTTTTTCTTCACAAATATTTAAATGTTTAGAAAATGTAATTTTCTGACATCCCAACCACATTTGCATAATTTCTTAGCCTGCAACTGTCTTTCTAGACCACATGCCCAGCTTTTACTTTGGACAATCTGATCACTGTGAGGATATATTCAATTGCCTTGACACCTAGGAAAAATTCTTCACCTTAGCTCAGTGATATCACAATGATGTTTCAGTAGTGACCGCCAGGTTGAAAGGCAAGTGAAGATTACTGTCTATGCCCTTCATTCCTTAATGATGTATTCCCTTTTAGGGCTTTGCTTGGACAAGTTCCTATATGACTTTACACATCCCAACTTCTCCTCCTCCTCAGTCTTCCAGTTAGAAGAAATTTCTGTTGAATGTGCTTTGGACATAATTTGGCATTCAGTAAGTACTTGAGAAATAATGATAATAATACTTTTACATTCAGACAATAAAGATATTAGTAAGTAGCTTTAAAGTTAAAAAGAGAATATAATTAACTCTGGGTTTAGGATTTAAATTTCATCCTACTTTTATTTATTTTTTTTTTTTTTTT
>NW_012153063.1:2854432-2857910 GCF_000956105.1 Propithecus coquereli | reverse complement strand
AAAATATATAATTTTTTTCTGAGCCATTAGAAGTTATATATACTCTATCACTTTAGCCCTATATACTTCAGTGTGTATTTCTTTTCTAATTTTTGATTTTTAATTATTATAGATTCAGTGTGTATTTTTAAAAAACAAATTCGTTCTCCTAAATAACCACAGTACAGTTATCAACTTCAGAATATATAATTTTTTTGTGAGCCAATAGAAGTTATATATACTCTATCACTTTACCCCTATATACTTCAGTGTGTATTTCTTTTCTAATTTTTGATTTTTAATTATTAAAGATTCAGTGTGTATTTTTAAAAAACAAATTCGTTCTCCTAAATAACCACAGTACAGTTATCAACTTCAGAATATCTAACATTAGTACTTTAATCTACTGTCTGTATACGAATTTTGTCAATTCTTTTTAAGCATTTTTTTCCTTCTGTACAGAAGCCAGTGTGGGATCAAATATTGCATGTAGTTGAGAAATATAACTCAATTTCCAAATCTATCACAAGAGTTCCATGGAAATTCTTTTGTACCTGCATTTATCTAGTCCATTTTTGTCAGTAAATTAGTATCTGATATTTGACCTTCCCTTCCTACAGATAGAAAGCTAATTCTGTGTCCATGTTAAATTGATGTGTTTGATACTAAAATCATCTTTTATTTTGTAGGTCACTTAGAAACTTGGAATTGTACCATGGAACTTCATAATAGAGTCTCTGGGAGCAGACGAGAAACGTCATCTTAAAACTGCAGCTCTTGCCAGCACGTTTTTCTTTACAATTAGCTTTTGATGCAAACTGCACTGAAGTGTTATTTTTGATGTTGAGATTTCTTCTCTTAGAAGCATATTGCACAGCTACATTTTGGTTAGAAAAAAAAAAGATCCTATACTACTTCATTGTGACTGGAAGACTGTTGGAGAATTCAGAGAGCATACAGTATTTCTGTGTCAAAACAGGTTGGCTTTGTAGCACATTTTACAAATGTGTAGCACTGAATATTGCACAGGGATGAAGTAGGAGGCAGTTTTCCAAAGAGTTAATCTGAAATAAAATGAATCTGTCATTGATTACCTTTACTATGTTCTCATATGAAAAAAATTTTAAATCATTTCAATAAAGCATTAAAAGAAAAATGGGTGTAGGCTTTCTTTCAGTAGAATATAATGAACACTAGGAAAAGAAAATGTTCTAGTCTTTCGGTACCTTTCCAAAATGCTGATTAGGCACATGACTTAGCCTGTCAACGTATGTAATAACAATTTGATCAAATGAATGTCAGTACAGATTATACTTTCCTTAAGGTTTTGGTGTGCCATCTGTTTGTAGAACAGTTTTCATCAGTATGTACAAAAACATGGTAGGATTTGTAGACTTCTGCTGAAATTGGTGGAGTATTCTCATTATGGGGTATGGCTGGCGAGACCGATGCAAACTTTTCCACACTACATTTGATTATGGTTGTAACTAAGATTTACCACTAGGCCTGCAGCAGTAGGAGGGAGGCAGAAGAGGGGATCAGTGACCTGTGGTCCCTGCATATACTGCCAGGTGTCTTGCTTCATAGGACTTTGCCCAGTTTTCTTCTGTCTAGCTCTGCTAGTTATAAGAGAATATTTTTTCTTTGTGGCTATTACTGTCTCTCCTTTTACCTTCTGCACATTTGATTTACTTGCTGCGTGAGGATTTTCACAGCTGACATTGTGAACATATTGCTAGCTGTGATCAGACCCTTTTAGAGTCCCTTCACAGATCTAAAGCACTTGATTTCATCTTCCTACGTACATGTGGGATGACAAAAGACAGTCTGAGGTTTGGAGACATCCTCTGCCCCTGAACATCTGAGGAGTCCTTCTAAATCAGTAGGTCGGCAGCAATGGAGAAAGCTCTTCAGGCAGTCACCTGGGTTCAATGCAACAGTGACACTATTGGAAGAGAAAACACAGGCAAAGCATGATGCTAACTTTAAAAACAAAAAGCAATGTTAGAAGACCGGTAGCGGGGGTAGGGAAGCGGAAGGATCCTGTGTATTTCCCTGCTCTTTGATCCTGTCATAGACTCTCAGGAGCTCTCTTTATTTTTAGCTCAAGAAGTCTTTAATCTCAAGACAAAATATACCTATTTTCCAAATTTACTGCTTTTCACCAGCAACTCAAAGTTCTATATTTAAGAATTGCTTTTATTCTTTTCATCTCATGAAATTGTAATGTGTATATCTATAATAGAAAATTAAGGAACGAGAAAGCATCAAAAAGAAGAGATAAAAATGTAAAACTAAGATCTATAATCTTGCCATTCATTGATAACCATGACTGACATATTGGTGCATACACAGTTCTAATCTTTTTTTTTTCTACATAAACATATGCAAACTATTTTTTATCAAAACCATATAACGCTGATGAAGTAATTTAATTTAAGAAATGTAATTGTCTTTTAATCAGAGGATTTTTTATTTGGGACTTTTTTGTTACTCCTTCACACTTCAAGTCCTTCTGGAACCCATATCCTTCTCGTGAGTTACCTTAGATGGAACCGCCAACTTCCATCTCAGCAGTTTCCATGGGCAAACATTGCAGAATGCTGGGCATGTAATGTATTTCCAGCGAGCTGCATAGGATGAGAAGTACGCCCTTTGTCTCCAAGGTCATAATGGCTCTGCTGACTTTAATACCTTTCACTGGAGCTAGTGAGGACAACTCGAAAATGCCAGAGAGAGAGCCCCCTGCCCCATGATCCCAGATGAAAAAAAAAGAACATAGAAATCCCCTTTCGCACTACCCCCAGGTCCCTTTTGTGTTGTTCTTGCCAACACAGCAGCCATCCTGCTATATATACCAGCTGCCGCTTTGTCCCCATCGTACTAGAACGCTGATCATCCGCTGTCAACAGCCATGGGGAAGGTGAGCCCATTGAGGGGCCGAACCATGTCTATCAGGTGTCTGTGGTGCGTGGGGATGTACCATCCAGCTGACTGTCTACTGTCACCTTGTTTTCCACTGCAGATCACCTTCTACGAGGAACGGGGCTTCCAGGGCCGCTGCTACGAATGCATCAGCGACTGCCCCAACCTACAGGCCTACTTCAGCCGCTGCAACTCCATCCGGGTGGACAGTGGCTCCTGGATGCTCTATGAGCGCTCCAACTACCAGGGCCACCAGTACCTCTTGCGGCGCGGCAACTACCCCGACTACCAGCAGTGGATGGGCCTCAGCGACTCCATCCGCTCCTGCCACAGAATTCCTTATGTGAGTCTTCTTCAAGCCGACTGATGTGAAAGCATCAGTGATCCGTGGCCATCAAATCCTGTTTTTAAAAGTCAGTTTGTTCCAACTCGGATCTAGTGTTTGCAGTAAAGACAGCAAGGCCTGACTCTCTGGCATTAAAAACAATGCGACAGTAATCTCTTACTTAAGGACAACAACATTGTTTTAGGGCACAAGAAATCACAACAACATAGTCTTTAAACTTGGAAACAT
>NW_012153063.1:2850017-2851076 GCF_000956105.1 Propithecus coquereli | reverse complement strand
CCCCAGGCAAGAGAGTGAGACTCTGTCTCAAAAAAAAAAAAAAAAAAAAGAAAATGAAAACATACCTCACAGAATGAGAGAAAATATTTATAAATCATATATGTAATAAGGTTCTGGTATCCAGAATATACAAAGAATTTTTACAACTCAACAATAAAAAGACAAATGACCTTAGTTAAAAATGGGCAAAGGATTTGAATATACATTTTTCCAAAGAAAAATATACAAATGATCAAAAAGCAAGTGAAAAGATAATCAACATCATTAGTTATTAGGGAAATTCAAATCAAAATCACAGTGGGATACTACTTAACATCCACTAGGATGGCTATATTTTTTGAAAACCAAAAACAGAAAATAACAAATGTTGGTGAGGATGTGGAGAAATTGCTACTTTCATAAATCATTGGTGGGAATGTAAAATGTTGCAGCCTCAGTGAAAAGCAGTTTGGCAGTTCCTAAAAAAGTTAAACATAGAGTTACCTAATGACCCAGCAATTCCATTCCTAGGTATATATATCAAAGAAACTGAAAATAGGTTTTCAAACAAAAATTTATACACAAATGTTCATAGTAGCACCATTGACAACAGTCAAAAGGTAGAAATAATCTGAATGTCCCAATGTCAATGCATTATTGGATAAACAAAATATAATATATCCATACAATGGAATATTATTTGGCCATAAAAAGAAATGATGCATTGATACATGCTACAACATGAATGAACCTCGAAAAATTTATGCTAAGCAAAAGAAGCCAGTCATGTAAGACTATATGTTTTGTGATTTCATTTATACGAAGTACCCAGAAGAGGAAAGTCTATAGAGACAGTAAGTAGCTTAGGGGTTGCTTAGGGCTGGGGGGATGGGTAGAAAAGAGAGTCAATAACTAAAGAATATGGGGTTTCTCATTGTGGTGATGAATATGTTCTAAAATTGACCGTGGTGATGGTTGCACAAATCTGTGAATACATTAAAACCATTGAATTATATACTTTAAATAGATGATGGTATGTGAATTATATCTCAATAAAGCTATTTTTAAAATGCCTTGACC
>NW_012153063.1:2847669-2849967 GCF_000956105.1 Propithecus coquereli | reverse complement strand
TATATTTTTAATCATTTTTAAAGATAAAAAATTAACAGACTATGAAAGAACAATGTATTAATAGGTATAATGTATTCTGACTGTATTGGTAATTTTTTTACTACATTCTATAACATATTAATCTAGAACCCAGAACAATATGTTTCAGCTTGTGTGTCTTCGTATTTTTCAAGAGTCATTTTCAACTAGTTTCTTGCAAGGAACAGAGACAGATAATTGATTAGGATTTCACAGAACATGGTCCTCACCAAAGTGCTGCTTAATGTTTTTTAATCATGTGGAGTATGTGTTTATGCTTTCTGATGGCATCAAATGATGTGGTTGTGGCAAGGAGATTCAAGAACTGAAATCAAATTTAGGGTAGAAAAATTTGCAGATGCACAAAGACATGTAAATAAAATAGACATTTCTTTGGGGCAAGAAATTCAAATGGTACAAATGACTTGGCAAAATTTCATTTGAAAAGACATGCAGACTCTGTAAATATAAATCATTGTATATTATAAATGCAAAAAGTAACTTTAAAACAAGCTTGATAAGACTCAGTTATATGGAGTCATGATGGAAATGGGAGTTGAAATCCCCTGCACACTCACTAACCACAACTGTGACGGATGGTTGTTTACGAAGGACACACCTCTATTCCCTGTATTTCAATGTTTGTTTCTTCCGTAAGCTCTCCAGTTCACCGATCGAGTCAGCTTTATTTTAATACTCTTCCTAATTTGATGGAACAACAGTGTAAAAAGTGAGATTAGGGAAGAAACATATTTTACAGGATAGTTTGAAAACCGTGCTTCATGAAGATGCAGACTGATTGTATCACTTTCGTTGACAGCAAGGATGAGCACAGTTTATTTTTCTTCTTTTGTTTATTGTCACAACAGACCAGCTCTCACAGGTTAAGGCTGTACGAGAGAGATAACTACCGAGGCCTCGTGTCTGAGCTCACTGAAGACTGTTCCTGCATCCACGATCGCTTCCGTGTCCATGAGATCCACTCCCTCCACGTGCTGGAGGGCTGCTGGGTGCTCTACGAGCTGCCCAACTACCGCGGGCGCCAGTACTTGCTGAGGCCGGGGGACTATAGGCGGTACCAGGACTGGGGCGCCATGGATGCCAAAGTGGGCTCTTTGAGACGCATCATCGATTTGTACTAGGCTGTGCTTTTCTTGTTATGATCCACATAGCAACACAATAAATATACAAATTGTGTTCCTGGCACTAAGTGGCTCTTGCTTATCTTTAAATAATAACGGAATTCAATAAATGGTCACCCCAGGCAACTTACCTGACCCCGAAAGATGTTTTAAATGTACACTTACTTCCTGTTGGTCAGGCAAGAGTATTTATGGAATATCCATTCTTGTCATGGGAAGGAAGGAGAAGCGACTGTTCCTGCCTTCCGTGACCTACAGTCTGAAGGAGAGAGAAAAGATAAACATAACTAAAAACTATCAGAGCCCATAGAAAGTAGAAAATACAGAACCCTTTGTGGCTCGTGGTTGGGACCGCAAAGAGAAGGGATTAGGATAGGTGAGGTCTCAGACAAGATTAGGGAAGAGAGGAATTTTAAAGAGAATTTCCAAAGAAGAGAAGGCCAAGCCTGCTTGGTTAGGTCATATGTTAGGAAAAGTGTTAAACTAAGAGTGAAACAGCCTGATTCCTTTTGCTATCTCTGCTGCTTATTAGTAGAGTGACCGACTCAGCCCCATTTCTCCTTTAGCACTTAAAGTCTTCCTCACCAGAAAGCCTTTCCCTTTCAGGTAACGCTGGGTGGTTTGTTACTCTATTTACTAGCTCATCACTTTGAGCAAGTCACTTCTTATCTTCTCTGTGCCTAAATTACTTCACTGAAAACTAAAAGTGGTGATAAACCCCCTCCTAACTAAATGCCAAGATAATAATATGAAAAGATGGGAAAAGATTATGAGCACATTTTGTTATCTTTACATTATTATATAAATGTAAATATAAGAACTTAATAAATCCCCATTGCCTTCTAAAATTCAACCTCACAATATGGTCATCTTTATTTTGGACTCCATTATGACTTTTTATTAAGACTCAATGATGCAAAGTAAGATATTAATATTTCCTATCCTGTATGTCTCTGGGATTTTTTTCCATTATAGTAGAGCTGGTCTCACAGAATATTAGCTCCATTTATAAATTTATATAAGCAAAAATAATACTTTGTCCCAGTTGACTTTTTTGTAAAAAATGATAAGCTGATTCTAAAATCCATACAGAATTGCAAGGGATCCCAGAATAGCCAAAACAATCTTGAGAAAGAAC
>NW_012153063.1:2832905-2839204 GCF_000956105.1 Propithecus coquereli | reverse complement strand
AAATCAGCAGATGAGGCAAGCAAGCTCTCTCACCAATTTCTTGAACGAACATTTTATTTCTAGGTATTTTATTTGATTCCCCAATATGTCTTAATATAATAGTTTGCCTGAAGGCTCCTTAGGGCTGCCACTGGTTGTGCAAGACATTGGGATAAATTCTTCATTGTCACACGGCATAGGCGAAGGTATGGGCCAAAGCCAGCCTATAACCACCTCACACTCTATCATCCCATGGAGAGTCATGCCAGGGCCTGCGTACCTGCTGGGTACAGTGTGGGTTCTGTTCTAATAGAGGGACCCTTACCCACTCTGCAGTGCCCTTTTTATAGGGTAGCATGAGTCAGTGGGGGGATACACAAGCTGCTTGGGTTGGGGGTATCAGCAATTTATAGTAGTTATCTGGAAACACTAGCTACCATGCACCTGGAAACCTTGAGGCAGCTGGGATCCTTGGGGTCCATAGGATATTAGGGTCCCTGCTCTTGCCAGGAGAGAAAGCCACCGGTCTCGTGGGAAGTGGGGAGAAAGTAGTTATTTCACTGTCAAAACTGTGGTGAAAACCCAAGGTAATTACCCACCATTCTGCCTCTTGAATTATAATGTATATTAACGTGCCCGGTCAAAGGCAGGCTCTCTGATTTGTGATCTAAGCACTGAAAAAATTTTGTCTTCAGTTAGGCTTTTATAAATTATAAAAGATCCTATAAATCCATAATATCTAGAGCACGCACTAATTTCTCCTTTCTTCTCCTTTATTTTTCATCACCACTCCCATAGGATAAGGGTGTACCAGATGGCAACAGAGGCCTGGTGTTAGGGCTCCCTAAAGACTATTTCCACATCCAGGATCACCTCCTCTCAAAGACATCTTCCCCTCATCCAATCCCCACACCTATAAAAGCCCCTGGACTTGTGAGCTGCCCATCTGTAGGGGAGGCAATACCTCCAGAGGCTCCAAAGAAAACAGGAACTCCGCCACTTGGGGAAGACAAATGCCAAGGTGAGCCCTTTAACAGCAGTCACAACTGATGCTGAAATATGTTTAATCTTTATATTTCTTCTGTTAGAATCAATGATATCTGGACTTTGTGTTCCTGATACTTAATTTATCTTTCCTTCATAGGATTACTGATTTCTCTGTGCATCAGAACCAGAGATGGGGTGAGTTTGCGTGACTTAAAGGATGTTTCTCCAGGGTCCTAAATCATATAACATCATACTACAGACTATTTGAAATCAGATTAATGCTCACTAGGTGATATTTTATCATCATCCTCAAACACTCACCTATGAATGACACTGAATTTTGGGGGTCTTATATAAAAAAGGCTTGTGAGTTTGTTCTCTTTAAGGGTTAGAACTTTCAGCACATGAAAGACTGTTTATATTTTTTAGTGAGTCCATTAGCTGAATGATCCTCTCTTGAGGACTGACTAGGCCTATTGGGTATAGCTAACCAATAGACAGTCCAGAATGATTGTTCATTCAGAGTCTTTCATCAGCAAAAAATAATTTTTTATTAAAAGGTTAACATGATCACCTTAATCAGTATTACTAATCACTTCATTTAAAAAAAGGTTAGAAGAAAACAAGGGTATGCTACACTGTATAAATAATACTATACAACCACACATCGGTTTTACATATGTAAATGCCAGGAAGATAAAACACCAAAATGTTAACTGTGGTTATCTCAGCTGGTGGGATGATAATCGATTCTTATTTCCTTCTTATAGTGGACACTGCGGTAGGTTACCCAGACTCCCACGTGGGACTGAAACACTCCTTTCCTCACATGCTCACAGCGTAAAGCTGAGTTTGTCTCCTGGAGTTTTCCTCTGCTGCAGGGAGGTGCCCTGCCCAAGGTTACTCTCCTCCACCGTGGCAGCCCACATTGAATTCCCAGGTAATGCAGGAGCATGAATTCTAGCCCTAGAGTTCCCTGAGGTCGCCACTATTGCACTAGCTCTCTCTCAGCTCACACTTACAACTGCATACAAGGATCCCTTCTGGCCAGAGGACAGAGGAGGAAAAAGGCTGAGCTTAGTTCACTGATGGATTGGCTTGGTATGTGAGTGCAAGCCAAAAATGGAGTGCTGCTGCATAACAGCTCACTTGGAAGTGGTCCTAAAAACAGCAGTGAGGGAAATCCTCCCAACCTTGAGGCCGTGCACCTGGTCATCCACTTTGTGTGGACAGAAAAGTAGCCTGAGGTCAGGACATCCGTGGAATCATCGAGCACATACGAGTGGCATGGCTGGCTGATCTGGGGCCTGGAAGGAGAAAGATTAGAAGAGTGAAGACAAGGAGGTCTGGGGTAGAGGCAACTGTATGGAGAGACGGGAGTGAGCACAAGGTGTGAAGATGGCTGTATTCCATGTTAATGCCCAGTGGAGGGGCATCCACCATGAAAGAGACACTACGCAATCAAGTAGACCAAATGATTTGGTCATTTGACCTCAGCCAGCCTCTGCCAGCAGCCACCCTAGTATTGCAGTGAGCTCATTAACAGAGTGTTCATGGTGGCAGGGATGAAGGCCATGCATTAACTCCTACTTACCAAGGCTAATCCAGCTACTCCCACTGTAGAATGTCCAGTCTGTCAGCAAGAGATTCCAACTCTGAGCCCCAATTTGGTCCCATCCTTCGAGGAGACCAATCAGCCACTTGGTGGTGACATTTGAAGCAGGGCAGGGACACCAAAGAGCAGGCAGGGCTCTGGACAGCCCCAGCAGATGGAAGGATCTAGGCCCCCAGGAGATGTGAGAAAGGGAGGAAGGCCACAGCTGTCTGCTTTTGTTCAGGTCAAAGCCAAGTATTGAGGGCCTATCATGTGCCAATCCTGTGCTCTCGGGCTCGGCTCGGGAAAGAAATGAACAAGAGAGAATTTCCAGCCCCCAGGAGCCTATGAATTTCCAGTCAAGTATCAATTTTATTCCAGATAAGCCCCAAAATAACAACAATGACGATCACAGAATCTTGAATTTGAACTAAGCTTTACGGTTTTCAAAGCACTTTCACAGTTTACTTCACCTGATTCCCTCGTCCTTAAGATTTCTTGTTATTTAAATTCTGGCCTTAAAAAAAAACACTACCAGTCCCTGAGCAGAATCCATTGCTTAGTTTCATGACCTTTGAGAAGTCAGTTAAGCAGAGTAAGCTATAAAATAAAAGCATGGGGATAGAATTTCGCTCATCCTTTTGCTCAACTAAGAGTAAAGACTCTTTTCATTTTGATGGCAACAACAGCTTCAGTGAATTAGAACAACCCGAACCTACCAGAAAGAATGAGAGTAAACCATTCAGCCAACCCCAATGACCCGGGGGGGAGGGAGAGCGGGGAGATTGCAAATCCCCTTACTCACCGAAATGGGCCCTTTTGTGTGATTTCCTGTGGAGGCAGCAGTCAGGGCTGCTATATATACAGCGACGTTCCCCCAGTCCCACACAGCACCGAGAGAACCTCTGCTTGCTCTCTACAAAATGGGAAAGGTAAGTCCTGGGTACCCGATGCCCAGCCCTGATGATGCAGCATCCTCAATGAGGGCGAATAGCTCCATGCTCCCACCTCTTCCATTTTGCAGATCACCTTCTACGAGGACCGGGGCTTCCAGGGCCGCTGCTACGAATGCACCAGCGACTGCCCCAACCTGCAGCCCTTCTTCAGCCGCTGCAACTCCATCCGGGTGGACAGTGGCTGCTGGATGCTCTATGAGCGCCCCAACTACCAGGGCCACCAGTACTTCCTGCGGCGCGGCGAGTACCCCGACTACCAGCAGTGGATGGGCCTCAGCGACTCCATCCGCTCCTGCCGCCTCATCCCCCCCGTGAGTGTAGCTCTGTCTTTGCCTTTCATCTTTTTGGAAATAAAAGCTATTTAAAAGTATTATTCTTAAGCCAAATAATTCCGACTAGCGGACAGGAAGCGGAAGTGACGCAGAGTGCGTGCAGTCCAGTCTAGAAGGCTGTCTCAGATGTGGAGCTGTGCTTCGTAAACTTTGTGGTGTTTTTTTTTTTTAATCGCGTTTCCAGATTTTATATTTTAAATGTAATCAAAAAATTGAAAGACCAAAGACTAATTAAGAAAAAGCAGGACATGAGGAGACTGAAGTTACCATCTGTTCAAGATATAATTTCTTAAATGTTCATTTCAAGCTATACCAAGTCAGAAATCTAAGTAGATCAAAGTATATAAATGCAATCTGGGACTGTGTAGTTGATTGAAAGTACTTTTTGCTTGCTTTGCCTTACTTTTCTATTTGATTATTCTTTCTAGAGAAGATAGGCCCCTATCTTTGGATTTCTATTCTAATTCAGTGGTCAGTAACTATTAGCTCACTTAGAGGTACGACTTAGAGGAAAGGTCAAATCCAAAACTATAAGTTTGAGATTCAGTATTTTCTGGGGAGTGATTGCAGAGTTCTTAGAATTGTGGAGTGTGGGAGGCCTGGGGTAGAGTGTTGTCAAAACAGACCTTAATGAAGGTGATTCTTGGTGCCGAGGGAAATGAGTAAGTGCAGAGTAGGAGGCCAGAAAGGAAGCCTAAGAGCCAGATAAGTTGAAATTTGAACTGCAATTGAGGTTACGAAAACAGAGAAAAAGAAAATATGTCATCTTATTTTTCATAAGAGCTTAATAGTCCTTTGCTCCATAGCATACCTGAAAACCAATACATCAGTCTTATGGGAAATAGTTAAATGTCGATAGCTTTTTAACAAGAATAATATATCAAAAGATACTTAGCTTTCTAATGACTCTCACTTTTCTCCTTTGAGAAGGACTTTCTCAAATCACAAACATGGAAGTGATCGGATAAATTTTAATTCCCAAGGACTGGGGACTGGTAGATAGCAGCGGAAGGGCTGCTGAGCTCTGTTCCTTCCCACCTTTGCACATGAACCATTAGACCCATGAGCGGTGGACGGCGTGGGGTGGGAAGTCCCCTTAACTCTGCAACGTGGTTGTTCTGGAAGCAAACTTGGATTCAGAGAACTTCTGGGCAGGTGTGGCCAGGGAGATGCAGGGGTAGAACTTTAATTTCTTTCTGTTTGTGTTCATTTTCTATCCGCCATCCCAGCACTCCGGCACTCACAGAATGAGGATCTACGAGAGAGAGGACTTCAGAGGACAAATGTCAGAGATCACAGAGGACTGTCTCTCTCTTCAGGACCACTTCCGCTTTACTGAAGTCCACTCCCTCAACGTGCTGGAGGGCTGCTGGATCCTCTACGAGATGCCCAACTACAGGGGGAGGCAGTACCTGCTGCGGCCGGGGGAGTACAGGAGATATCTCGACTGGGGGGCTACAAATGCCAAAGTTGGCTCTTTCAGACGAGTCACAGATTTTTACTGAAGTATTTATATTCTCTGCTTCTCTCCTTTAAAATGTAATAAAATATTTTAGCTTGTGTTTCTGGCACTAAAAGAGTCCTGTCTTTCTTTCAATCTATTAAGCATTCATAAACAATAATGACACTTGGCTAAATATAATAACCATTTTCAAGATGGGAAGCAACCTCTTATAAGGGGAATATCGCAGAGGATATCCTTTCCAGCACTCTTCTGATGACCAAAACATGCAGCCCCAAAGAAAAGTTCTATTCACTTGGGCTAAGGCCACTTGTGGTTACTCTCACAGGGATATATTTGCAGCTACAATGACGAATTGGTACTTTCTGAAACAGCTCAAGTTGTCCCTCCAGGTTATCCCTATTGTCTTCCCTGTATAGTCCAAGTCTTAGCTAATGAGGAAAGTCATTCTCAGCATCTAGACTCTTCCTTCAGCTCCATAAACAAGCACACAAACAGGAACTTTCCCCACTATTGCACTTCTCATCTTTCTGATAGTCAACATCCTTTTCTCCCAATTCCACTTCTAACACCTCATTCCTCTGAGATTTTCACTCCAAATATAATTCACTGTCTCTTTGCTATATGTGCTTTGTGGAAGAATCTCAGGACATTTACCAAAACCACACATAGACAGGGAAACTCAGCCTTGGATCATTTTTATGGAAAGTAAAGTATTGCAAGTGTACATAGAAAATAATACTAAGTAGAAAATAAGGAATTGAAATTTTCTGGAGAAATTTGTTTGTTGACTACATATTTGTTCACTTTAGTTTTTAAAAATGGATTAAGGTTACCAGGTTAACCGGGGGTGGTGAGGTGGGCCTGTAGTCCCAGCTCCTCAGGAGGCTGAAGTGGGAGGATTGCTTGAGCCCAGGAATTCAAGTCCAGCCTGGGCAACATAGTGAGACCCTGTCTCTAAAAAATATATCTATTTTTCAAGAAAGAAA
>NW_012153063.1:2829663-2832855 GCF_000956105.1 Propithecus coquereli | reverse complement strand
GCTAGGATTACAGGCGTGAGCCACTGCGCCTGGCCAATAAAGATTCTTTTTAAACAAGATTCCTTCCTGTTGAAGGAACACATGGGACAAATTACAAATAGGAAGATGCTCATATTATCAAAACGTTGTGAATCTTATCAATATTAAATATGCAAGACTTGTGGTTTTGCTGCAGGCTTAGCTGATCTCTTTGAGAAAGACTTCTTTTCCTAGCTCACCAGTAACCAGCTATACATCTTCCAAATGAAATCTGTTGGGTGACTAATAAAATATGAGCTCTATTTCTCTACATGAGAAAGGCAATGCTTAAGTGCCAAGCTGGGCAGTAATGAGGTGATGTAGATGTTTAGAGAAGGGAGAGACAAGTGAGGGGTGGTTCTGAGAGGAGACTTCTTAGGAGGAGGGGTCTGGACTGCCTTGAAGACCGGGTGAGATTTGCAAGTTTCAGGGGAAGGGAAGGTGTTCCAGGCTTAGGGAACTGCTCCCTTCCATCGGCCCAGATTATCATAGACACGTTGAGTTTAGAAAGCAAAACGAGAAAAAAATTCTCCCTAGTTAGCCTTTCTTGGCTGCCAAAATTTAAAACAAATGTGCCCACAGTTTTCAGGGTGAATTTTGTCTACTCCCACTATTTTTCTACTTAACCATAAGAGTTCAATAAAACAGTGAGGATGAGGACTTTTTTTCTGACTTGTTCTTTATATATTGGCTCTCCTTTTCCAACTCTTCAAAGACCTCTAAAGCACTTTTATAAAAAGGATACACAGCTATAATATAATAAAGAACTAATGTTAAAACACACAAAAAATTGCATTAATGATACAGAGAAGACAAAAAGTGAGAAATTCTGCTGTTAGCCAAATCAGGCTGAAATCCCCTGATAGAACTGATACAGTTACACACACACACACACACACACACACACACACACACACGCCTCTGTTATGGCTGCTGAACAACACTGGGTTCTGCATCCACAGTGCACTGTCCACTGTGAGGCGGGTTTAGAACAGGGACTTGTCACAAATTCATGATAACATGTTGTCAGGAAGATTTCCCTGACTATTGGCATGTTCCATTGCAGATTACTTCCTATGAGTGCAGCAGTGACTACTCCAGCCTACAGTCCTGCTTCAGCCATAGCAACTTGGTGCATACAGGTGGACAGCAAGAGCTGGATGCTCCGTGCTGAGGCAGGTACATGGGCCACCAGCATGGGTGGACTTCAACGACTCCCTCTGCTCCATCTGCACAATCTTGACCTAGGTCACTCATCCCCACAGTCATCATTTGACTGTGATATCAAAATCACCAAACAGAAGACCTTTGCAAAAAATTGAACCAAAGTCTTCCAATATATGAAAGTATCCATTGATCACATTTACTCTCTATACCATAAGCAAAAGTGTACAAGATTACATCAAAGCCCAGAAATACTTATTATTAATTGATCTACAGAGGCTATTAATATCATAATCTTTAGCATTTATTAAAATGGTGACAAAACTCTCCCCTTTGACCAAAACTTTAGTTAGGCTCTTCTGAGTTCTTTGCTTTACTAGGTCCAACCTTGGGTTTCCCTCTCCAGTTAAATCCAGTTTGAGCAAGAATCCTCCTAAGTCAGTTTAGTGAATATCTCCCACCCATGGTAGATGACCACCCTGGCCAGCCTTCAGCAATCATCCTATCGAGTCAGCTTAGCGAGAAACCACTTATCCTTCGTGTTTCCTCTCAATTATTTTCCATCCACTGACTCCCACTCTGCTCCTTGGTTATAAATCCCCACTTGTCCTTGTTAGAGTCAGAATAAAGTCCAATCTCTGTTCACTGCAAGACCCCATTGCCATGGTCCCTATTCATATCTCCATGGCCCCGTTGAATAAAGTCTGCTTTACCATCTTTAACAAGTGGCATAATTTTTTCTTTAACAATATGTATGAGATAATTTTTTTAAATCATTAGTATTACTTTACAATTTACCATGTACTTTCACATCCATTATCTCATTTTATTTTCACAGTCATTCCTATTTAATATCTGGGGAAATTGAGGCTTGGGAAAGTTACGTGACTTTCCACAAGCAGTAACAGAAACTACAGAAGTACGTGTGGATGTGTGTAGCCATTGCTCCCCTAAATGTGTTGTGCACAAACAATGCCCAGTCAACAATTTCACAGGAGTTTTTAGTACGGTCATAAAAAAACTCTAGAGGAACAACGCAAAGCCAGGCCAGGGGACAGGTAGGGTAGGTTGAAACAGTGGAGTCATTTGCAAGTGCTGACCTCTCCACCAGGCAAAGGTGCAGGTCCTGAAAGCATCACTCTCCCACCCCACCCCCAACCCAGGTGCCTGAAACTCCAACATTACAAGCTGATTATGCAATTGAGACCTACACTTGGGTGTAGGCATCTGATGCAAGGCCCAGACATTCCCACGACTTTGAAATCAGCAGATGAGGCAAGCAAGCTCTCTCACCAATTTCTTGAACGAACATTTTATTTCTAGGTATTTTATTTGATTCCCCAATATGTCTTAATATAATAGTTTGCCTGAAGGCTCCTTAGGGCTGCCACTGGTTGTGCAAGACATTGGGATAAATTCTTCATTGTCACACGGCATAGGCGAAGGTATGGGCCAAAGCCAGCCTATAACCACCTCACACTCTATCATCCCATGGAGAGTCATGCCAGGGCCTGCGTACCTGCTGGGTACAGTGTGGGTTCTGTTCTAATAGAGGGACCCTTACCCACTCTGCAGTGCCCTTTTTATAGGGTAGCATGAGTCAGTGGGGGGATACACAAGCTGCTTGGGTTGGGGGTATCAGCAATTTATAGTAGTTATCTGGAAACACTAGCTACCATGCACCTGGAAACCTTGAGGCAGCTGGGATCCTTGGGGTCCATAGGATATTAGGGTCCCTGCTCTTGCCAGGAGAGAAAGCCACCGGTCTCGTGGGAAGTGGGGAGAAAGTAGTTATTTCACTGTCAAAACTGTGGTGAAAACCCAAGGTAATTACCCACCATTCTGCCTCTTGAATTATAATGTATATTAACGTGCCCGGTCAAAGGCAGGCTCTCTGATTTGTGATCTAAGCACTGAAAAAATTTTGTCTTCAGTTAGGCTTTTATAAATTATAAAAGATCCTATAAATCCATAATATCTAGAGCACGCACTAATTTCTCCTTTCTTCTC
>NW_012153063.1:2815212-2816858 GCF_000956105.1 Propithecus coquereli | reverse complement strand
CGCCCAGCTAAAATTTAACATTAGATGGCCCTGCTTTAGATGGTCTTTGGGCCCCAACCTAGTGCTAGGTGGCCTGCTTTCTTTCCTTTCCTTACTCCTCTCTTCTTGGTTCTTAGCCATACCACAGGGCTGTTCATTTTTTATAGTCTCCTTCCATCCCATGTCCTCAGGGTCTCCCTATCCAACACCCAAGAGGCTTATAAGCAGAGCAAACATACAATTTTTAATTTAAACTCTGTCATTTATGAGAGCAAAAGGATGACTATTAATAATTACACTGGGACAAGAGGCATGAATCAGGAATATTCTAGGCAAAATGAGATGCATATTTAGTCTACTGTACATATATATAGTATATAAATATGTATAAAGTTTTCTTTCTTCAAAAATAGATTCTAGGATTGGTTAGTATTAACTCTTCTTAAATCCCAGTTCTTTAACCTTTAAACTCCCAACACTAGTGTTGGCTTCCTGGAGACATTCATCAGAGTCCTCTGTTTGCCAAAAGCTTCTTGGGATGCTGAATTTTACACTATTTGCCTAGTAGGCATAAAATCACAGATTTCAGGCATGGAAACGATCCTGAAACACCTGAACTGGAAGTGCATAAAATTAGGGTCCCTGGATCTCTTTGGCCAAGTCATTATTCTTGAAAATTGGTTGCGCTCATCTCTGGGATACAGGCAAAGAGAAAGATGTTCTCCTAATTCCAACATAAAGAGAAAGCCAACAGTGGGGAGTGGTCTGTGGAAGGGATTATGCCCAAATTAACTCCAAATTCTACCCTTTACTCTTTCTCTCCCTCTTCTCTCTAAAGCAAATACTGGGACCTCAAGGAGTGGAATGGAAGGAGGCATATCCTACAGGATCCCATTAAGCTTTTCCCCATTAAGACAAACCAACAATCTGAGATAACCCCAACGTTAGCCTACATACCGTACTCCAGATACCCTACACACACCAGTATGTCCTGCATTTCCTGGTTTATAATACTAAGTCCAGATTTACATCTTTTTCTTCCTTTTTTCCCTCTTTTCTCTCCTTGAATCTATGATTTTCTCTTGCTTATCTAATCTTATAAAAGGCCCACCAAGCAAAACAAAACAAAACAAAACAAAACAAAACAAAAAACCCTGAAATAGCAGCTAGTCCATAAAGGAGTGCCAAGGACTACTGTGCTGAGTTATGCCCTCAAAGGGCTCTCCTCATTATGGGCCCCTTCTCCAGTTTTGCTGCCCTGCTACCATGGGTTTAGGTCCTCATGTTGGTGTGTGTTACTATTCTCTCTCCTTTTCAGACCTTGGGAGTTCAAATTTTCTTCTTTGTGGGTTTGTCAAAGCAAAAGTAACAATCACAATCACAACCGCCTGTTGCTTAAACAAGAAGAAATGTACTGTCAATTCGTTCCAAAAGGAATACTATTAGGAGTCAAGCAGACTGGGTGGATCAATGATTATTCTGTCTTCTGGTCATTTGTTGCACAGTCATCAAAGAGAACCAGAGGCTGATGTTACGAGGGTAATCCTTGGTCCCTTGTCTAGTCTCTTCATTTAGGACACTTTGGTCTACATGGTCATCATCAAAATGACCTCTGCTTATTTAATCAAGCATGTACAGTCATGCACTAGTAACAGCATTTTAGTCAA
>NW_012153063.1:2809842-2814412 GCF_000956105.1 Propithecus coquereli | reverse complement strand
CAGAACAACTTTCAGTTCTGCAAGCTCCATTCATGGTAAGTGCCCTATACTACATGGGTGCACCGTGTTTTATCTTTTATACCTTATTTTTACTGTACCTTTTCTACATTTCGATACTTACCATTGTGTTACAATTGCCTACAGTATTCACTACAGTAACATGCTGTACAGGTTTGTAGCCTAGCAGCATTAGGCTGTACCATACAGCCTAGGTGTGTAGCAGGCCACACCATCTAGGTTTGTGTAAATATGATGTTTGCACAGCAACAAAATTGCCTACTGTTGCATTTCTCAGAATATATCCCCATCATTAAGAGAAGCATCACTGCATATGACACAAATGCTACATTAATCACTAAGAAGAAGGAAGGTGAGTGGTAAAATCAACTATTGACTAAACCTCAGACACTAGCAAAACTCTGGGATTAGCTGATGCTGTTGTCACATTAATTTGTCACCTCAGAAGACATAAAAAATAGACAGAATTACTAAGGAGTGGAGGGTTTAGGGGACAACACAACATTTCTGTTTTCTTCCTTTTGCTTATCATCTCCACTGTTACAAAGGCCCATTAAATAGATCAAGGGCAGAGTACTTGTGTCATCCTACACATTGAAAATTCTTAAGTGCTAAACTTTCATGCGCATATGCTTGAGTAGGCTGAGCATTTGAAATAGACCCTGCAAACCATTACAACAATGAATTTCAGACTGGAAAATAATAGTCACATATCCTCTGAGCATTTATTGAGTAACCTTTATGTGCCAGTCCGTTTTGCCAATGAGTGAGAATACAAAAATAGAGATGGGATAGTCCCTGCCCTCAGGGGGCTCTCCCATCTATTTTGAGGGACTGATGTCAAAACAAAATAATTAGATAAGTGATAGCTTCCATTACGGTTGTATGAACATGATGCTTGGGGAACTAAGCAGGCAGTATTAAATTCAGCCCAGAAGATTAGGAAGGGTTCAAGAAAATCTTTGCAGAAGCATTGATGCTTGAGCTGAGACTTAAAAGGGTAAAATTTCTCTGGGTGAAAAATAGAGAACTGATGACTCAGTGAGAAGGATCAATATGCCGAAAAACAATAACATTGTGCATTTGGGAAACTGCAAGCGGTTGGTTCACTGTGACTGGGCAGAAAGTGTAGGGACAGACAGAGGCGGTCAGATCAGGTGTGTGCCATGCTGAGGAATCGCTACTCGACCTGGAGAAGGTGGGAGTCAGTGAAGTGTTTCATGAAAGCAGATGAGCGGCATGACTTGAGGTGTGTCGATTCTCGTCACCCCAGAATCCTGGCAGAGGGCAGCTTGGAGGAAGGCAAGACAGGGCAGAGCCAGGAGGCTGGGGAAAGCTCCACTGAGATATGGTGAGATCCTAAGTAGAGCAGCTGCAGTGGGTGGTAGGTGAGTGTGGAGGGGGTGGGGGGTGACAGAGAAGAGAAGGAGAAAGATCTGGAAAGAGGTGGGAAAAATTCAAGACTATGCCATTCTGGGACAAGAGTAAAGTTCCATAATATGCATAATTCTGGCCCCTTTATCACTTTTCCTGCCTTAACAAAGCTGACAGTTACGTGATGGTATTTCTGCTTTGATTCGCTCATTATGCACATGTGAAACTTTACAGAACATGGAAGAGTGCTACAAAGCAGAGAGCATTTGTTCCTTCATGTTTAAAGAGAATGTTAGTACAATGGCTTTATATTAATAAACAGTACAATTGTACTAATAAAGCTAATAAAGCCATTGCCTGGCAATGGCTAAAACACATGATTTGCTTATTGAAAAATGAAGGAATAAACCATAGTAGTGTTTTTCAAAGTTTGATACAAAAACTATTCGGTGTTAGTTAAAAATACAGATTTTGGGGCTAGGCATGTTGGCTCACACCCGTAATCCTAGCACTCTAGGAGGCCAAAATGGGAGGATCGCTTGAGGTCAGGAGTTCGAGACCAGCCTGAGCAAGAGTGAGACCCTGTCTCTACTAAAAATAAAAAGAAATTAGCCAAATAACTTTTATAAATTTAAAAAACTATATACAGATTTTGGGATCTTCTCCTGATCTAATGAAATTGGCCAGAGGGTGGAGACTGGTAATTTGCATTTTTAATAAACAAGGTGATTATTATGCACACTAGAGTTTAGAAACCATTAATGAGTTTGAAAGACACTTCCAAGCCTACCTTTTTTTCCCCTAAACTACAAAATGTCTCCATAGAGGATAAATTTTTCAGTAATCTTTGAGAGAGATAAAGAAGTCAAAGTCATCCTTAATAATGTCACTATATTATTAATATCAAACATTTATTTGGTGTTCATTTGTGCCAAGTATGTAACAAATACATTATACACATAATCCGTTTATTCAGGTCAATGTCCTTTTAGCTAAAGACCACCAGGAACACACCTGTCTTTAAAAAATTTGGGTTTATTACTTGCAACACAGGAGCACACGCTCCATGGAGAATCATGGAATGTCTCAATAAGAGGTTTAGAAAGAACAAGTTATAGAATTTGTATTTTGGTTGGGTGATTTGGGGAAGGGTCTAAACAAGCCAGGGTTCATTCTAGATTGGATGGTGTCAGAAAGCAGGATTAATTTTATGATTGGTTATCTCAATAAAACCCTACCCATAGGGAGGGGAGACTAGACGAGGATAAACTGACAATTGATAAAGAAGGAGCAGTTAGTCATTTTGGCTGAGAGAGGGGGTGTTTGATATTCTGTGGGAGGCACATTGACTTTGTTTTTGTCTGTGCCTAGACAAAATTATGAAGTGGCCTTATTTAATCTCATTTCCCCATGGTCTCAGAGTCACCTTGTCTGAAGTTGGTACTCTGTGAGGTTGTTTATGTCTAATAGGGGAATAACATGTCCTCCCTGTGTCAAGCCAGCTTCCCAATGTCAGAGGCTGCTTCTTTCTTTCATTTCCTTCCTTCCTTCCTCATTAATCATACTATATCCCATGAGATAACTTGTGCTCTGAGAGGTTACGTCATTTGCCACGTTCATGCAGCTACTCAGTGGACCTTCTGCGTCTGGGTAGCCCAATCCAAAGCTTACAGTCTTGCCGGTGAAGCTTTGTGGTCTCCCCCTACCCTTGGGAAAGGGGGGGCAATCCATAAAGCACTATATACAGTACTTCTCAGAATTGGGCCCGATGGCCATAGAAACCTTTCCCCCGGTTCTTATCGTAATTCGACTACCAGGGGCTGAGTTACGTGAAGTGCACACCAAAAGGGGAAGTCAATAGCTATCTTAAAGTATCAGTACAGTCAAAGCTAGCCAAGATAAGATTCTCTATTTGTGCCCTCACTAGGCTGGCAAATCATGTAAAGAAAAAAAAAATGAAAGCTAGAGTATCTCTTTCATCAAGGGAAATTAGTCAGTGTTTGTGACATTCTGTCTCATCAACAACCTCTCTGGAATTATGGAGCACTTCTATAAAGGCATAGATTTTTCCCAGAAAATTCACGGGGTATAACTGAATCATATGTGTGGAGCCATGCATTTCAGGTCAAAAGTTCAGACTGATGTGCTGATAAACTTAGAAAACACTAAGCATCCAAATAAAAGCAACAGAGTGCAGCACATACAGGACAGCGTTAGAATATACCAGAGAACGAGGGCAAAATCTACAATCATTTCCACTGAATGCAGCACGTAAAAGGGATCCATAAAATCCCCTTACCCGCGCGGGCCCCTTTTGTGTTGTTCTTGCCAACGCAGCAGCAGAGCCGTCCTGCTATATAGACCCGCTGTGGCCGCCAGCCCCATCGCTCTGCTCTCGCGTCATCCGTGTCAACCAGCCATGGGGAAGGTGAGCAGGACACAAATTAAATAAGAGGGGGGAGGGAGTGGGGAGGGGAAGCCTTTAGACAAGGTCTATGGGGAGCAAATGATTTAATTTGGAATTATTCTTCTTTTGCAGATCACCTTCTACGAGGACCGGAGCTTCCAGGGCCGCTGCTACGAATGCACCAGCGACTGCCCCAACCTGCAGACCTACTTCAGCCGCTGCAACTCCATCCGGGTGGACAGTGGCTGCTGGATGCTGTATGAGCGCCCCAACTACCAGGGCCACCAGTACTTCCTGCGGCGCGGCGAGTACCCCGACTACCAGCAGTGGATGGGCCTCAGCGACTCCATCCGCTCCTGCCGCCTCATCCCGCAAGTGAGTGCCGCTTGATTTCCGTCCCGCTGCCCGAGTGTCCTCACTGTGTTATTGATGTGGGTTAGAGTGAGGGGGGTTTGCCTCTAAAAATACCTAAGGGTTAAGTGGGCTTTAGATTCCTGCCTCAGCCCAGACAGATACATGCACAAAAACAGCACACAATGTAAGGAAGAATCCACTTAGAGGAAGTGTTCGTTTTATTTGTAATTTTTGCTACTACTACATCAAAATTGTCTGTAACAAATGTAATATCATAATGGGATATAAAACTTGCAAATGGAAAGCTTGCAAATGGGGCATAAGAAGGCAATATTTCCTGCAAATTATTTTACCTATAGTAAAGGAATTTCTGATGAATGAATTAGATAGCTTCCACAGTGGGCTAGTCATATCCAA
>NW_012153063.1:2807838-2809177 GCF_000956105.1 Propithecus coquereli | reverse complement strand
GGGAGGAGGGGAAGGGTATATGCATACACAAAGAGCGCAATGCGCACCACCCGAAGGATGGACATATTTGAAACTCGGACTTGGGGGGGGTGGGCAAGGGCAACATACGTAACCTAAACATCTGTACCCCCATAATATGCTGAAATAAAAAAAAAAAAATTCCATCTCCTAGAGAGGAAATAGAAAATGAGCGTGCAAGTATTTGTTAAAAGCTAACACAGCGTTCACAGCAATCTCAGAGTCTAAATTTTACCTTGACAATCCCATGCCCCAACCCACCAAGCTCATCTGTTGTTTGATTGGATGAGTTCTGGACGAGGCTCATTTGCGTTTTCTGACCCTCCTCTCTGTGGACCGAACAGACAAGCTCCCACAGGATCCGACTGTACGAGAGAGAAGACCACAAAGGCCTCATGGCGGAGCTGAGTGACGACTGCTCCTGCATCCAGGACCGCTTCCACCTCAGCGAGGTCCGCTCCCTCCACGTGCTGGAAGGCTCCTGGATCCTCTACGAGCTGCCCAACTACCGCGGGCGTCAGTACCTGCTGAGGCCCCAAGAGTACAGGCGGCCCCAGGACTGGGGGGCCATGGATGCCAAGGCAGGCTCTTTGCGGAGAGCAGTGGATTTATACTAAAATAGGTTAACACTACCATTTTCTCATTTTGGAACCTAATAAAGTATTTAGTCTGTATTGTTGGCAATTGCTGACTTCTGTTTTTCCTTCCTCGTGTGCAAATCGATTCACCTGTCAATGCTCCTTGTTAAAGTTCGAGAAGTGAATAGGGGAAGAGAGAGGGGTCTGTTCAGAAAGGACTTCAAGGCAGAGTTTGAACAAGACTCAGAAGTGGGAGTGGAGGCAGGACGTGGCCTGCCGGAGAAAGAAGAGGGAGGTCAAGGCTAGAGACATGGGAGCTGGCTGACTACTGAGAAGAGAGGCATTCACCCTAGTCCCTTGAGGAACAATATTCCAGAAGTTTCCTCTGACCCAAGAAGTGGGAGGAGGCCACCAAAGGCAAAGCCAGATGAGTGGTGAGGTCAAGGCTAACTTGGCAAACAACCTGATTAGATTATATCAGGAATTGTGGTTTTGTTTACTTTCAAGCACAGTATTGTAGAACTAATGCAAGAGCTGTCATTGGCCATTGCCATGCCTTTGTACAAAGTTAAAGACCATCTATCTTCCTCTAACACAGCTCCTGACCTAGACTATAACTTTTAGCCAGTACCACCTCTGGTCCCAACACTGTGCAAAGTACAGAAAATGCACGGCTATACATGGCACAAGCTAATGCAAATAAATTAATGAGATACACATCAATCTTTTACATAGACATGCAT
>NW_012153063.1:2802597-2805028 GCF_000956105.1 Propithecus coquereli | reverse complement strand
TGACACTCTGTCTCAAAAAAACAAAAAAACAAAAACTAAGTGCTGTCTATTCTTACATTAATTTTTGAAATAGAAGATATTTACAAAAGAATATTTTACCCCACCAATACAAAAGTTCCTAATAAAATATGGTTCAGACCAAGAAAGAATACTTGGGAACTTGGCCTTGATGTATAGTTTTTTCAGTTGGTAAAAACTGGTTGAAACTGAGCAGAGTTTGAAAACTCTTGTTTGGGGTTGCAAGTCAATGCTTACAGGGGCCAAAATGGTATAAATAAGTGAAACGGCCTCCTTTAGGACAACATGGAAGGATGGGGATTATGGTGAACTATCCATGGAAAGCATGAACCAACCCAAAGCATTACTTAAAAAATCTAAATGTTGCACCAGCCAAACAAACCACATTTCTAGATCCACAGCCCTCAGGCTGCCAGTTCTCATTTCCAAGCTGTCATGAAAGCCAATGAGAACCACCAACCATGGACATAACAGTATTCCCTGTGCATCATCCCTACCCCCATGAAATGCTTTGGTACCATGTAAGCACACAGAACCTTACCATGGAGACTGGGGAAGTGAGGAAAGGAAACCCCAGCAATAACTACCATTAAATTTTCTCTCCATCCCAAGAGAGAGAAATGGAATGAGACTGAGGTCTCATACTTTGACTTCTAGAAAAAAGGAAAGTGCTATTTCTTATGTACTTCATTTTGTAGGCTAGCATTTCCACCAGCTGCACAAATTATTGACCCCACATGTAGCAAAACCTTCACCTGAGGTAGTCTCTTTCACCGTTACTTTTGTGTGAGACCACCTGAATATTTAGGAAGTGACATAGGACTACTTCCTGGACTAGACAGAGCTCGAGACAATGGCACGTATTCTTCATCTCTTGTTTTCCCTCCAAAGACAGTGCCCATCAATCATTCCAGCAAACTTGTGTAGAGTTCCACTTTCGTGCCACAGATGTCAGGATTCTCAGGTCTTACCTTATGTTCACGTAGCACACTAAGTACAACTTGGGGCTTAGGTCTTACACACGTTGGTCACTCTGGAACTTTCTGTAGAGCATCAAAATCAAGCTACATTTTGGCTCAAGCCTTTTGCTTTTCAGCTCTCTGAGGAGTCTGGGTTTTGTCCCTGCTTCTTCAACCCCAAGCTAAAAATAATGCCTTCTCTATTGCTGGCCAACGGAAAAGGCAAGCCCAAAGTCCCCTTGTTTTGTCCTCCAGATGTACCCTAAATTTCAGTTGTAACTACATGTCAACAGAGATCGTGGTCCTCACAGACATCCCCACCAAACTCTTCAAGATTTCCCTGAAGCATTGTGTCTGTGTTCTCTGGGACACTTTGCATTCTGGTTTTCTCCTGTTTTACTCTTCATCCATCAACACTCTCCCTACAGAAGCCTGGACACAGAAACAACTCTGAGCAAAATAATGGTTTCTTAAAAAAATTTTATTGATATAGCATAGTTGTACATATTTTGTGATATTTTGATACATGCCTATAACATGTAATGATCAAATCAGGGTAAGTGGAATATCCATCACCTTCAACATTTACCTTTGTGTTGGGAACATTACAATTCTTCTCTTCTAGCTATTCTGAAATATACAATAAATTATTGTTAACTACAGTCACCCTACTGTGGTATCAAACTCTAGAACTTATTCCTTCTATTTAACTGTATTTTTGTACCCATTAATCAACCTTTCTTCATCTTCCCTCCCCCACCCCAACACACACGTCCTTCCCAGACTCTGATAACTGCTATTCTATTCTCTACCTCCATGAGATCCATTTTTTCAGTTCCCACATATGAGTGAGAACATGGGATATTTGTCTTTCTATGCCTGGATTATTTCACTTAACATAATGACCTCAGGTTCCAGCTATGTTGTTGCAAATGACAGGATTTCATTCCTTTTTATGGCTGAATAATATTCCATTGTGTACATATACCACATTTTCTTTATACATTCATCTGTTGATCTATTGATGAGTGGATAAAGAATCACTTAGGTTGATTCTATATCTTGGCTATTGTGAAGAGTCCTATAATAAACATGGGGTGCAGGTATCTCTTCAATACATTAATTTCCTTTCTTTTGGATATATATCCAATAGTAGGATTGCTGGATCATACAGTAGTTTTATTTTTAGTTTTTTGAGGAACTTCCATACTGTTTTCCATAACGGCTATACTACTTTACATTCCCATCAATGGTGTACGAGTGTTCCCCTTTCTCCACATCCTAACCAGCATGTTATTTTTTGTCTTTTTCATAATAGCCATTCTAACTGTGGTTTTGATTTGCATTTTCCTGACAATTAGTGCTGTTGAACATTTTTTATATACCTGTTGGCTATTTGTATGTAATGATGATTATCTTAAATTTTATTTTAAATTATAATCATCATATTATTC
>NW_012153063.1:2800224-2802547 GCF_000956105.1 Propithecus coquereli | reverse complement strand
AGCCCTGCAAATTAAAAAGCAAGCAATTGAAAATTTTTTTATCAGTAGAGAATTCATTTATTTTTAACTTGAAAATTTCTCTCCAAAGTAAAAGCTACCCATAATCTTCCTACTTTACAAATTCAATAAAGGAAGAAGTTGAGGGGGTCCTTCTGACACTCTTTGTTGCTAAGTCCTATTTATAGTTGGTGGGCACCGTTCTAAAAATTACCCTGTGTTTATAAAGCTATCTCATGAAACACAGGCTTCTTTTCTTTCTTTTTTTTTTAATTTCAGTATATTGTGGGGGTACAGATGTTTAGGTTACATATGTGGCTTCTTTTCTTTACAAAAATAGAATCATGCTGTACACATTATTCCATAACTTGCTTTTAAAATGTATTATAACATGGCCATATATCTAAATCAGTACCTTATTCTGTTTCATGGCTGAATTGCATCCATTGTTTAGGGGTCCCCTAGATTATTTCACCATTATCCATTGGTGATTGGGCTTTTCCCATGTTGTTCTTACAAACAATGCTTCAAAGAATATCATTGTACATATACCTTTATCTTGGCATGCCATAATTTCAAGAGGATAGAGACCTAGAAATGAGACTGCCTGCTAAAAGAACAGGTTCATTTTTTATTTAATAGACTCTGTCCAATTATTAGCCACTAGAGATCCTAACTGCTTTCTTTGAGTTAGGATCTTTACCATTTATTAAGCACCTACCACGGGCCTGCTGAAAAAACAACCAAAACAAACAAAAGCATTTTGTATTGTATTATTTCTATGTAGAGCTCTACCACCACAGAGCTGTACGTAGAAATAATACTAAATACTAATACTAAATAATAAGATATAATCACTTTTTTAAAAGTCAAATACTTACCGAATACCAAATAATACATACTTGATAAACTTTTATTTATCAAGTACTTTTACTAAGTGCTTTAAAATCATCCCATGACAAACTTCTAGGGGAAATAAAGTCAGTAATATTTATTTACATTTCTTGTGGTATATGTTTTTATTCCTTAATATTTTGGGAGGGAAAAGTGTTTTCCTGGCGTGACATACACATTTAACACTTCCTTACATATCTTTCTGCAACGCTTTTTTCTTTTCTGCTTCAGAACGTTTCCAATGAACACAAGAGTTTCCTGTGAATAGAAAATACTCTGACCTTGTTACAACAGACAGCAGATGAAGGGCTGCATTACAGGAGCAGCTACTTCCTGCTTCTGGCCCTTTGGCTGGGGGACACGTGACCAAGATGGAGGTAGTCATAGGTTGTCAATCACTTCCATCTTTACGGGACTCTGCTTCCTTCTCCCCACCCCTCCCACTCCACTTCCATGTCCTTCCTTACTGCTCCTTTCTTTCTTTCTCCAGCCCACTGGTCTTGGGGTACAGGCAAAGTGAATCCAATGTCCCTCCTGTTCTTCAGGGAAAAATTTTAACAATGATCCAGAGCTACAAAAACTGCCTATTTCTTGTGTTAAAAGTACTTGAGACTCACATATAAATCTTTTAAGGATCAGAAATTCTAAAAATAATCCAAACATTTTATAAATGACTTCTTTTCCCTCACACAAAATTACAGTGAGCTTGCAATCCAATATGAGATGGACTTTTTCTTCCTTAAAACTCCAGGAGAGGAACCAGGTTCCAATCACTTTTTATGACTTTACTGGTGAATCACACATCTTTAGTGAAATGTTCTGAGATCAATAAAGGTTAATGATAGTTAATGATAGTGTTGACAGGGATGAAGGTGCTCGAATAATACTACTTCGTGTAAAATAAAAATGTCATGTGACACAAGAAGAGGGTGACAGTTTTATAGGAAAAGCTGTATTAATGAAGAACATTATCTTGAAGGAAAAAATATTAGTTTAATCCTATAAGCAGATTCTATACTGGACAAATTAAGCTTATTATTTATAATACTTATGAAAAAACCTGAGGTTTAGCTAAATTAAATGACACATCCAGGTCCCCACAGCTAGCAAGAGGCAAGATTGAGACTCTAGCTCAGGTCTGTCTAATGTCCTTAACTGTTATGTTGGTCCTAATGTGCAGAATTATACAGAGGAATAATTTCTGAAATAATTCTAGGATAGGATTTGGAAGCATTATAACAAACAAATCCCCCCAAAATGCTCACAATATTTTTCACATTCTTTAAATCACATAGTTCTCAATATTTTACATTTCTCAGACAAATTTTCTTTAGATGAAGACTGACATAGGATTGCCAATTTTTATTTTACCAAGCAAGGACATTTAAAATTAAAAACAAAACAACAAAAATTAAAAACTAAGTGTTGGCCG
>NW_012153063.1:2786947-2789014 GCF_000956105.1 Propithecus coquereli | reverse complement strand
AGATCTTTAGAAATCTGTTTAGATTTCAGTTTTACTCTGAGGAGTGCAGATCGGAAAGCCAAGGTTTGGATAGTGTGATCCACCTTTTAAGTCAGGGATTCCGAACCTGGGTACCACAGTGGGCTTTGGAAGATTTTTGAATTCCCTAAAACTTCATGCAGAGGTCGAATTCACAAATCTCTGTCAGACTCCCTTACTGCAGAGGTGGCCATGTGACATTCTTGGGGCCATTGACTCCTAAGTGGAGGAATGCTGATATGGAGGGAGAAGGGATGGTTCTGGAAAAACTTTTGCTTTCCTAATGAAAGGGAGCAGATGCACCCAGTGCCACAATTCCCTCTTATTTCAGTCCCCTTACACCCAAGAAATGAAAAGTATGAGGGCAAGGGCAGTAGGATTATGGAGATGCTGGCCTTGCTGTGGTCGAGCCTCTGAACCATGCCAACAACCTCTGACCTTCAGAGTTCTTGTGATGGGAAGAAAATAAACCCACATTTGTTTAAGCCATCGTAGCTGGGTGTTACCTGAGTTCAACATGCATTTTTAGCTGATATAGCGTATATATGAATTTAGGAGAGAGGGGAAGGGAAGAAAGGAGGAAGGGAGGGAGAGAGGGAGGATGAGTGAGAGAGAGAGACCATTATAGGACAATGTAGTCATAAGATGATAAGATGTTTAACATGTGTTAGACCAGGAGATCATCTAACATAGATAACTTACTTTATGTAAGGTAAACTGAGATGTAACTCTAATATCACATAGTTAATAACAGAGGTGGCATCAGAATCCAGAATCACAGCTCAGAAATCACTGATTTTCTATTATAAAATCAGAAAAGTGTTGTCATTACTAGATTACAGATTCTTACCATGAGATCATTGCAAATAACTGAACAAGAACTGAGTTAAATATATTGGATTATCCAAAGCTGCATTCTGTCTCAGTATACACACACACACAGAGTTATATATATTTATATAACCTTGTACATATATAATATACATATATGTGAGTGTTAGCATACTGTGTCTAAGGTCATAGGGAATTAGGGCACTATATTCACTTATATTGGCTCTTTTCCTACCTCTTGGTTTGTCTTACTTGTATTCTCATTGCTAGACTTCCAGAAAGGAGTGACAATGTATGTGCTTAGAGACTAATTTGTTCCTGTCATTTCCCCAATTAAAAACCTCTGATGTTTCTCCACTGCCCACAGGAAAAAATTCTAATTCCTGAGAACCTGGCCCTAGCCTGTCCACTTCATCTCCTATCACCTGTCCACAGCCACTCTTTGCCCCCGTCTCACTTGAGTCCTCCAAATATACCAAACACTTTCACATCTCTTTGCTCTTACTCACACCTTTTCCTCGCCTGGATTACTCTTCCCCACCTTCTCCCTGGTGAGCTTCTCATCCTCCAAAGCCAGATCAACATTCGCCCTAACTCCACAGATAAAACTGGATCTGAATCAGTTAGAATGCTTTAGACTGAAAGTAGCAGCAACTCTGTATCAAACAGATAAGCAATATGGAAATCCACTAGGTCACATGACAGGAAGTCCTGGAAGCACAGGGTTTAGGGACAGTTGATTCAGCAGCTCAACATTATCATCAGGGGCCTTTTGTTTTGTCTGCCTTTTGCCTTATTTAGCATCTGCATCATCCTGAAGCTGGTATCCCTGGTAACCATAGGATAGCTGTTAGCTACAATCGGGGCAATATACCAGAAGAGCAATCGTTGCCTACAGCACAATTGTGCCTAGAGCACAAATTCCCAGGATTGAAGAGAACATTAAACTATTATCAGGTTCTTGAGGGTAAGCTTTGGTGGTATAAGGAAATCTGAGTGGAGTGAATAAAGGGAGAAAGAGGGAGGAAGGCCAAGGAGTGAAGGGTGCTAATAATAGAAAAGAAATTTTAAAGATGTCAACGATACTAAATATTCTTTTATTTCTCTTTATAAATTAAGAGGACTATAAGAAATTTAAAATAAACTTTGTTTTAGACACTCTTTAATTCCTTTATAATCCCTGAAATTCACCCCATTTGGGGGAGCAATTCAGATGGT
>NW_012153063.1:2784317-2785331 GCF_000956105.1 Propithecus coquereli | reverse complement strand
TTAGAAATGATGGCCCTTTTATCCATATGTAGTGAGAATATTTTCTTACAACCACAGTACAATTATCAAAATCAAGAAATTACTATGGATACAATACTTTCTTAATTTTGCCTCTGTCACTCATGGAAGAATTTTTAAATTGTGACAAAATATATATAACATAAAATTTACCATATAACCATTTCTTTTTAAATTCTGCTACATTAAGGAAGGACATAACCATTTTAAAGGTACAATTCAGTGGCATAAAGTGCAGTCACATTATTATGCAACCATCAGTACTATCCATCTCCAGAACTTTTTCATCCCAAACAGATACTCTGTACCCATTAAACACCTCTCCATTCCTACCTCCCCCCAACCCCTGGTAACCACCATCCTACTTTCTATCTCTACTAAGCTGACTATTCTAGTTACTTCAAATAAATGGAATCACACAACATTTGTTCTTCTGTGTCTGACTTATTTTACTCAGCATGTATTCAGGTTCATCCAGGTTGTGGCATGTGTCAGAATTTCACTCCTTAACGCTTAATAATATACCATTGCGTGAATACCACATTTTGTTTATACATGCATCTGCTGACGGATATTAGGGTTGCTTCTATCTCTTGGCTATTGTGAATAATGTTGCAATGAACATGGATGTGTGCAAATATCTCTTCCAGATCCTGCTTTCAATTCTTTGGAATATATACCCAGAAGTGGGATTGCAGAATCATATGGCAATTTTATTTTTAATTTTTTGAGTCACCCTCATACTGTTTTCTGAAGCATCTGCACCTTTTACACTCCCACCAACAGTACACAAGGGTTCTAATTTCTTCATATCCTCACCAACATTTCTTATTTTCTGGTCTTTTTTTTTTTTTTACTAGTAGCCATCCTAATGGGTGTGAGTGATATTTCACTATGGTTTTGATTTGCATTTCTCTAATGATTAGTGATTTTTCACATGCTTTCTGGTCATGCCTGTATGTTCTTTGGAGAAATGTCTATTAAGTCCTTTGCCCA
>NW_012153063.1:2772870-2783928 GCF_000956105.1 Propithecus coquereli | reverse complement strand
ATGAACTTGGTCCCCTTTTCAAAAAATTATTTAACAATATAATTGAGGGCTTTTTTTCCTGAACTCTCTATTTTACTTCATTGGTCTATTAAGTCTGTACTTATGACAATCCACAGTTTTGATTACGATAGCTTTGTAGTAAGTTTTGGAATCAGGAAATATGAGTCCTCTAACTTTGTTCTTTTCAAGACTGCTTTGTTTATTCAAGGCCCCTTGAGGTTCCACATTAATTTGGGGATGGATTTTTTTATTTCTACATAAGAAAATCACTGGGATTTTGACAGGACTTGCATTAAATCTGTAGATCGTTTTGAGCAGTACTGACATTTTAACAATCCATGAACACAGGATGTTGCGATGTTGTCTTATTTATTTATGTTTTCTTTAATTTCTTTCAGCAATATTTTGTAGTTTTCAGTGTACAATATATTTGGGTTTTTTTAAAACTTAAATATGGTATTTTCCATACCCTTAAATAAATTCTTTGAGCACATGATTTTTGGTGGCTGCATAGCATCTCATCAAGCAGATGTTCCATAATTTGTTTAATTTATGCTTTATTTTGCCATTTTATTTGTATCTAATTTTCTATATTATAAACAGTGTTTTGATAAAATACCACTGTGCATTATCTTTCTATGTACCTTTAATTATTTCCTTTGGACAAATTCCTAGAGATGGGAATATTAGATCAAAGGGGTGAAAATTAAGAGTTTTTAAATACACACCAACAGTGCTTGTTTTTATATGAGACTATGGTTTAAAAACTTTTTCTCCTTTCTACTGCTTCAGTTTCCCAATTTTCCATAAATGTTATAATTTTTAAAAGAAAAAGATGTCAGTGAGGCTTATTAAACTTTCATGGATCACATAAAATTTGTTTGGGGAAAACTACAAGGGCATCCCAACAGTCTCCATACAAAGGAAAAATTTTGTAATGAATATTTTGTAAATAAAGGTACATTTAGTTACAACGTCCCATTTTCCCTATGTATGGTGAGTTTGGGGACACCCTGTACTTTTTTTAGTATTAGACTTACGTGGCAAGAATCCAAACTAAGGAATGAGATAGGATAGGCTATACCAAGGTTGTTCTAAAGCAGTGGTTCTCAACTGGGGGGTGATTTGCTTCCTAGGGGACATTTGGCAGTGTTTGCAGACATTTTTGCTTGTCTCACTGGAGAGCGATGCTACTGGTCCCTAGCTAGTAGAGGCCAGGCTGCTACTATACATCCTGCAAGGCACGGGACAGGCTCCCACAACAGAGAATTTTTTAGGCCAAAATATCAAAATAGTGCTGAGGTTGAGAAACCCTGCTCTAGAGAGAGCAAAGCACCAGGAGTTGCTGGAGATCTTGTGGAAAAGAAGGGTGACTTCAGGTCCTGGAGTCAGAGCCTAAACTAGAGAGCCACCAGGTTTTTGCCCCAGTGTGAAGAAGGCAGAATCTTTGCAAGATTGTGGGATTTAAAACGTGTTATAGTTTCATGTCAACGTGGATTTGTCAGCAGCTAGAACCAATTAAATTTAGCCCTCAGGTAGCAAAAGTGTTAGTTGAATAAAAAGTTACCAGTGTGATAACCACCAGTGGGTCACTTCACGAATCCCAAAGCTGAGAGTGTCATTGCCTGTGCTGTAAGAGGCACACTGCTTTGGCCTGGGAGATGTCCTTGGTCCCCAGGCTACTGGAGCACACCTCATCCCCTGCTTACTAGCACATGGGCTCATGAAGAGGTTCTCTTAGGCAGAGGAAAATCCCACTCTATACGCCCCGTGGAGAAGCCAAGTTCATCATCCCATGTGTCACATTTTCATGCCAAGAAAACGCTCTCTAATTTAAACGCCTCACGCTGTGGTCCATTCTGAACTCAGACATGGTCACTACACTATGTTGTTACTCAAATAGAAATTTTAAAAGTTAAAAAAAATTAATTACAATTATTAACTCGTTAAGCACTTGATCAATTCCAATTTCCCAAATAGGCTTCATTTAAAGGCCGGAGTGGCGCTAAGTGACATGACAATTTTAACCAGATCATCAATTCGAAAGCTCTGGAGAGCCTAAGAGAAAACATACAATAAATCCCCCACCACCACCCCCACAGTCATTATATAGAACAGAAAGAGAGAAAATGCCCTTGCTCCCCCCCGCGGGCCCCTTTTGTGTTGTTCCTGCCAACGCAGCAGCCATCCCGCTATATAGACCCGCCGCGCCGCCGGCCCCACACGCTCTTCTCTGCCGTCCGCCCAACCAGCCATGGGGAAGGTGAGCCCAGCGAGCGCCCGGGGCCCCGGGAGGGTCCCAGCCACTCGGGCTCCGCAGACCGGGTCAGGCCCTAGAGCCCTCCCCTTGCCTTGCCTTGCAGATCACCTTCTACGAGGACCGGGGCTTCCAGGGCCGCCAGTACGAATGCAGCAGCGACCACCCCAACCTGCAGCCCTACTTGAGCCGCTGCAACTCGGTGCGCGTGGACAGCGGCTGCTGGATGCTGTATGAGCAGCCCAACTACGCGGGCAGCCAGTACTTCCTGCGGCGCGGCGACTACCCGGACTACCAGCAGTGGATGGGCCTCAGCGACTCCATCCGCTCCTGCCGCCTCATCCCCCCCGTGAGTCTGGGCCCGCCTGGTCCCTTCTGTGCCCTCGAGTCACATCAGTGATCCAGATGTATGGTTCGCCCTATGGGCGAGGGGATGGGGTGATATAGCCCTCTTTTTTCTGGCTCTAACTATATTCTCTTTTCCTTTATTAACATCTGTAAGGTTTCCCTCCACTGAAAAAGCAGGTGATGCTGTACTTTTAATTGGACATTTAATTATGCTTTGCTAAAACCACACTCACCTCTAGTGGGAACAAAGTGCATAGCATTAGTTCAGAGAGTCTATGCCACAGGTGATGAACGAGCAACAGGCAGACTCCTTACTATCGGGTGTCTTAGGCCAGTTACTTGGCTATTTCTTACTCTCTTCATCTGTAAAATAGGCCTGATCAGAGTAGCTCATTTCCAGGGCTGCAGTGAAGATGAAAGGAGGTACCTGGTGCGAGATACACACACACACACACACACACACACACACACACAAGTATTAACTGTTATTGTGGACAACAAGGGTCTCTCAGTCCTGCCTTCTGATTAGGCAAAACAAGTAACCAACAGTGAGATTCCAATAGCTCCTGCAAAGCCCATTGTTACCCAAATGAAGCCCCGGGAGCCTGGAATTCCACCGTTAGGGTACCTTTGTGAAGTTTGAAACTCCCTAGGAGGGTTTAATAGCTTCCTAGGACCCAAGAGTAACATTAGGAGCCTGAAAATGTGGCTTTCCACTTTCAAGTCCTACTCTTCCAATTACAGACCGTGAGCGCCCATCTTTAGTTTTCTCATAAAAGAGGAAAAGGCTCATAATTGTTGCTTTATGTGTGCCAGGCTGTTGGGAAGATCAAACGAGGCAGCCACATGTGAGTCCTTTGCAAACCATAGAATGTTGACTGCTTTATTAGCAGTTGTTTATGCCTCAAAATGAATCGCTTATGAGAATCTTTCCTACAGAGGGTTTTAAGGGTGGGAGAAGAAAAACACTGAGACAATGGAAGGAGCAAGCAGGTGAAGGAAGAACAAGTGCTTAAGACAAGAGAGACAGGATTTGCTCTGAACAAAGAAATGAACTTTCCATTTTTCTAAATGGTTTACACTCTTGATCCTGTACAGGCCTCCTTCATGGTCTTGAACTTCCATTTTTGGTTTTTACCTAAAACTGATTTGCAGGAGCATATTAGAGCTCAGAACTGAAGCCTGATCTTTGCGATGGCTCTTGCATTTCAGCATTTCAGAGCAGCAGGGCTTAAAGCAAAAAGCCAAGGATTAAGGCATTGCCTGGGCTGGACTTTCTTCCTGAATTGCCACTCACTTGGCGAAAAGCAATTCAACTTACTCTCTTTTAAGCTTCTAATACTGTTGAGATTTAAAACAATACCCTTTTCAGGGATTTGTCTTTTTATTCTAATATCTAATTATTTTGGATGTCAGCCAAGGAGAGCCCCAGACCACCACAAACCTATGAAAGAGAAAACAAAACAAATACATCAAAATTGTTAACTTAAATGGGTACTGAGCAGTGTGTATGTTTCATGTAGACTGCGCTACCAGAAAACACTAGGGAGCGTCATTCTTATCAAATGAATGGTGAATGGCGCCCTCCTGAGTTTCACAGTGTACAACCTGCTCGACTATACACAGCAGCCCTGGTGTTCCCAGTCTCTTTCTTTTCATTTGGTCACCTTTGATATAGAACAGGTAAAGAAATGCCCATTCCCCAGGGTTGCTGCTAAAATAAGGTCAGGTTTTCTGACTTCCCATGTGCTGTTGCTGAATCCCCAGGCCAGCTCCCACAGGATCAGGATCTACGAACGAGAGGACCACAGGGGCCAGATGGTGGAGACCACTGAGGACTGCTCCTCTCTTCACGATCGCTTCCGCCTCAGTGAGATCCACTCCTTCAACGTGCTGGAGGGCTCCTGGATCCTCTACGAGCTGCCCAACTACCGTGGGCGGCAGTACCTGCTGAGGCCTGGGGACTACAGACGGCACCATGACTGGGGGGCCATGGATGCCAGAGTGGGCTCTCTGAGGAGAGCAGTGGATTTCTATTGAAATATTTTTACTCTATTCTTTTCTCCATCTGGAAGCTAATAAAATATTTCCTGTGTGTTTCATGCAGTAACGTAGTTCTCTGTTCCTTTCAGTCTCCTTGGAAGGGCTCAGCAAAAATAAAGCTAGGAATAACGTGAATTTTCTTGCATGTATCAGTGGAAAGAGTGGTGTGAGGCAGCAGCTAAGAGCTCAGCACCTAGAGTCACAATGCCTAGGTCTAACCACACTTACTAGCTATAGGCATTGGGGCAAGTTACTTAGTATTCTGTCCTTCAGTTCCCTAGTTTGTAAAAATGGGGGTTAATAATACCTTTCACCTTCTGGGGATTAAATGTGAATTAAATGAGTTATTATTTGTAATTCTCACACAATGATGCCAGGCACAAAGTAACTGCTATATAATAAGTACTTGTTACATAACTGTTTTTTTGGGTATTATTGAGTACTTGGACTTTATAAATTAGTATTTTTTGAAGTATCAATAATGGGTTAAAGATCACCTGCATCAGAATTACCTGGGACACTTGTTAAAATGCAGAGGTGCATTTTAACCCCCAGGTGATTCTTACAGCAAATGAAATTTGAGACCCATAGTTCTAAACCTACTTTCTTGCCGTACAGAATTGCATCCCAAAAGACGAACACCTCCTTTTTAGACACTGTGCTCTACACTGGGAAACAACAATGAGTGGAACAGGATCCTTGTCCCAGAGAGGTCACAGTCTAGTGGGGGAGCAGAAAATCCAAAAGAAGTTTTAAAATAATTATCCCAGTGGCATAACAGAGGCAGCATGTCCGAAGGGCTGTGGGGGCATGGAGGAAGAAGATGCTTGTCACAGTATTCTGAGATGCTACAAATTCAACTTCATCCATCACTAGGAAGGACTTTGAATGTTCCCCACACCATACTGAGAATTGTGAGCAAGTATCAAAGACACCACCCCACAATTCCTCTGGTAAAATTTCTAACATTTACTAGGAAAAAGGAAATTGAAACAGACTCATCACAGCGACATGCAGGCAATATAACAGAGGGATTTGAACTCTAAAACACGCTAGGAGTTAGACTGCTCAGTTTGAATCTTGACTGTCTCTTGCATCAAGAATCTTAGGTTGGGTTAGCCCAGACACGGACCATAAACCAAGGATTCAGGAGGAGGTGACTTATCGGGGAAGTGCTCCCAAGAGAAAAAGTGAGGGAGAAGGGAAGCAAGACCCTGTCTCAAAAAAAAAGTGGGCAAAAGACATGAATAGAGTTTTTTCTAAAGAAGATATACAAATGGCCAACAGACATATAAAAAAATGCTCAACATCACTAATAATCAGGAAAATGCAAATTAAAACCACAGTGAGATACCACCTTACCCCTATCAGAATGGCCATTATGAAAAAATCAAAAAGGGAAGGATAATCAAAGGGAAGGATAAATTTACACCTAACGGATACAATGCCCATTAACTGGGTGAAGGGAACACTTATAACTTTGACTCAGAAGCAAATTATGTAACCAAACGTGTGTACCCCCCCAAAATTCTGAAATATAAATAAATAAATTTTTAAAAAATCAAAAAAATAATAGATGTTGGCATGGATGCGGTGAAAAAGGAATGCTTGTACACTGTTAGTGGGGCTGTAAATGTTTTTAAATTATTTTCTTTTTTTCCTGTTGGGTTGTTTGAGTTTCTTAAATATTCTGGTTATTAATCCCTTGTCAGTTAGGTAGTGTGCAAATATTTTCTCCCATTCCATGGGTTGTCTCTTTGCTTTGTTGATTGTTTCCTTTGCTGTGCAGAAGCTTTTTAGATTGATGTGATCTCATTTGTCCATCTTTCTTGGGTTGCCTATGTAAGGCATTTCTTTCTTTTTTTTTATTTCAGGATATTATGAGGGTACAAACATTTTGGTTACATTTTATGTCTTTGCCTCACCCAAGCAAGGATTAGAGGCAAGGCATTTCTTTTTAATGGTAATGTTTTTTTATCCAGTTCTTTAGACCAGTTAAAGTCTGGCAGTATTGAAGTCAGGAAGAACAATGTCAACACAATTAAAGAAGTGGAATCAAATTATTGTTTAATACCATTTTTTATTTTTTGCTCATTATACTAGAAAGTACTACTTACCAAGTCGTCTGTAAACGCTGTAATGAAATATATCATGATGCCTATATACCCCTATTTAGAATTATTAAGAGACTGATTAAGACTTTGAAGCTTTAGTAAATAGAGCAACGAAAGCCAAGAGCAAAATTAACTCCCTCGATTAAGTCAGGACAGCCTTTCCCCAGCCTGTACAGAGGCCATGAAATTCAGCTGGACACTTTTTTTTTCTTCAGCTGGACACTTTTTAACACACAGATTCCCAGACCTCATGAATCAAAAATCTCCAGGTAGTGCTCCATGCATCTGTATAGTTTAACAAGCTCCCCCGGTAAGGGTAAAAACACGAAACACTTGGACTTACTGCGTGAAAGCCTTTCCTCTCAAAGCGTGGTCTGCAAACCAGCAGCACAGGGCATGCCCTGGGAGCTTGTCAGAAATGCAGACTCTCAGGCCATACCCCAGACCTGCTAACTCAGAATCTGCATTTTAACAAGATCCCCAAATAATCTTTAGGTACATGCAAGTTTGAGAAGTCCTAGGCTGAATTGTGCCAGTGTCCCCTGAATCCAGTAAAATGTAGATCACTGATTCTCAAGTCTGGCTGTGCAACAGAATCATGCATGGTGCTTTTTAAAATACTGATGCCTGGGTCCCACTCAGGCTTTAATTCTCAAATTCTGAAATAATTACACCATTTCCAAATAATTTCTCTTCTCTGATTTAAACTTTACTGACTTATGTATACTATTTTACTTATTTATTTTGGGTATCCACATATCCCTAATATTTAATAACAATAAAGCTTGATTAGAAAATAAGATTTGGATCCAGGGACAAGAAGGGACTCCCTACTTCTTTTCAAATCATACTAACTACCAACTACAGGCAGAGCAACTATGAGACCACAAGTGCTCTGCCCAGGGCCAGGGCCTGGCCTGGTGGCCGGGTCCGAAAGCATAAGTGGCCCCAGCATGGAGGGACCCTGTGACAAGGGGGCCATGACTCATTCCAAGCTGGACTTTTTGTTGCCTAAATTGCCTGAGGATCAAGGAGACATTTATTAATATTTTTCTTAGGAACAAGACTTTTAGACTACGAAAAAGGCTTCAGAACCCAGCTGTGCTTAAATTCACTATCACTAGAATTTATTAACAAGACAGTTTTCCATTCACGTATCAGGAATCTCCCTCTTTCTTTATACTCTGCTTCTCACATCCTTATTATTGATTTATGGCTCCTCTTTTTTTTTCTTTTTTAGTGAAAAATTGGAAGCCTTTTATGCCACACAGAGACTGAATGGACAAAAATTCCGTCAGTGCCAGCTCTTTAAAGTAGCTTCCTTCACTTCCATTTGGAAGATGCTTTTATTTGGTCAGGATGAGAGCTCCACCCAGTGCTCACTAGGAGGAAGGCAAGTATGTTTAAAAGGCTTTTCCAAAATCACGAATAGTAAGAGATTATTTTGTATCTTTTAAATATACTCTGCTTTGCCATGTAGCAGGGTAAGATTATAATTTTGCCAGAGTGGCTATTAAGCAAATATAGATCTTGTTTAAAAAGAAATGTTTGAGATCTCTGTGACACATCAGAAGCCTTTCCTAAGAGCTGCTGAAGATAGCCATGCCAACTGGTCTTGTGTTCACCAGAGCAGGTGTGGCCCTTTCCGGTAGAGAATCCAGCATCTGCGCTGTGCTTTTTAATAGAGCTCTGTGTCTTCTTCCTCTGTCTCTCGATGTCTGACAGGTCCACATCTAACTTATGAAACTGAGTTCATGAGTAAAATAGATCCCACCTCCTCATTCAAATATGTCCTCCACTTCATCTTCAAGCTAAACACCTATATATTTATGATTTCTTTCAATCAATTCTTTTTTATATCCTTTATATTTTTTCTTTGTCATTGTATACGAATAGTTGGTTTTCTTTTTTACAGAAATCTCGATTGATTTCCTTTGGAAAAAAAAAGGACACCTATTCCAAATCTCGTTGGCTGACTTCCGTTCTTCTATCTCTCTCTCAGTGGTTACAGACACAGAAGAATATCCTCATCCCACTCATCTCAAGATATTGCAAATCAATCTAAGTGTACTCAGAGGTCATGGAGAGTATGCAGTGTTTTCCCTCTACTGCCCATTCTTGCATTTGAAAATCACAGCCTTGACTGTAAAACAACACCCACGCTATGTATCGGCAGGCTGCTTTGAATAGTTCCCCCAAGTGATATATGTCTTTCTGCCTTGTGAAAGTTGTCAGAATCAAAATAGAGTCACTAATGTTAAAACAAAAACAAAAACACCCTGACAAATAGAGTCGGGGAAGGCTGTATCATGCTTATATGCTCGATAACAAAACCATCACAAATAACTCTGCAAAAACCACAACCTTGCACAAAGGTCATTGCAGCCTTACGCAAAAAGTACTTCTGCAAGGACATCTGCCCAGCAACCGCCTGTCCAGCCTTGGACTGGTATCACCCTGGTTATTGATCTTTGTAGCTAAGGGTAATTATTTTAAAACAAGTATGTAATCCTTCTCATTTTTTCCTTTAAAAACCTTTGTCTTCTTTTACTTCCCTGAGGCTTTGTGAAATGTAAACAATAATATGTAATGCTATAAAATGTCTGGCATATGATAACTCATTAAACATTAGCTATTATTGTCATATTTTATTATCTACTTTTATTGTCCTAAGTATTATTTTGTACTTGTGGATTTTCAAAAGATTATCATGAGGTCGAAAACTTAACGGTGAGTGTCTTAGGTATGAGACAATTTGTCCAAAAATAATGTAATTATATTTATAGACCTAGAATTTAGGAAATAATAAGTCTACTGTTCTCTAAACTAGTCAAAAACATTACTCAATCCTAGACATTGTAAAGTGGTCATTAGTAAAATGTCTTATTTTCTAAAGAGGATGCCAGGATCGTGAAGAGTGTAAAGCTGTCTCCTATGAGTAAGGAAACGGAGACTGTTGGGACTGGAGAAGAAGAAGTTAGTATTTTCAGATATCTAAAAGTTTACCATGTGAAAAGGAGCCAGGACTAGTTTTCTATGTGAGTCCAGTACAGAATTAATACCAACAGGTGTAATTTATGGGGAGGCTGATATGGGTTCAACATTAAGGCAACCGGAAGCACCCAGTCAAGTAATGGGCTGCCCTACACAGCAGTGAACATCCTGCTCAACGAGGTGCTTGGACATTGAGGAACAATAGCGAGGATTTCTGTGTGGATGAGAATTGCGCTTAACTCTGAGGTCTCTTCTTACTCAAGGGAGTTTGCTTATACAACTCTAGGGAAGTATATTTGATTCCTTTAGTTGCAAGTGACATCCTCAATTCAAAATAAATTTAAACTGAAAGAGGATTAACTGACTCACAGAAGTAGGAAACCACAGCTGTTGCCACGCAGAGAAGGATGAAAGGGTGCAATGATATGCTTTCCCTTACATGGGCTTCATCCTTAAACAGGCTTTCCCCGTGAGACTGTCCTCAGACATGCCAGGATTACCAGGTCACTAGTGTTGAAACTCCCTGTCTCTTTCCCTGAACAACTGGATCAGGTCTCTCAAAGGACCCTGGTTGGTCTTGCTGGGATGAGCTGCCACTCCTGAACCCTTGAGAACAGCTACTCTAAGTGGCCAGCCTTGGTCACATGGCTACCATTGTGCTGGGAAGATGGGTTCTTATGATTGCTACCACCACCTGTGGAGGAGCTGCTGACAGAGAAAAGAGATGTGAGGCTGACAAAAAGTAACAGAGACCTGCTACAAGAGGCTCCTGAATAGCAAATGAGAACAGCTATGCCCCAAGAGAGCCATTTCTTCTGTAAGGTATTGTTCATCTGTGAATATGAATGATACCTCGTTTTCCATTGTGTGAACATTTTCCTTTATAGGTCCACATTTTTCTGCTATAAGAGATTTGTAAGGACCAATTATAATTACCAAAATAATCTAGAAATAATTTCTTTCTAGGAATAATGACCATTGGAAAGTAGGAGCTAGTTGGATTCAATTTGGTGCAAATGAACCATAGATGAAAAGGACTTAATCTGTAGAGTACCTAGAGATCTGCCGCACTGTAGGATATCTCATTTCTTAAATAGACTAAGTAGTTTTCCAAGATTTTCACAAATGCTTTTTAAATGAGGAGGTTATATGTACAAAGAACCCTTCTTCACAGTAGCAGCTGCTTAAAATATCAATAAGTACCAAGTTTCAACTCATTTTTGGATATGCCCTCCAAATCTAAATAAAAGTTTCTGCTCTGCCTGCTATCTCCATGGCATTAGTATTTTTTTTTTTTTTTTT
>NW_012153063.1:2768394-2771975 GCF_000956105.1 Propithecus coquereli | reverse complement strand
GGAAGAAAATAAACAAACAAATAAATAAATAAATAAAACAAAGCATTACAATTTTGTCTCCAAACCCAACTACCTTGATCACGAGTGGCTGGAGGTCAGGGGACCAATTTGACTCAATATATAACAGACAGTTATTAAGGCTTTCTGGATACCAAACATTGTTGTAAAATCTCAGATAATGAATGTCATATAGACACAGTTGTCTATACTGAAGAGAGACAGGCATTCACAAAACTGATTGATATGAAAAAGGAAAATGTGCCGTGAGAGTTCACCACCCTTCTGTGAAAGTGAGCTGAGGGAGACACAGGAGTATTATCTAAAGCATTTAAGAACCAGCATAGCCCAATCAGCATGGATGCCAGCTGCAGGGTCCTGAGATTGAATCGGGATCCCAAGGAAGTGACCCGATTTGCCAACCAGCATGGAAGCATTTCAATATTTTTAAACCCAATTCAGCAAGGGGATGGCCTAGAGCTGCACCTTGAAAATTTAGTACAAGGAGTGGTTGTAAAGGAAGAATATTCCCAGCAGAGGAAGAGCAGGTCCAAAGGCATGGAGGGAAGAGATGTCCTGCATAGTTTCCCAGGGTGCCTGGCACAGGGTTAGGAAGGACATACTCCTTGTTAACAGCTCCTTGGCTGGGAGGAGTAAGTGCTCTAAGAGCCACCGGTACTGTCTGCCCCAGTCCCTTGCTCTGGTAGGAGATCCCTGTGGGGCATGCTATCTGGTCACCAGAAAGACAAAAGCAGTCCCTGATATTGTCAGGGGTGGTAACCATGAGAACTCTGGGAACCTTATTCTTATTTAAAGATAATATTGATTTGGATAGGAAAGGGGTGGGAAAAAGGAAGAAATGAGAATGAAGTGGACAGAAGGAGGAGGGATTGACACCTCTTTGACTATATCATTTTGTATAACTCTGACTCTTGGAACCATTGTAATGTTTCATGTACTCCCAAAATAAACCAACAATTGAAACCAGTCAGCCGGTGGGGGAAACCCAAAGTGGAATACAAACACTACCAAATGAATCCAACTGAATTACAAATGAATAACACTACTCTGAAGGGGGCGGAGAAGAAAAGAACTAAGTAGCTATGGCAAATAGTCACTTGACTGTTTAGTGTAAAGCTAAAGACAAAAAGAGCTGTACATAAATACTGTATCTAGTTAAGAAAAACATTTCTCAGGAGGGTAGAATTTACCAATTCTGAATCTATTTTACAAGTATACTAGAACTGAACAAATGAATAAATGGGTCATAGATGAAAAAAAGATATAAATAAGAAAAGGGAGAAGGTTGTTACCAACCCTGTAGTGTTAGACTGGAATCAGATGTATGAATCTAAACACATAATTTTTAAGATAGATAGATAGATATAGAAATGTGTTTGTGTGTGAGTTAGACATACAAATATTTCATAGCTCTGTCTGCTGAGAGGGCCTAGAAGCAGTGACATCCCAGGAAATAAGCACGCATCCAGCAACCAGAGCTTGGTCTCTAAACACCTTTCTCCAGTAAAAGAACCAGGGCTCCTAGGAGAAGTGGTTAATTCCAGAACTGGAGCAGAGAAAGTACAAAATGAGTCTGGAACATCTTGTGGCACCAGAAAGTAAGAAAATGCTTTTAATAAAAAACCGGAGGAAGGAGGGAGCCCACACAGGAGCCAACCAGATGGTGCTCCTAGTGGCAGAAACTCGACCTATTTAAACTGCTATATCCCAGCTTGTCCAGGGATGGTGAGGGTGTATTGTACCTGCTACCTCCACACAGGGAGATTTTTAAAGTGGTGACACTGTGGGCAGAGGATTCTTCCCTGCCCCTTCCTCTGTGGAGCTATTTCAATACCTCTATCCGCACAAACAAGAAATTTCCCATGTGGTATAAGACACATTGTTATAACTTTAGAGATAAAACCTAATTGGCACTGTTCGGATGACTCTCCACTGAGGTTTATGACACAGGGAAATTTTGAAATTCTTTAAGCATCTGGAATCTATTTCCAGATATGGAAAACTGGCTTGTTGGCAGCGTGGAATGTAACCCAAACATCAGTCAGCAAGGATTGAGCAGCTGCTGAAAGGACAGCTGCTTTGAAAGGCTGTCCCACCACTTTTACAGTGTTTCTTTCTGCCATGCAGCCAGTGATAATAATGGACAGCATTTATATGGACTGTTTGCAGTGTGCCAGGCCCTATGTAATCACTTCACATTCATTGATTGCGCAATCTTTTCACAACAGCCATACAAGTTAGGTACTAGGAGTATTTGCATTTAACAAGCATCTGAGTTCAGAGATTACAGGATTAACCCAGTGCCACACACAAATAGAAGGAGCAGAACCAGGACTTCCCCACATTTCTCCATTAAGTTACACCGCCTCTGTGCAGATAAGGAGACACTTGGATCTAGAAGATGGCAGTGAAGGGTAGTCACAGAGAGATATGTATATTATTTTCTGGGACACAGCATTTCTAGCAGTAATTTACTCAGTAAAAGAGCTATTAGGAGCAGTGAAGACGGACCTCAGGAACGTGGCCAGGTGCCAGGGGCCCACACCAACCCGGCTGCTACTCAGGTCTGGGCTTCTTTCCCAGTAGGGAACTCAGGCAAGAAGTGGAGATCAGTGAACAAAATGCCATTCCCATTAGACGGACAGGCAGGCTGGCCCAAATCTGGAGGCAGAACGCCTGAAATCCCCAAGTGAGGTTGCCCAGGGGATTGTCCTCAGAGTGGGGAGCAGGGGAGAGAAAATGATAGCCATTTTTATACTGTTTTGTATAGTATTTATTGATTTAGGAAAAAAATACAAAACTCTGAATAAAATGACTTCAAAACTGCCAAAAAAAAAGAAGGCAGGGATTAGGGGAACCTGAGGCTAAACAGATATGCTGGGGGCAGCTCATGAAAAACCTCAGATGCCACACAAATGCCTCTATTCTGCAGCCATAAGGAACAACCACACGAGGTTTAAGCAGAGGAGTGATACTATCACAGAGGTAAGCGGTACAGATCCAACCCTGGCAGCTTTGTGGAAGATGAGTTGGTGTGAGGAAGGCAGAAGGCAGGGACCTCAGTTACACAGTGACTGAACTTCAGGATACTTTCCTATTTCCAGCTACACTGACCACTCGATCCAATGCTTCTTCAGTTTGACCCTTGGCAATTCTCCTTAGACACAATTCTGTATTCTACTGGATGCTCACTTTCCTCCTGCCCTGCTGGGTAATTGCCATAGGCAATCTGGCCCCAACACCTTTCCACCGAATTGGCCAGATTTGCCAGTATTCCCTTGCAAGGATGAGTCAGACAGGATCAGCACGTTGAACTTGGTCGAACTGTTTCCGAACTCCTTCAATATCTCATATTTATTTCCCTCTTCTTTCCTTTTAGTCATTTTTCTATTACTGGCAACTGGAGCCATGGTGGTAGATGAGATGACCCAACAAGAACCTGAGGCTTGGGGAAGGAACCTCAGGAATGCCAACATTTTAGGAGCAGAAAGGGCCAGTAGACAAGTAGACAAGACTGAGTCAAAAAAGGAAAGAAAAAGAAAGGAAGGAAGGAAGGAAGGAAG
>NW_012153063.1:2754484-2756654 GCF_000956105.1 Propithecus coquereli | reverse complement strand
AATAACAAACCATATAACTGATGAATTCATTATCACTGTTTTATTTTGTTTTTAAATTTTTTATTTTTTCTAAGATGGAGTCTTGCTATGTTGCCCAGGCTTATCTCAAACTTCTGGGCTCAAGCCATCCTCTGGCTTCAGCCTCCCAAATAGCTGGGAATACAGGAGCATTACCACCATGCTCGGCTGGTTTTTTTGTTTGTTTTTGGATTTTTGCAGAAAACCCCAGAAACTTTTAGTGTAACCCTATCATGGAAAAATGGTTCACTCTTTACTATTATGGTCAGTCATTATTATTTAAGAACATATAAAGAAGGTGTTATGTGAAAATGCAGATTAACTTATGATTTTGAGAATCCCCAAGAATTCCTGAAAATTCCAATTTTTTGTTCTAGAATTCTGAAGATTAACATCCATCAGGAATTTGCAAGCACTGATACAGTGGCTGGCGTAGAGTAGACCCTAAGCGTACATTTAGAACAGATGGATATTGTTTTGTTTAATAGTCACAGCAATTGTGAAGTAGCTATGAATGTGCCCACTTTACATATTAGAAATACCTGGGCCTCCTTTTGAGACTGATGTGGGACAATCTCCTTAAGAATCTTAAAAGTTCCACTGTTTACAGAGAGGGTCTATGAAGCACATCTTGAGATTCTTAGAAGTACCACCAAGCCTGCCCTTAAATTTTTCTGCCAAAGCTTCTTACTCTGGATTTGATCTTATCCCTGAAGGCTTTTCTTATTTGAGAATCTTTTAGTGGGAAGGACTGAGAATGAGCAACGGTTTTATTTTAGAACCCAGTAAATCCTGGCTGCTTTGTATTTTCTTCCAATTTTTCTAAAAAAGTGGACAGTTTATTCTTTAGATCATCTCTCTGGTCTCATATTTTATCATAGGCAACCACAGAAAGCCATTTGGCACTTTCTGCATTCTGCCCGGACATCTCCCCAGCCAACCCCACAAGTTATTAAGTACTCTTTCTATTTCCCACGTGACTGTAGACGACAGTGTTGCCACACTTTCTGTCACTATATAAAAGGAGTCCTCTGTTTTCCAGCCTCCACAAATATTTTCCTTAGTCTTTCACATCTTCCCCAACAGTCTCCTTGTGGCTTTTTTTGCTTCTCCCTGACACCCTGTCCCAAAGCCAGTGTCACGTGGTTTAGGTATACGTTCTGGCAGCGGCCCACTCCCAAGTAGCAAATTCTGTTCAAGTTATCTATCAATGTACACTAACTCTGTGGCTTGAAACAACAACTTATTATCACTATATTCAAAGAGGCCAAAGCAAGGGACGGCTCATCTCCACTCCAGAATGTCTGGGGCCTCAGCTGCAATGATTGGAATGACTGGGGACCTAGAACAGCTAAGGACTATCTGGGCACCTTGTCTCTCTATCCCTCCCCACCCCCTCTCCACAGTGTCTTCACGTAGCTAGCTTAGGCTTGCTTATTTGATGGCAGCCCCTGGAGAGTCACGGGAGCTCAGGACTCCAGTCAACATCCCATTTCCCAGGAAATAGGAAATGAAAGCTGCCAGTCTCTTAAAGTGCCAAGTCTGGAAACTGGCACAGCGCCATTTCCAGGATGCCCTACTGGTCAAAGCAGTCACACTCAAGGGGAGAAGACGACACCTGCATCCCATTTCTCAGTGGGAGTGATGTCAAAGACTGTGTGGTCATCTTTCATCTGCCACACTTTTATTACTAGAGTTATAATAATACGCTAAAGCTTCATGATAACATAGACTCAGATATCATTTAATTCTTCCCAGACACACTCTTAAAAGGGGTTGGCCTCAAGTTCTTATCTTCTACACAGTAGTGTCCCGTGTTCATTTTGAGACTCTCTGCTCAGCCTATGGTGCACACTGTGTTTGAAAGAGTCGATGTGCTGAATATTTCCCATTCATCTCCCCAAGTAATGTCTTTTCTCTTCTTTCCCTGCTCTGTGCCCCAGAAGATAGAGCTTTCCCTTTCGGCTTCTGGTTGAGTTCAGCGACTGGTTAATACAAGCAGACATCCCATAGAGGCGGTGGAGGTGAGCGAGGTCACTGTATTTATTCCCCCAAGTCCGTCCCAGCTGAGTCATTGTGGTTTGGCTTTGTGGCTCTCTAGGCAACATTCTCTCCATTTAGCTATGCCATGTTCTTCCTAAGTTAGTTCAGG
>NW_012153063.1:2752812-2754434 GCF_000956105.1 Propithecus coquereli | reverse complement strand
AAAACTATTAATATTTGGTGCTGGTTGATTTCAAAAAAAAAAAAAAAAAAAAACAAAAAAACAAAGAAAGAAAGAAAGAGAGAGAAGAAAGAAAAAGAATGACATCTAAGGAATGACATCTGGGGATACTTATAGAGTATCACCAGAAGCTAAAGAAGAAAAGAGTTTCATGAAGGAAAGAATAGTCAACAGTGTCAAATATCACAGATATGACAAGTACTATTGGGGATCTAAAAAATACCAAATGCATTGCGTTAGTAGGAGGTCTTTATTGACTTTCACAAAGCAGATAGCTTTTATCCTTAGGGTAGGGTAGTGACTGGAATTATTGAACCCATAAGTGGGTTTCTGGGATCCTGTTGATGTTCCATTTCTTGATCTGTGTCCTGGTTACATGAATGTGATCAGTTTTTGAAAATTCATTGAACTGTACGCTCACTATTTTTGTATCTTTCCACATATATGTTATACTTTAATAAAAAGGGTTTTTAAAGTAGCATAAGCTGCTTTAAGAAAATTTCCAGGGCAGATGCCTTGAATCTGTATTTTCTCCCATGCACTGCAGTCAGTCAGCTGCAGTGAAGTGTGAAAGGCTTGCTCTCGACATCCAAGCCCTTCACTCATTTATTCATTCATTTAACACACATTTATTGAAGAATGGTGTCAGGGCCCTGGAAGCAGATTCCTGGCCCTCATGCACAGTATAGCCTAATTTAGGCGGGGAGGAGACAGATGTCAATCAAATAGTCCCACAAATCAACATATAAGAGATGAGGAGGAGGCCGGGAGCAGTGGCTCATGCCTGTAATCCTAGCACTCTGGGAAGACTAGATGGGAGGATACCTTGAGGTCAGGAGTTCGAGACCAGCCTGAGCAAGAGCAAGACCCTATCTCCACTAAAGAAACAGAAAAAAAATTAGCTGGGCAACTAAAAATAGAAAAAATTAGCCTGGCATGGTGGCATGTGCCTGTAGTCCCAGCTACTCAGGAGGCTGAGGCAGGAGGATTGCTTGAGCCAGGAGTTTGAGGTTGCAGTGAGCTAGGCTGACACCACGGCACTCTAGCCCAGGCAACAGAGAGATACTCTGTCTCAAAAAATAAAAATAAAAAAAGATGAGGAGAGAGGGAAGATGCTGAGAAGTCTCTCTGAGGCGTAAAGTGTGAGTAGGCTCTGGCAGAAGTTAGAAAGGAACATTTGACTCAACTAGTCCAGTAGAGGGCGGTCACAGACAGGCATCTGTGGCAATTCCTAAAGCAGTCAAGAAACTGGAGGCTGAAAGTTCGCTTAGCTTCGTGTCTAGTTGCTAGCATTGGAGAAGCGCAAACTACTCCGGGGGAACTAAGTGTAAATTTACAAACGTAAATATTGCTGTATAGTCTCACCCAACGCTATAATGCAGATTCCTACCAAATGCCTGATGAGCTTAAAAAAGAAAAAAAGAGAAAAAGCTAATAAGGCATGATTAAAGGAATCTATCTGCATAAAAACTTCTCTTGACTTTCACACATCCTCAGTGAGCTGACCTCAGACCAGCACAGATACGCTATGACGTGTTCTTATTCATTAGTGCCCTCGCACAAGTCCCTCGTGTCTGCCACACCCCACGCCCCCTGCAGAAAGC
>NW_012153063.1:2749589-2751877 GCF_000956105.1 Propithecus coquereli | reverse complement strand
TCTTTAGCATCTACTATGCACCAAGCACTCTAGAAAGCATCTAAAGCATGTCACTTCTCCCTTTTACAATTAATTCCCAGTGCAGTGAAAAATCTTTACTTTTGTTAAAAGTGAAAGCAATGCTCTTACTGTGATGGGTAAAGGCCTGTATGATCTAGCCGTTGCCCACCTCCCAGACACATCTCCTCTCATCTGCCTTCCTCACTATGTTTCAGATCTCCTTGCTTCCACGAAATCACGAAACATTTTGCATTTGCTGTTTCCCTTGCCTGAAATATTCTGCTCCCAGCGTCTAACATGAAGCTTCTTGTCATTCAAGTTCCAGGTAAATTGCTACTTCCTAGACCATCCATTCCTGTCTGCCCCTCCTAACATACAAAACAGAACCCTGATCTTTGGCTGGACATTTTGCTGTCAAGTATACTAGCCTATATTCCCCAACTTCATTTGCAGCTGCATGTGGCCATGTTTCTGGTTAATGGGATGTAAGTGGGACTTTCTAGAAGCCACCTCAAAGGGAAGCAGAAAGCTCTTCTTCCTGTTCTCCTTTCTTTTTTTTGAGACAGAGTCTCACTCTGTTGTCTGGGCTAGAGTGCAGTGGTGTCATCATAGCTCACAGCAACCTCAAACTTCTGGACTCAAGCAATTCTCCTGCCTCAGCCTCACCAGTGGCTGGGACTACAGGCACATGCTACCATACCCAGCTAATTTTTCTATTTTTAGTAGAGACGAGTGTCTCACTCTTGCTCAGGCTGGTCTCCTGAGCTCAAGGGATCGTCCCTCCTCAACCTCCCAGGGTGCTAGGATCACAGGCGTGAGCCACCGCGCCCACCTTCCTTCCTATTTTCTTCTCTTCTCCTATCTGGAATGCAGATGTGCTAACTGAGCTCCTGGAAACAACTTGGACTCAGAGAGGGCAGTGAGGAAGGGAGGAAGGGCAGATGGGAGCCCGCAAAGCTGATGGCACTGCACGCTGGGGGAAGAGTGGGCAATACCAGCTTCGAGACATCTTTGACGTGAGAAAAAAAACCAAACTCCTGTCTCATTCAAGCCACTGTTATTTGCTGCTTTACTAGTACCTGCCTCCAAACCTCAACACTAGCTAAATACATAACAGCCAAACCTAACACATCTCCCTACTTTCTTCAGTGTCATTTCACTCCCTGAAATATCTTGGCCATTGTGTTTACCTCGGAGTGGGGGTCTGGTCTGCCTTGTTCACTGCTGTATTCCCGGCACCTGCTCCAGTGTGGTGTTTCCATGCCTTCTTGGAATTTGGGGGAAATTAATATTTTTCTGGGTCCTGAGAAAAATCAATTAAAAACCCAGGGGAAAGCATTTATAATTCTTTCTGCATGAAATAAAGTTTAACAATCTTCATGAAAACATCACCAGGCAGGAATTCTGTCAATATCAACAACTAGTGATGACACAGCAGTAACGAAAAAACATGGAAAGTTCTCAGTAAATATGTTACTCCACCTTGCTGTAAAAGAGTGTTTTATTAAAAATTTAAAGATGAAGCATCAAAAACAACTAGCAGAGAAAGTGAATACAGGGTAGATTCTGACTATGAGAAAGATGAAAGCAACGACTGGGATTCAGGTGATGTAGCTGGACCTGCTCAGTATGATCTGCAAGATGATGTCCCTTTAGCAATTTTTAGAATAAGAAAAATTGTAAAACTGTTTAAATTTTCTCCAATGAGAAATTCTCTTTTGCAAAAAGAATGAGAAAAAAAACCCACTGCAGGTCATTTTGGACTACAAAACACTCTCAAATACACACACACAAAATGATTGAAAGATTTTTAAAGATCTTAAATCTGATAAAAGTTATTTTATGACAGCTGAAGCTAGAACATTTATGGAACATAGAATACTATGAAATTATGAGAGAGACCTTAAATTGCTTAAAACCTGTTTGATTAGTAGTTGAAACATTAAGTAATCACAATGCAAATCTTCTAATCAAAACCAGAATTCTGCTTTGAGCAGTATGTTTTTAAAAGAAATTAGAATCAAATTGCTTACTGCAGGAGAAAAGATCTAATATCCCTCATTAAATATTTAAGTAGTGTTAGTAGTTTATATGAGGTGGACAACTTTTTTGCTTTGGCAAACAGGAATGAAATAGCTTAATTAGCAAAATCATTAACGGAAAGACTTTTGTGAAGGGAAGTATGCTTTATCAAAAAATGAGAAGAGGAATAAAATTTGGGGACTACTCTATTATGAAGTCAAAAACTGATCTAAAATTTGAACTAGCAAAGATAATATCAACTTCAA
>NW_012153063.1:2743939-2746712 GCF_000956105.1 Propithecus coquereli | reverse complement strand
CATTTTTCTATCAGGTTTTTGATCCTTTGTCCTTCCATTTTTAAGAGTTTTTTACATATTAAGAATATTATCCCTTTATCTATGATACATATTACAAACATTTTCTCCCAATCTGCTTGTTGTTTTTGACTTTGTTTATAGTGATGTTTTTAGCCATGCCAAAAAAATATTATTTTAGTTTTTTACATAGTCAAATTTATCAATCTTTTCTTTCATTGCCTCTAGTTTTAAGTCTTTCCCTACACCAAGGTTAAAGAATTCACCCATGTTTTCTTCTAGCACTTGTATGATTTAGTATTTTGCATTTAGATCCCTGATAATTTTGAATTTAATCTTGAGTATGGTGTGAGGTATGAATTTAATTTTATCTTTTTCCAAATGTACCATTTGTTCCAGAACCGTTTATAAAAAAATCCATCTTTGCCCCAATAGTTTGAGATGCCACTTCTTCGTACAGTAAATTTCCACATGTATTTCTTTCTATTTGGGAGCTTTTTATTCTATCACATTAGTCTACTTGTCTAGTCATGGGCCAGTACCACTCTGTTTTAATTATAAAGGCTTTGTAGTATGTTTTAATATCTGATAAAGCTAGTCTCCTTTAAAATGGTTTTTGTTGTTGTTGTTTTTAACGTTTCCCTGGTTATTTCTGAACATTTATTTTCCCTTATAAACTTTAGTATCAACTTGTCTGGCTTCACTGAAAAGAAAGCTTGTTGCTATTTTTATTAGGATTAAGATCGTTAATACATTGACTTACGGACAACTGACGTCTTTGTGGTGCTGAGTCACCCTATCCAAGAACAGAGGATGTTTTAATAGGAGCTTTATAGAATATTTTACTATGTGGTAGGGCTAGTCTCTGCCAAAAGTTTTCCCCTTTTATTGTTTTCCTGCCTATCCTAACCTATTTATTTTTTCACATAAACTTTCGTATCACCTTGTTTGTCTCCATAAAAAAGTCTGGTGGTATTTTCATTGGAATTGTGATAAATTGACTTAGGGAAAATTGACATGTCCCCCAAGTCTGAGCACTTCAAAACAGATATTTTGAATGTGCTCATACACACAGACACACACACACACACACACACCAGAATCTAAAAATTCATTCCAGACATGGAAAGGACCAATTTCATTCAATTCCACGAGTATTTACATACCTGCAAATTTGCAAATCACTATCATAAAACAGGATGAGTGAGTCATGGTCTCTGTCATCAAGACCACCTTAAGGGGGCGATAAGCACTTACATAAACGATTACAGTGAGCCTTATAGCATTTAATGCAGTATCTTCTCGGTTAGCATTTCTCTGGGCCACAGAAGTCTACAGCCCGAATATTCCCGTACAGCACTGGCATGTATCCACAGCGGTCCATGGTAGAAATGCAGTCTGTCTGCTCTTACATATACGCTGCATGCTGATTTCTTATTCTCCTGATCAGAGGTATTTTGATCACCTCTGACATTGATCCTCATCCCAAAAATGTTCTCTTTCATAGAAGAAGAAAGGATTAAAATGAGACCATTCATTCATTCTACAAATACTTATTGAGTGCCTTCTATATGTGAAGAGTTGCTCTTGGAGCTGAACTCATAGTGGGTAATGAGAAAGACTACATCCCTCCTTGTGAAGATTACATTCTAGAAGCAGAGACAGAAAACAAACAAGTTAAATAATACAACATAATTCCAAGTAGTGATAAAAGCTCTCAGGAAGAGGAAGGCAGAGCAAGGAGATGGGAGCAAGTTGCCATTTTAGATAGGATGGAGAGGGAAAGCCTTCCTGGGGAGAAAGCATGTGGCAAGACTTGAATGATGTGAATGGGTAAACCAACGTGAAGGTCCTTGGAAGGAGCTGTCCATGCACAGGGAACATCTGCAGAGCCAGGGACAACATAGGGGCCTGCACAGCCAGAGGACAAAGCCAGGGGGAGACAGGGCCTAGATCAGGTAGGCACTCTAGGTTTTCCACAAGGAATTCAAGTTTCATTCTGTGAGAAAGGATGACTTTTAGCAGAGATATGACATGCATGATCTGATTTGTGTTTTAAATCTGGCCGCCGTAAAGAAAACGTACTGTAGTGAGGGGAAAGGAGGAGACTGGCCAGGAGTCACCGTGCTGTTCATGTGAGAAATGACAGGGGGTTGGACCAGAGGACTGCTATGGGGAGGAAAATAAGTGGGGAAGAGGAGGAAGGAGGAACTTTCTGGAAGGTGAGCTAATTGGACTTGCTGATGGATTGAATTTGGGAGTAGAGGGAAGACAAGAGCCCAGGGGCTCTCTAGCTTTTGGCTTCAGCAACCAATACCACGTATTGAAAAGGGGTGACTACTGGAGCAGAAGCAGGAGCAGGTTTGGGGAAAAAGTCTAGAGATTTATTTTGAACACATTAGTTAAGATACTTGGTTACTTCCCATGAATTTTTAATATTTTAGCATAAGTTATATTTCCCTTTTGTATTCTTCTCTAATCTCCAATTAGAGTTGTTCCCAGGAAGATATTTAAGTTAGGTGTAAAAGAAGATATAGTAAGTCATCATTTGATCATTTCTCAAGGTCTCAAGTATTATCCTATAAAAAGGATTAAATCAATATTGTTATTGATAGTGAAAGCTGTTTGGATCTAGTTAATTCCAACCGTAATCAAGGAGGGAAAAAATTAGTACAGATTAAACTAAGTCGTTTGCCATGTTTCACATGGTCAGGAGTAGAGCTCAACTTATAACTTGCAGCTGGCTCTGTTTAGGCCAATGGTGCATGATCACAGT
>NW_012153063.1:2740284-2743332 GCF_000956105.1 Propithecus coquereli | reverse complement strand
GCCTGTAGGTACCGGGCCGCACAGCAGGAGGTGAGAAGCAGGCGAGCTAGCGAAGCTTCATCTGTATTTTCAGCTGCTCCCCTCTGCTCGCTTCATCTCCTGAACTCCACTTCCTGTCAGAGCAGCAGCAGCATTAGATTCTCATAGGAGTACACAAACCCTACTGTAAACTGCGCTCGCAAGGGATCTAAGTTGCGCGCTCTCTGTGAAAATCCAATGCCTGATGAGCTGAGGTGGAGCTGAGGCAATGATGCTAGCACTGGGGAGAGACTGCAAATACAGATTATCATTAGCAGAGAGGTTTGACTGCATAATAAATGCAATGCGCCAAAATCATCCCCCCCCACCACTCCGGCTGCCTGTGGAAAAATTGTCTTCCATGAAACTGGTCCCTTCTGCCAAAAAGGTTGGGGATCACTGCATTAAGGCATGCAAAGTGCTTTGAGGTGCTCAGGTAAAAAGCTCTCAGAAGTACCAATTAATATCTTTTACCTAAAAGGAGCTCTTAAACAAAACAATGAGCAAAACATGAATAAAAAAAACTGTGAAAGGGATATACTTTATAAAGACCTTGGGTTCTGCATTCAATTCTTTCCTGGCTAAGTGAGAATCCCTGACATTTTGTGAATGGTGAGGGAGCACAGCCACTCCAGGACCCAGCACTAAGCCACAGCAGACAAAGCAGGACAGAATATTTCTAACTACTGAGAAGCATAAATTATTTTGCATTTTGTGGGAAAAGAACAGTGGGATTGGGCCAAGTATGCATGCTTTACATTTAAGCATCAAATGTGAAGTATTTTTTTTTCCCCAAGAATAAAAAGGCTTTTATTCTTATAAGAAAAGTAATACAGCTTTCATATAGAAAATAAAAAACCAGAATACTATTTAAAAAGAACATTTAAATTAACTTTAATGACTACTCAGAGATTATCACTGTTAATATTTTACTTATATACTGCAAATATATATGTATGTTTTTGACTGTACGTTTGCATATGTTTTTCTATTATATAGAAATCATCTTTTAGGAATATTGACTATTATGAGTATATTCTTTAAGAGAACATGATTTGAAAACTAAAAGATCAACTTCTAAAAACCTTCAAGTTATAGGGAAAAGTTGCCCAGCACAGACATAATAATTACTTGCATTTTATAGCCTCTTATGTGTATTATCTCTTTTATTACTAATCATAGCTATTGTTATTAACATAATTATTAATATTATTATTGAAGTATTAGAAACAGAGAAAAGAATACCTGCTAAGAGGCATGAGTCCCAGCCCCAAGTTATGATTAGATACAAGACAGTGAAATACTTTGAGCCTCAGTTTCCTCAAATGCACAATAACAATCTTGGACTAGATGAAGCCTGAGGCCTCTTCCAGTTTTAAAATGCTACCCAAGTCGTATTTTAGAATATGGTCACTTACTGAGATGCGTTTGCTGAGATGCAAATTTTTACTTTCAAATATTTTATCTAAAATACACCTATTTTCAAGCTAAGAAAACTGTATCACATTTTGAAGAAAATTCGAAGGCTTTGAAGATGGTGCCTATTTACAGAGATGAATTTGTTTCTCTGCATTATTTTAGCATGCAACTCTTCTCCAGTACTGAAGCTTCCTAAGTATCTGAAGCTTCGGAAGGTGGGGGTGGAGGAAGCTTATTACCATGGAGATAGATGGGAGCAAACGGTCACATCATCAAAAGCAAACTAGAAATGTACAAAGCTTTTGTGATGCTGATCCTTTTTTTTTCTTAAGTAAGAAGAAGAAGGAAAAAAGGCACAAATAAAAGGACAGATCTCTCTCATTAAGTCCAACACTAATTTAGTAATCAGTGAAATAAAGGTACCCTTGAAAGCCTGCTGCCAGAAAATACAGTACAACAAAGAAGCACAAAGGGTTGCTGGCTGCCAGGTGTAATTTCAGGTACTCCAAGTGCATTTGGACGCCCTGTTCCCTTAGCTTTTCTTTGCAGATTGGCCGCCTTCATGGGGGATTCGAACTAACCATTTAGTCACCCTAGTGTGTTATCCAAATATTTAGAAGGAGAAAAATTGTAGGAAAATAATCTTTAATTTCATGATTCTCCAAAGGAAACTGTTCAAAATTAAGAGGTCTGAGAAGCCAAGAATGAGTGCAATCTATTTTTCTGTTTATTACCTATCACTTTGGATAATCTGGAAATAATTTTGACAGTGGGATAAGATTTGAAGTTGGGTAACAGTCCAAATTTACATGAAGTAACTTATACCAAGGTAAAGTTGCCATCAATTAGATTGCTTGCATATAGCTATATATAGCCTTTCTATTATACCATCCATTACTTAATTTTACTCTGGCAGAGGCTGCCAAAAACCTGAAGGCAGGAAAGATTTATATTCAGTTCTTGATAAGTACCCAAAAGAAAAGAAATCACTTAAGAATGATTATATAAAAGTTAAAGAACTTGGCCAAGAGTCTGTCTTGAATTTTGAGTCTGTCAGTTAGAAATAGTAACTGCATGCTGCTGGGACGTTTTAGATCTTGATGTGATTTTTAGAAGTGTTTTGTGCTATTCAGAGAGAAAATGTAATTTACATTGTATTTTAAAATGTGAATCATGAGAGAAATTATTTCTTTTTCTTCCTCCTCTTCTTCCTTCCTTTTCCACTTCAGATTTTCCCTCTTTGCCTATACCATTAAGAGAGAAGATCATTGACAATTATAAAGACATCAGTTTCATTGATTGATCTATAAAGTCAATGCAGAGCCAAATGAAACACTAAGGTGATTTTTTTAAAATCTGACAAAAATAATGTTACAGTTCATTGAGAAATGTAAATGGGCAATTAGAAAAATTCTGAAAAATTAGGCCAGGCACGGTGGCTCACGCCTGTAATCCTAACACTCTGGGAGGCTGAGGTGGGAGGATCGCTTGAGCTCAGGAGTTTGAGACCAGCCTGAGCAAGAGCGAGATCCCGTCTCTACTAAAAAAATAGAAAGAAATTAGCTGGGCAACTAAAAAGATATATATAAAAAATTAGCCAGGCATGGTGGC
>NW_012153063.1:2730369-2739194 GCF_000956105.1 Propithecus coquereli | reverse complement strand
GTAAAAACAAATCAAAAGGAAAATGGTCAAATATATTCAAATCATCATTTCATTTGCAATTAGATAATTTCATATAAAAATAATGAATATGTTGCTGGGCTCAGTGGCATGTGCCTATAATTTCAGCTGCTGGGGAGGCTGAGGTAGGAGGATCACTTGAGCCCAGGAGTTTGAGATCAGACTGGGCAACATAAAGAGACCCTGTGTCAAAAAATAATAATAATAATAATCATGAGTATATCATACAATATTATCTTGGCAATAAAAAGCAGCATTATTTAATAATAGCCAAAATATGTAAACAACCCAAATGCTCATCAACTGATGAATGGATAAACAAAATGTGCTATTTCTATATAATAGACCATTATTTAGCCATAGAAAGAAGTGAGATTCTGACACATGCTATGATATGGATGAACCTTGAAGAGATTATGTTAAGTGAAAAATGCCAGACACAAGAGCATATGTTGGATGATTCCAATTATGTGAAATGTCCAGAGTAGGTATATCCAGAGAGACAGAAAGCAGATTAGTTTTTGCCTAGGGCTGGCAGGTGGGAATTCGGAGAAAATGGGGAGTGAGTGCTAATAGAGACAGAGTTTCCTTTGGGGGTCATGAGAATTGGTTGTGGTGATGGCTGCACAACTCTGTGACATACTAAAACCATTGAATTGTGCACTTTAAATTGGTGAATTTTCTAGTGCGTGAATTATATCTCAATAAAGCTGTTATTTTTTAAAAGCTTGTTTAAAAACCAATGATGTATATTGGACTCATATTTCATATCACAAAGCTAAATAATAATGAATGTTGTTAAGAGTATAGGACACAGGCATTCTCTTCTCATACTCTGTTGGTGGGAGTGCAAATTGGTATACTTTTTTGAGGATGATTTAGCAATATCTTTCAAAATTTAAATGTATAACATCCTTTGATTCTGCAATTCAAACTCAAAAATTACCATATGGATATACTCACAAAAACTTGCCAATGTGGATATAGAAGTATATTGTTTGTAATAGGAAAGTATGAAAATCTGAAGATAGTCAGGGGAATATTATATAGCCCTTTAAAAATATTACATGGACTGATATGAAAAGATGTCCAAGAGAACAATAAAGATAACTAATATTTCTTGAGTTTTTGTTATGTGCCAAGCATTCTTCTAAGTGTTTTATGGGCAATAACCCACCTAATCCTCTTTGAAACTTATATTTTTAATATTATTACCTCCATTTTATGGAGGATGACACTTAGAGACAGAGTAAGTTTAAGTAACTTTCCCAAGATTACATAGCTACTAAGTGGTAGACACAGAATTCAAACCCATTTGAATAAATTTCAAAAATACAGATCTATATGAATATAGCTTAATACTTTTTTTTTTTCTAGAAGCATACATACGTAACTATTGAAGAGAGAGGGACTGAACTGCCTCCTAATTGGTTACTAGAAGGTACATTGACAAAAACTCCTACAGAATAAGGTGGGATTTTTTTTATGGGGGGGCACGTGGGAGCAGAGGGAGTTGGTATTTAGTTTGTATGTTTTATGGTCTAATGTCTCCATTACTGATTTGAAGCAGATAGCTGAATCCATAATTCAGTAAAACACAAACAGGATTTGCCTGACATTTTTGGATATGAAAAATCAAAGGTCAACCCAACACATATCTAACACTGAACAACTAATCTTCCTTATCTGGTCTCTTCCTTAAATGAAATAGCCAGCTTACAGATCTGATTTTCCCTTCTTAGGATGTTAATTCTTGCTTCTTAGGGTGTCTAAGACCTGACCCTTCGTTCTCAGTTTAAGTTATGTTTGGACAGCTCATACCCAGATCCCAGTCCAATCTAGCTAGAAGCACCATTGATGGTGTTCATTAAACATTGGTTTCATCACATTACTTCTACACAAAAGCCTTCAAACTCCCCTCAGGGAAAGACTCCATCCTTAGCTCAGATCTCAATCCTTCCTTGGTCTGGCTTAAATCTTTCTTTTCAGTATTACTTCCCACAGCTTCACCCTCCACACCAGCATTTGCTCTGTGAGGTTTTGCTTTATCCCTGCACCAGCTGGTCCCCTCCTCTCCACCCATCTCCAGCAAAGCCTCACGCCAAGGTCCAACTCCAATATATTCTACCTAGAGCCTTCCCTGACCACCCCAACCTGCTAGAGTAAAGACAGGACAATGAATTCCTTGTAAGCTCATCCAGGATTCTTTATGGTTTATTTTGCAATGGAAGAAATGCCAACATCTCTACACCGGCTCTGGATTTCATCTTCTCTCACCTGACCAGGAAACTCACTCTGCAGATCATTCTCTCTCTCCTGTATCTTTAACCTTTCACTCTCCACTGGCTCCTTCCCATCTCCATTTTAAACTTTTCAAGAGTCTCCAATTATAAATGAGGCAGAAAGTATGTGGCACAGGGAAAGTTCTGGTCCCCCTAAGTGAAGTGCTGGGAGGGAGTAAAGAACATCGTATCACTGAATCCCGGGGCTTACAGTTTTCCATGCACTGCATTAAGCTTCAAGTATCGGAAAACCAAGTAGCGGGCTAGTGGGGGGAGGGGATGAAGCTGTAACGAGCATTTTGGAAAACATCTGCCATTAAAGAGTTGAAGATTACAGGAGTTACCCCTTATCTGTAGGGTATACATTTCAAGACCCCAGTGGATGGCTGAAACTGTGGATAGTACTGAACCCTATATATACTATATTTTTTCTTATATGTACAGATCTATGATAAAATTTAATTAATAAATTAGTCACAGTAAGAGCTTAACAACAATAATGCATAAAATAGAACAACTATACCAATATACTGTGATAAAAGTTATACGAATGTGGCCTCTCTTTCCTTGTACATACTCACCTGTTTTCAGACCTTGAGCGTAGGTAACTGAAACCATAGACAACAAAACCACGGATAAAAGGGAACTACTGTAGTATCTTCTATGACCCAGCAATTCCATCCCTAAATATAAACTCTATTGAATTTCTTGAATACAAAAACCAAGAGACATGTACAAGAATGTTCACAGCTGCGTAATAAATATCATAGTCCTAAAACTGCAAACAACTCAAATGTCCTCCAAGAGTAGAGCAAATAATCATTTCTTAGCCTTTTGGCTAAGATTAAGTGAATAATAGAGCAAAAAAATAAAATAAAATATGGTTGTATCATAATACACATAAAAGTATTATAGTGCATATGCAATGTTCAATAGTATTCTATACAATAGAATATTATTGAGTGATGAAAATGAACTAACTGTAGCTACATGTTACAACATGGATGAATCACATCAACATCTGAGAAAGAAACAGCCCCTTGACATTTGGAGCCGCTCTGGTACTATCAGATGGCCACTCACAGCTAGACATTGGTGTTCTCCTGTTGAAAGTAAATAATTTCACATAACATAACATCAGACAAGGTCACTCTGTGACCATGATAATCAAGACAAAAAAAAAGACTACTCCATAATCACATCTGACCACAGACAAAACATGGATATTGCCCAAACCACAGAAATGACCAAATATCCTCTTATCTTAGCTAATGTAGTGACTGCTGCTTCTTTCCCACTTATAGCTTTAGCCTTGGTCTAACCTTTCCTCCTTCAAGATAAGATAAGATTTAGTGTGATACTCAATTTAAGAATTACCTCCACTTCCTGACAGTATCCAATCCAGAGCATCCTTAAACTCTCCCCAAAATCACGTAAGAGAAGCCCAAATTCTATAATAAGTCCTAACACCCTCTTCCTGAGATGCCCCTGTTTCCCGATGGTGTGCGTCCCCCTCACTATAATGGGTACTGAATTCAACTTGTTGACCTATAGGAGTGTTTCTGTTGGACTACAGGGCATTGCCACATTAAATTGAGTGAAAGAAGCAAGTCCCCCAAAATATAAACTTCCATTTAAATGAAGTCATTAAAGACAACATTAATTCTTTTAGAGATGCATTACTATAGAAAAAATTATGACAAATGTTGGTAGAGTGTTAGTTTTAAGGGGAAGGATGGGATAGGGTGGGTCAAGGCATAATCAAGGAGTGGGCTCCAGTGAAAAATGCTGCCACAGGAGAGCACAGGCAAAAGCTAGCGAAACCTGGAAATTGATCTGAGAGCTCTGTGGGTGACCTCTTCTCCAGAGGTGTCTGGGAAGAGGATTCAAGAATTATTCCACTTGACAGAGAATGGATTCAAGAGCTTGCCTGGTGATAAACCTTCAGTCTAGACGTAGCTTACCTTATTCAAGGATGAGTAAGGACAGCGAAACAGCAGCCTAGGAAAAACTTTTGCAGAATAGGAAAAAGAAAACAACCTCAGGAAGACTCCAGGGTAGAGCTTTGCTGGAGAATCTACTGTAGAATATAGAATAAACCTTTAGGAAACTGGTAGCCTTAATAGGCACAAGATAGATTTTTCTTTTTTTAAAGGAAAGGCTGTGAGTTATTAAAAGAAGGGGATAAAATAAGAAGACATGAGGATGAAATGAAAATGCAATGCATTATTATAGTAGCTCAAATGCATTTGTGCTACTAGAATAAAGTGCCACAGATTGGTGGCTTACGAATAACAGAAATTTATTTCTGATAGCTCTGGAGGCCGGAAAGTCCAAGATCAAGGCGCTGGCAGATTCAGTGTCCAGTGAAGGCCTTTTTCCTCATAGACAGCAGCCTTCTCACTGTAATCTCGCATGGCTGAAGAAGCGTGGAGTAAGGCGCCTCCCTCAGGCCTTTTTTATTTTTTTAATTTTCATATTTTTAGGCACCACTACAGCAGATCTCAGGGTTCTTTTATAAGGACACTAATCTTATTCATGAGGTTCCATCCCTCATAACCTAATCACCTCCCAAAGTCCCCATTTCCTAAACCTATCACCTTAGGGGTCAGGATTTCAGCATATGAGTTTGGTGGGGGGACATAAACATTCAGACCATAGCATGCAACAAGATTTTTTCTTTAAAGAAAAAATGATGTGATGTAGAAAGAGTGCAAGGAAATTAAAACTGCATGCTGGAGTTTTTTTTTTTTTTTTAAACTATGTTGGAGGTGTAGCAAGATTGATGCTGTTATGATATGGGAGACAAGTTAAATAACTTTCCCCAAATACAGAAAACAAAAGGACAAGGAATGAAAAAGGTAAGATGATAGAAATGAAAGATCGCAAAAACCAGAGCAGCAACTGGTTTTTCTCAAGGACTCCAAAGAAGTGAAAAGACACGATCACCAGAGACATGAGCGATTCTCCACTGGAGGATGGGGATGACGGTATGTGACAACAACCTGGGTGGTCACGTGATGGGTATAGCTCTGGAAGGAGAGCTGTGCTTTTGAACTGCGGTGATTAGTGTCTGCTGCTCGGATTGTAGTGTGTCCTTCGGCTGTGTTAGAAAAAAAGTAAGTAAGAACCACGGTAAAATAGAAGTCTGATAGAAGATGATGAACAAATAAATAAATGAGTGAAGTTGTTAAACAAGATCAAAGATGCTAAACTATGTCCCAGATGAAATCAATCAATAAAAACATACACCTGGACATATTTGGACAAAATTTTTGAACCACAGGCTTAAGAAAAAAAAAATGCTACCATATTCTCTCCTTAAAAAAAAAAAAAGACTCCAAACAAACAAATTAAAAAATTAGAATTGTCACAAGCTTCTCTTTCTGTACCACACAAAATTCCTAATGACAATAAAGTAATGTTTACAGGGTGCTGAGGAATGAGGTTGAAACGTTAATAGTACTCAGCTACATATTCATTCAGGAAAAGACAATAGAAAGTGGCTCATGCCTGTAATCCTAGCACTCTGGGAGGCCGAGGGGGGTGGATCGCTCAAGGTCAGGAGTTCGAGACCAGCCTGAGGAAGAGCGAGTCCCCGTCTCTACTAAAAATAGAAAGAAATTATCTGGACAACTAAAAATGTATATATAGAAAAAATTGGCCGGGCATGGTGGCGCATGCCTGTAGTCCCAGCTACTCGGGAGGCTGAGGCAGGAGGATCGCTTGAGCCCAGGAGTTTGAGGTTGCTGTGAGCTAGGATGACGACACAGCACTCTAGCCAGGGCAACAGAGCCAGACTCTGTCTCAAAAAAAAAAAGGCAATAGAAAGACTCTTGCAATTTGAAAGCACTCAGAAAAGATGTACCCTTCCCGAAAAATTACTTAAGATAGAATCTAAACAAACTTATGAACTGGTAAATCATGGAATGAAGCAATTGGTGAGTACTTATTAATAAAAATTGAGACCGTTTTAGTCAGTGACACAGTAGATTATTTTTTAACCTCCTCATCCTCTATATGACAAAATTAATTTTAAAAGAATCATTAAGTAAAACAAATGATTGTATCAATAATAATAACTTCTTTTTCTTTCAAAAAAGAAATGTAGACAGTGAAAACAGTTTATTAAACTTTGTACCAGTAAAGAAAAAAATTATTACATTCCAAAAAAAGGAACTATGGATTAATACTTTTTAGTTACAATGGTGTGTTTTAGAATTTTTTTTTGCAAAAAAAGGACAAAATTTGTACCCTGTACCTACATATTGATCAGTCACAGTAATTAATAATAACATTACAGTTTGATAATAATTACAAAAGATTAACATGTTAAAAACAAGAAATCCCAAGTTTAAAGATAGTATCCAAATTCAGCATGCATTTCATGTATAAATAAAAATTTGTACTTGCCAATCAAAAATATTCACCTTGCAGTTGGCATTGTTTCGCTGATTTATATTTTAAATACCCAAAGTCCAAAAGATCACAGAAAATGACAGAACTGAAGTTAACTCGTATTCTGGTTCTTTTGTCTTTGCACTATTATTTATCTCAAACCTACTGTTTAAACACAGACATTTATAGTACACTGGGATTGCAAACACAAGCTAGGCCCCCAAAGCAAGCTGGAGCAATCCTGGACTATAATATTATAAAGTTACCTTGGAAAGGAGCTGAGTGGCTGTGTCCCTGTGCGTTGGAAGTCGAATGTATAACAGGAAATTCTTGTATTAAATAATTAACTTCCATGTAGAACACAGTGTTTACTGAAGGATAAGTAATAAAATGTGCTAAGTTGAAGTTTACATGCATATTATTAAAACTCAGTAACCTTGGCAATTGTTCAGAATTTAGGCCAAAGAGGTTTTCAGGGAGGAGTATTTCATCACTGACTTGTTTACGTTTGCCGGCACGCGGTGTGAGAAAGAACAGCCCAACTTTCAGTTGGTGTTGCTTTTACTGTCCTGCCCTTGGTCTACCATTGGTTTTAATAACTCTGATAACTCTGGCTGTAAAACTGAATGCCAGATCCTAGGTCTCTCTTTTTTTAATTATTCTCCAAAGAAAGGACTGTGGTTTAATCATTTAGGATTATGTGCTCACAGCAGGCGTAGGAAAGCCAAGAGGGAGGGTGAAGGAAGTGAGGGAAAGATTTTTTTCCTGCATGACAGCCCAGGGCTGAAAGCAGCTGCGCATCGCCAGCGATGATGCACGTTCCCTCTCTGGCTTTTGGCTCCAACATCCTTCACTTCTTTCTTCCTTAAGTTTATAAAATAGCTGCTGAACTTTCCACTGAGGAAGAAGCAGAGAAAGCAAAAGCAAAATGCTCACGCGTGCTAACTCCGTCTCTTTTCATGAGGAAAACAATAGCTTTCCTAGAAGTCTCATCCATCGGATTTCTGCTAATATCTCATTGGCCCGACTGGTCACTCCATAGTGCAAGAGAGGGTGAGAAATAAAGCCTTTCTATTTTAGCTGGGTGCATTGCCACCCCAAATAAAATTGGTGATCTTTTGATAGGGAGGAATGGATATTGTTTGGGTAAACTGCCTGGAGATTAAATGCAAGCTATTAAATTCTTTTAGTTGCTGAAAAGAACTTGGGGTATACTTGAATTTCCCATGAGGAGAAACTTGTGGTTGAGAATCACTATAATTTTAACATTTCCAGTGCTGTAGAATGAGAAAGATCCATTAAGAAAGATGCTTAACGCTGGTGTGGTAGAGACTGTGATTGCTCTGGGCCGAAATGACTTCATATTTCCACTTTTTACATTTTAATATTTTTCCATTTGTGTCATTTTTTTTTTGTGACCAAGAAAGGTTAGAATAGTATATTATCCAATCACCATGAACAAATATCATAAGGTGTAGAGACCATTAAAACCAGAAGCAGGCTACTCCAAAGGCAAATATTGACACTACTTTTTCCGTCCACTCATCTTTCAAGTTCTTAAATCTGCCTAGAGTTAAAAGCAGCAGTGGCTCCAGTAGCAATAGTCACTATTTACCATTTGCTTAGGTCATTGGCCCCACCTGCGAGGCAACTCCTGGAAGGAAGGGAATAAAAGAAGCAATGGTCGTTCTTTGGGTGCTGTTTTTAATGCCAAGGTTTTTAATACCTAACACTGAGGAGTTCTCAGGTTCATTAGTCTAGCTCCTTTCCTTGTAGTATGAGGCCCCTGTTTTCTTAGTTTGCTCTCACTGAAGTGAAGAATGTATTTGTTGGCAAAAATTTGCAAGATCAGATATCAGTTTTCTTGTTGTCTCTCACCTCAGAACACCGCATGATCTGAAGGATGAGCTCAGGAGAAAGGATGCTAGAAGAAAAGCTTCACAGACCACAGCGACAGTGACTTGCAGTCACTAACAGAAGTTTCTGATTCTAAAGACTTCCAAACTTCTAGGGAGGGGACAGTCTGAAGCCAAAAGACTCCACCAACTAGTTGAAGAAACTGCGTATAAGAATCCCCTGGAGGCCGAGGGTGGTGGCTCACGCCTGTAATCCTAGCACTCTGGGAGG
>NW_012153063.1:2708185-2730019 GCF_000956105.1 Propithecus coquereli | reverse complement strand
GGCCCCAAAGTTTGCATTTCAAACAATACTCCCAAATATTGATGCTGCAGGGTGTGGACCCACTTCGGGCACTGGTCCAGAACCTAATAATTTAGGATTCATTATATTCTGTCTCTTTATTTTATGAAACAGGTATCTCTTTCATCAGATTATCAGCTCCCTGAAGGTAGGAACCTTGTTTTATACTCTACTCTTCTGTGTCCAGAGGGCTACAAGATGTTCACGGGATACATGTTAACTGAGGCTTGGAGTTTTGCACATTTTCTCAGTAATTTAGGCAAGGGTAAAGATTATGTAAGAGTTTGCAGCAGTATCTTCTAGTATCAGCTCTAGATAGTTTTCTGGCTCTGGCTCTGAACTTGAATGCACCTGGCATTCATGAGTGTGACCATGTGACTTTATATAGGTCAAGGGCAATGAACACATCTGCTTTGGGAGGACAATTCTTTTATGTTGCCTCAGATTTTCTGAAAACACAATTTTATAATACGACAGTTTTTCTTTGGTTTCCAGACTTTCCCCTAAATTGGTGGAATCCTGAGGCTGGCTGATACAAATTGATTATAAATGGAGGAGTGTGAATCTAGGTGATCATAGTAACTGCAAAATACAAGCATGTGAGTGACTTTTAGCTTTATTTTTTTTTTTAAAGGGGCAGTAGGATACATGGTCTCAGTCAGCCCACTATACGAATGCCTGATCCCATTCAGTGTGGGTCAGGGCACACTCAGCTGGCTGCATACAGGCTGGCCTGTTGGCCATCTCTCCAGGATGGCCCAAAACAACAGAACACACACGCATCCGTGCTGTTACACTGCACCTGCTGAAGCCCACCCTTCCTTCTCCAACCAATAAACAAAGTCTCCAGTTTTCTTGGGGACCATAGATAATTGGAATGATCCCACTTACCTGTCTCTGTGTCAGCACACCTGGGGTGCTGAGAAACTCTAATTCTTCACTTTCTTCTTTGGCTAGACCCTCCATTCTCTTTCCCACTGGGTCTTGACAAGACAGGAGGAAACATTAAAGCTTATGTGTGTTTATGTGTGCATTCTGAGTCTGCATTACTGTGTCAAGATCCACTCACTGCAAAACAAGAATGTGCTTCTAGTTCTACCCCTGCAAGTAGAAAATTAGCCTTTAATCCCATAGGGAAGTACATCTGGCCCTCTACACTGATATGGGAAAAATGGGATATAGGTAGTTCCCAAACATGGTATTCATAGGAATCTCTCAGGGAACAAACTTTGGTTGATAAATTGAAAACAAGTGTGGAGGAGTGGGGTAGAGTTCTTTGAATCACTATCTACAGTGTGACAAATATTTATTAGGCACTCAAGTCACAAACATTGTACTGGGCAGTAAGGATATAATGGCACATAAAAACAGACATAATTGCTTATGGAGCTTATGGTACTGTCATGAAGCTTACAGTTTCATGATAAGGTAATTTTTTTATTTCTTTTTTTAAATTTCAGAATATTACAGGGTATAAATGACTTGGTTACATAAATTGCTTTTGTACTGTGCCCATTCCCCAGATAGTGTGCATTGTACCTATTAGGTGTGATTTTACCTATCCCCTTCTCCCTCCTCTTGGTAAGGTAATTATTAATATAAAAGCATTCTGAGGCCGGGCGCGGTGGCTCACGCCTGTAATCCTAGCACTCTGGGAGGCCGAGGCGGGCGGATCATTTGAGCTCAGGAGTTCGAAACCAGCCTTAGCAAGAGCGAGACCCCGTCTCTACTAAAAATAGAAAGAAATTAATCAGACAACTAAAAATATATAGAAAAAATTAGCCAGGCATGGTGGCGCATGCCTGTAGTCCCAGCTACTCGGGAGGCTGAGGCAGAAGGATCACTTGAGCCCGGGAGTTTGAGGTTGCTGGAGCTAGGCTGACACCATGGCACTCACTCTAGCCCAGGCAAAAGAGTGAGACTCTGTCTCAAAAAAATAAATAAATAAATAAAAGCATTCTGGTAAGTATAAAAGTTTAATTACTGTAAATGCTGTGAAGAGGAGTATATGGTGCTACACCTGCATAAAATAGAAGTCGTTAACCTAGAAAGAGCGGTAAGGGAAAACTATTCTGCAGGTCTGACTACTGAATTGAGAACTGAAGGATGAATGGGGGCTGCCAAGGCAAAGAGTGTTCTAGGCAGAAGGATGTGCAAAGGCCCTGTGGCAGGAATGAGCTTGACCTGTTCATGGAACTCAGAAAGGCCCCAGTGGCTGGAGCAGACAGTGGGCAGGAAGCGTGGTACAAGATGTTGCTAGAGAGGAAGAAGGGACCAGATCACACCTGGGGTACATGCAAGACAGTAAGAATTCTTATCGGCAATAAGAAGCCATTGAAATGTTTAAGCAGGTTTCTGTTTTGAAAGAATTACTCTGGCCGTTGTAGAGAGAATGAATTGGAAGAGCCAGGAGTGCTGCTGGTAGACTATTGCAGGACTATTGCGTCATCCAGAGGTGAGAAGATGAAAGCTTGGTCTAGGGTTGGGACAGGGGAAATGAGAAGTAGACAGCTCTGGCCACTTCCCAGCCCAAACTAATAATGTACAAGAGTTGCCCTTGTGTGATATGAGCTTCTAGGAGAGTTGTGTGTTTGAGGCCTTTGTAATAAAGCTGGCTGATTATAAAACAGCAGTTTGAATTTAGATGGCCATACTGTTTGAAATGTAAACGTGCAATTGGCTTCCAGCTCTATATTTTAAAAGGAATAATGGGACATGCAATTTTTCTAGAGAAGTAAAGCACTGGCAAATGAGTAGAAGAAGCAAGCTAAAGGAGAAATTCCTCCGGAGTGTCATTCTGCTTTATTACCACTGAGTGCTGCTGTTCCCAACCACAAGTTCCCAAGAAACCAAAGGGCTTTGCAAATACGGTAAGAGGAACTGGGGGAAAAACACCTTAGAATAAAAAAAGTGAGGAAGACAAAGATGTTTCCTAATTTTGAAAACCTGAGTCCTAAGCCGCAGGGGTCCAAACCAAGTTTTTGTGAAGGTCATTTTGCAGTATGGTAACTTCTGGCTTTACTGTCAGCATCTCTAAAGACGGTCTCCAATAATAAAGGAGCCCCAAAGGGGCTTTTTTAGAACCATTAGTGTACCCCCTCCTACACAGTCCCATTAGTGGGCCTTATTAAGCCAACCCAGACAAAGAGCAGAGATGCCCTAGTTAATGGAGAGTCTTCTATAATTACTCTGCTCGGCCGCTTCTTTTAGGGTCTGAATGGTCTTTAAATAATGTTTCTCTTGCTGTGGTCGCAGACAATGACCTAGCAGTCTGCTTTAAGCGGTGCCAATCCCATTAGCTGAAGAATAGCAAGGCTCTGTGTGCGTCTGCATGCCAAGGAGAGAGAGAGAGAAAGAAACAGAGAGAGAGAGAGAGAGAGAGAGAGAGAGAGAGTGCGAGAGTGCATGTATGGTGAGGAACTCAGCTTACGACAGGGATCAGGTTTAAATGTTGCTTTCTTCCTCTTTTCCCCCCTTCCTCTGTACACCCATCCCTCCCAGGAATCAAACACCCCACTGTGTCTACTGGGTCGTCCATCTGTTGAGTAACAACCTGCCCTAACTGAAAATGGCAAGAGACTCCCTCAGACGCTTGTGGAAGATGCCTCTCATTTTTACCTACTTCTGTGTAGGATGTGATTTTAAACATGTTCCAGCCCTTTAAGAACTTTAAGTCCCCAAATCACAATAATACAAATAATATGAAGTCACCCCAATAAGTGTCTGCCATTCAGAGTTGAAAAACATTAAAAAGCCTGATAAATGTGGAAGAAAATGACTGGGGGGACAAAAGTTATAGAAGGAAATGCCGAGATCCTTGGAATATTTTCTTCTGTGGCCCTCTCTCTCCTAACGCTTTGCAACTCCTTTTTTCCTGGTAATTAGAATACTTAGTTATATTTAAAGACAGATTATATCCTGGACAGAGAATGTGGGAACAGGGCAACCTTAATTTATTTAGAAAGGGTCAAATTCTCCAATATGAAAGTGTGAATAAGTTCAATCATGAATTACATTGTAACAAGGATATGTAAAAAAAAAACATTCAGAAACACTGCAGTGAATGGAAACTGGTTGGAAACCTCTCTTGCCCACCTTTGTCCGGAGGACTTTTTCAGGGATTCCAGAATAGTCTGATTCAACAGCGTTTGAACAAACTGAGTGAAAACAGGCTAACATAAGGGAGTGGGGTGGCTCTAGTTACACAAATAAGTGAGTATCCACAGCTCAGTGAGTATCACAAAGCCCCTCCCCCATCCCGTACTGCCCCCTGCCCCATCATATGGCAACTCCTAGGGAGAATGATTATACTGTAGCCAACAGGATAAAAGAGTCATTTTCTGGTTCTGGGTTCTAGGAAGACAGCATAGGCAAAGAAATAGTGTACTTGGGAAAATTAAGAGGATGCTCCATTCAGTTCTTACTCTCTTTAACTTTGATCTGCATTTCATTTTAATGGATGCGAAAAACTTATGCGTGGGCTTCCTTCTGTATAACTTAGTTTAAATTTCTGTTATTTATTTTCAAAAGCATGAACTTACAATTATTTGAGAGATGTTGGTTACTTGTACAAGTACCATTAACAACCTGTTAGGTAACAACTCCCATTTGCATAACGGTTAATTAAAATGTGTGAAATAAGGCGTCATCCAGCAGGGACTGAGGACCTCAGTGTTTTGGGTATTGGGTCCTTTTGTATCAGTGACTCCATTTCTGGTGAAAAGGACTGAGTAGTGTAAAAGCTCATTTGGGTCTTAGGGTGGTGTGGGGGATAGATTTTTAGATCATATAGGAAAGGAAAAAGAGATCAGGTTCTTAGAGATAGGATTGGACATTGGGTAAGATTTTAAAAAAACAAAAAAACATTGATCCATTGATGGCCACTTAGGTTGCTTCCATATCTCAGCTATGTGAATAATGCTGAAATACACGTGGGAGTGTAGATATCCCCTTGACGTATCAATTTAAGTTCCTTTGGATATATACCCAGAAGTGGGATTGCTGGGTCGTATGGTAATTCTATTTTTAGTTTCTTAAGGAAACTCCATACAATCTTCCAAAATGGTTGTACTAATGTACATTCCCACCAACAGTGTGTATAAGGGTTTCCTTTTCTCCATATCGTTATCAAAAATACAAATATATCTTCTCGATTATAGCCATTATAACAGGTGTGAGGTGATATCTCATTGTGGTTTTAATTTGCATTTCCCCTCTCATTGGAGCTGCTGAGCACTTTTTCATTTATCTGTTTGCCATTTGTATCTCTTCTTTTGAGAAATGTCTGTTCAGGTCCTGTGCCCATTTTTAAACTAGGGTATTTGTTTTCTTGCAGTAAATATGTTATATACACACAATGGAATACTATACAGCTTTAAAAGAAAAAGAAATTCTGTCATTCACAACAACATAGTTGGAACTGGAGGATATTATGCTAAATAATAGAAGCCCAGCACCAAAAAACAAATACTGTATGATCTTACTTGTAAGTGGAATCTAAAAAATTTGATCTCATAGAAACAGAGTAAAAAGGGTTACTTGAGGCTGGGGTGGTGAAAGAAAAAGAGGTGGAGAAAGACAAGATATTAATTAAAGGATACAAAGTTTCGGTTACACTGGAAGAATAATTTTAATGATGTATTGCACTGCATGGTGACTGTAGCTAATATTAATGTATTATATATTTCAAAATTGCTAAATAGAATAGACTTTCAACATCCTCATCACAAAAAAAAATAAGTTGGTAAGGCGGCAGATATGCACATTAGCTTGATTGAATCTTTCTACAATGTATACATAGATCACATCGTATCCCATAAAACATCACATTGTACCCCATAAATATACATAATTATTATTTGCCAATTAAAAATAAATTAATAAAAAAGAATCTCATATTTTCAACTACTGACCATGAAATTAAATAGAAATTCTTTGCCCTGGAAAAAAAAATAATTACTTGATAGCAGGGTGCTAATTGATTATGATATATTGATAAAAATGAAATGATATGTTTACCAAAACTTGAATAAATGAGTCCTCTCCAAAATACTCTTTGCTTATAAACAAATGAGAATTTTTACCTTGATTGTCATAGGTATTTATTTGATTTCTGTTTGAATAATTCTCTTAGATCTTAAACCAGAAGGATGATTATATGCCCATCTCCTAATAAACATTTTGGTATCTAGTAGTCCTTCATCTAAAAAGCAAAACCAAAACGATAAAAAACCTAAAAATCACTCTTGAGAACCAAATGCAATTCTGGAATCTCAATAGTCTTTGTCTTTTTAAAACATTTTAATTATATTAAATAAATAAAAAAGAGTAGCTGGGATTACAGGTGTGCTACTACACTCAGATAATTTTTCTATTTTTGGTAGAGACAGGGTCTCACTCTTGCTCAGGCTGGTCTTGAACTCCTGAGCTCAAGCGATCTTCCTGCCTCGGCATCCCAGAGTGCTAGGATTGCAGGCGTGAGCCACCCTACTGTGGAATCTCAACAGTCTATGAGATCAAATAAAAATTGCTGGCTGGCATGAGTTTTTGTTAAAAGCTCCCATACTGGGACTGGGTCTGGAGTCTCACACCCATAATTCCAGCACTTTGGGAGGCTGAGGTGGGAGGATTGCTTGAGGCCAGGAGTTTGTGGTGCAGTGATCTATGATCTCACCACTGCACTCCAGCCTGAGCAACAGAGGGGGATGCTATCTCTAAAAAACAACTACTAATAAAATAAATAAATAAAGTGCTCCTTAGATCTTACCATGGGCCATCACTGTGCTTGGTGTCGTGAAGAATAATAAGAATAATTCATGATCCTAGACTTTTCATCCAGGATCATAACTCAGATGTCCTGATTTCCAATCCAGTGTTTTTTCTAGTATAGCAAAGTCTCTTTTACGACATAATTACCTTATCACAATCCCATATGTACTAAAGATAAAATACGGCATTAAAAAGGTTGATCCGCGGCAGAACGTCCATATACTGCCCTTAGACCTGGGCAACCCAACCGCTGACTTGGGCTCCACACTTTAGAAGGCTCCTCTCTGGCCTCCTCTGGCTGCATCTCTCTCTGGCCTAAAAGGTAGCCACCCAGAGCTCCCTCCTTCTAGACCAGGTACTTGGAACCTCAAAATTTCCTGCCCCAAAAGTTGGGAGCCTGCCCCAGGGCTGCCTAGGCCTTTTCCCCAAGGCTTGTCCTCCTGGGGGCTGATCCAGCTGTCTGTGTGTCCTCATAGGCCTGAGGAGAGGCTGTCTGGGGAAGCATTTGATGAAGTTGGAGAGAGGCAGCTGAGGTATCTACATACCTGTGTGAGTCCTTGTGGTGCAGGACAGGGCCTGGGCTGGGAAACTGAGGGCACCTATTTGTTTTCTTCTCCTGGTCCTTCTAAATATCAGGGGTATGCCTGCCATCAAGGACCAGTTCTGATGAAACGAAACTTTTCTGGCAATTTAGGTTTGAGCATGTGGCAAAGTTCCGTTACATTCTTGCTGCCAGGGCAGTCCGATCTGAGATTCACTATTGGTAGGACATTTTATAGGAAGGGAGAATAGGTCATTGTTTCTGGTTAAAGTCAGTATATTCTTTTTTTGTTATTTTTATTTTTTACTCCTCTGCAATGTGATATCTTCATTTTGCTGCATGCAGGAACAGGTCATTTATCGGGGGCAAATATTACCAAGCACTAATATAAACTCACTGTGAATTAACTCATTTCGATAACACTTTGAGGGAGATAATATTATTACCATTATTATATCATCATCCACATTTTACCCATGAGGAAACTGAGGCACAGAATAGTTTCTACAAGGCCTCAGAACTAAGTGCTAGAACCAAGAGTCTAGCCACAATGCAATGCTGCTTCTGCAGGATGTCCCGAAAGTCACCATACATAGGGAAAATAGGAGATTGTAGCTAAATGTACCTTTATTTACAAAATATTCATTACAAAGTTTTTCCTTTGTATGGAGACTTTTGGGACACTCTGTAGTCAGTCTCCACTGGTTTTCTACCTCAACTCTACTTATCCTTCAAGGCAGGCTCAAACCCTTGCTCCCTATAGAGGCCTATCTGAGCAGCTCTGTCTGATTTTCTGAACTCCTGGAGTTTCCTTTGCCTTCAGACCTTCCTGGATATTTACTGTTAGGGACTGTTGGGAAATCTTTCCATATTTTTGTATATTAATTCCACCATCTAAAAGTGAAAGATGGCTAGACTCTTGACTGACAATTGGGTGGGCAGGGGACTAGTTTCCCATAACAAGTATGGAGGACTCTGTGGTGCACTGCCCAGATCCCCCATCAAAAAAGGACTTGTGGCCTGGTGCAATGGCTCACACCTGTAGGATGGCTTGAGAGCAGGAATTCAAGGCTGCAGTGAGCTGTGATCACACCACTATACTCCAGGCTGGGCAGCCTTGTTGCTCCAGCCACTGGGAGTGCTGTCAGTGGGTTGCCTTCAGTGGTCAGCCCCTTCAGGGATTGTGTCAACTGCAGAGAGCTGCCCTGCCCAAGGCCATGCCAGCCATGCCACACCCCCACCCCCAAGGGTGGCCCTTATTCAATGACTGAGGGACGTCGAGAGTGTAAAGTCCTGGCCATCTTGACCAGTGGAATGCTGGAGCCAGCTTCTACTGATTCTTGAAGCTTGATTGTGTGTATCTCCAATTCTGTGTTCTGTGATGATACACCCAGAGCTTGAAATTAGGAATGACAGGAGTATTTACACTGCGGGAATTGGCAAACACAGTGCTTTTGGTTTTTCAGAAAGTCAGTTTACCAGCACACCACCGTTTTCGACCCCAATTAGGGATATTCTGAAGCCTCTCAAAGTCCATTCTATCTCAGAGGTCTGCATGGGGTTGGCCCAGGCTATTGTTGGACCTCACAGTTATACTTCTCTTTTTGCTCATTCAGCTCCCCCCATCCCTTGCACATGTGTTGATCCCGGAATGCTGAACTCTTTCTCAAAGTCTCCTTTTCAAGGAACCAATCTGCAACAAAAACTCTTAATGCTGTTAAATTTGGCAGATAACTTAGACATTTTATTAGGGATGTTAGATTTTTCCCACAAGGAGGTTGAGAATATATCATACAAAATGGTTCTGTCCCACCTCAAGATTGAGACAGTTTTTCTTTACAAGATATTGACTTTCTGGACCAGTCTCTCAACTGGTAAGCTCTTAATAGGGACTCCCAGTTGGTAATGACCATTATACAAGCCACTGTGAGCCCATGAAACCCCTACATAGAGGACAGTGAATTCCTATAGTACATGTCTGTCAAATGACCACATTCAAATTATAAACCGTAAACTATAAATAGCACCTAAAATTTTCTGACTAAATTTAGAACACTTTTAGATGAGACTTTTGTTTTATTTCTCAGAAGACAATATTACTTTATTAAATACTGACTAGAACATTACTTTAATAAATGAAAGCTAAAAGGGAAAAAATCTAACAAAGGGGTATAATAATGGAATGCCTTATATGTCATTTGGTATTCCATTTTGTTTTAACAAACATTTATTGAGATAATTTACAAGGTACCATGACAAGTGTTGTAGAAAATGCAAAGATAAATCAGATAAGGTCCTTGTTCTTCAGGGGATGCAGAAGGAGATAAAAGGGGGAACCTTTGTATTTGTCAATTAACCTCAATAAAGCTGGAAAAAATAATTTCAAAGCCTTCCAGCCTTGTGACTCAACAGATAAGGCCCCTTCCATAGCTTCAAATAGACAAGTTCCAGGGAAGGACTTTGATTGGCTGGGTCACATGTCCATCCCTGGATCAACCACTGTAGCCAAGAGACCAGGGTACCATGGGCAGTAGGATTGGCCTCACAGTGATCACATGCTCATCTTGTATCTTACAGGTAGGGGTGGTTTCCCAAAGGAGGTAGGAATGTTGAGTAGAGAAAAACAAAGAGATGTCCCCAACATGTGGGAGGGAGTCAACAAGGTAGAGAGCCTCAAATGTCAGGCTATGGAGTCTCAACTCCTTCTGGTAATATTAGGCTATTAAAGTTTTGGAGTAAAAAAGTGGCTGTGAATAATAGTTGGACTAGATCATCTTCTATTAATAGGTTTCTTTCCACTCTGTGTTAAAATTATGCAGAGAGGCTTTCCAGAATGTAAATGTATAATAAAGTTAAAAAGATGGTGATCCATATCTGGGTGCAGTGTCATGCACCTGTAATCCCAGCTACTCAGGAAGGTGGGGTAGGAGGATTGCTTGAGCCCAGGAGTTTGAGATGAGCCTGGGCAACACAGTGAGATCCCATTTCAAGAAACAAACAGGCAACAACAAAAAGATGGTGGCCCTAATGTAAACTATGAATTTTGGGTGATGATGATGTGTCAGTGAAGGTTCATCAATTGTAATAAATGCACCACTGTGGTGCAGGGTGGGGGAGGTTGTGTGTGTGTTGGGGAGGATAGGGCATATATAGGAATTCTCTGTACTTTCTGCTCAAGTTTGCTGTGAACATAAAACTGCTTTAAAGGTCCAGTGGTTCATGCCTGTAATCCCAGCTCTTTGAGAAGTTGAGGTGAAAGGATTGCTTGAGGCCAGGAGTTCAAGACCAGCCTGAGCAGCATAGTGAGACCTCCGTCTCTACAAAAATAAAAAATTAAAAAAAAAATTAGTAGAACTTGTCTGTAGTCCCAGCTACTTAAGAGGTTGAGGCAGGAGAATGGCTTGGGCCCAGGAATTTGAGGTTACAGTGAACTATGATTGGGTCACTACACTCCAGCCTGGGCAACAAAGTGAGACCCTGTCTTTAAAAACAAAAAAAAAATCTAACAACAACAACAACAAAAAACCCCAAAAACCATGGTGGTGGGGCTGCTAATAGCAGACAGCCTTTTGAAGGGAGACATGAACTTAAATATTTTATATTTAGAGGAACAAAATGTCCCCAGTTGACAAACAGAGGCCCACAAGCCAGCAGTGCCCAGCTGAGATTATTCTCAGCCCTAAACCTTTCATCCTTTTTCTGGGATCACCCCCTTAATAGTGCTGAGGATCTGTGTTAGTGATGGTAAATTCAGTCATTAGCGATAGTAAATTCAGTCATTCTGCAAACGTGCCTTTTTAATGCATTTTATGTGCCAGCCCTTGTGCTTAATGCACAGTGGAAGAGCAATGACAAGGCATGGGCCCTGCCCTCAGACCTCACAGACAGGTATAGCTTTTCTTAAAGGATGGTCTGCAGGTCACCTACATGGAAAGCACTTTGAGACACTTGCTAAAATTGCAGAATCCAGGACCCTATTGTAGGTAGAACTTGGGAATAAAAATCTGTGGGTGTGACCCAGGAATCTGCACTTTTAACAAGCATTCAAGAACCTTGACACCCAAAAAATGTGGCTTCACCTGGAAGTTTATTACTGTTGCAGAGGCCTTGTTCCAGACCTACTGACTCAGAATCTGTATTTTGACAGGATTCCCATCCATTAAAGTTTGAGAAACACCATCCTAGGAGATTCTGTTACATGGTGAATTTTGAGAACCACTAATTGAACTGCAGACTGATGAGTGTACAGATGAAGGCAGCACAATGTGACGAGTGCATCTATAAAGGAGCACGTGAGTTCCTCCAGGAGTGCAGAAAAGGAGCAGGTTTCCCTGTCAGGGAAGGTTTCCAGGAGAGGTGTGATGTCACTTGCTTCTTACAGAGCAAGGAGAAGTTAGTCAGGCTAAGTAAGGCGATGGGAGAGGGGTAAGAAATCTCATCAGAGGGAATCACATGTACAAAGTCCTGAGGCAAAAGAGAACACTGGAAGTTTAGGTAAGAAAAAAAATTTACCTCAAATTGCAGAGTTTAAGAAAAAAGCTTATTTAAACTCTGAACATCAACCAAAGGAGATATTTTTTAAAAACTCAATGGTTAAAGATTTGCTTATTAATTTTTTGGGGGAGGAATCGGATTTCTATATTTCTATGATGTTGCTTTCTCTGACTCTACTGACAATTTCTTTTTGTTTTCCTTTATTCATACATACATTGGACAGTGTGCTAGGTGCCTATCACATGGCGGTAAGCGAAACTGAAATAGTTCCTGCCCTCAGGGAGTTTATAGGTGAGAATGGAAAAGCCAATAAAACAGATAAATAAATGTGTAATTATAGATTGAGCCTGGCATGGTGGCCTGCGCCTGCAGTCCCAGCTACTTGGGAGGATCGCTGGGACCCAGGAGTTAGAACCCAGCCTCCATAACATATCGAGACTCCGTCTCTTCAAAAACAAAATAAAAATAAATGGAGAAAATGGCTACAAAGTGTGCTATGATGGAGAATAAGACGGGTAATTGCAAGGGAGGGTCTATCCAACCAGATTAGCATATCCCTGCAAAGCGGCCAAAGTCACTGCGGGGAGAGGTGTGGGTGGCCCCACTAAGGAGCGCCAACCCGCCGCCCAGGTGTACACACACACACACAAACTATCTCTCTTTCTCTCTCTCTCTCTCTCTCTCTGTTTTGCTGGGAATCCACACTGAGGTTGAAGACCTTATCTCAAAACCACCCCCTTTCAACCTGCTGTATGCAACAGGAAAGGGCAGAGAAAACTGATTTTCACTGCAGCCCTAAACCTGAAATAAGAGACAATCTCCAGGTTCTAATAGTCCCACTTTTGGGACTTCTCTGAGTAATTCTCTTAGACGAGAAAGCTGCTAAAACCCGGCCGGGTCCCGATGTGTTCCAACTGAAATTTTCCAATTACAAACATCCATTGTGGCTCCGGGAGGAGCGGCGAGGAGACTCCGTAGCTCACGCCATAGCTTTCACAGTGTGTGAGATAAGAACTGCGTGTAAGAAAGCAAAGAGATAAGGAGGCTTGGTGGGTGCGGTCAGGCCCTCCCTGGAGGATCAGTCCCTCGTGCAGGAGAGACGTGTCCTCGCCGTCTGGAACCTTATGTGCCGGCTCTGACGGCCCGGGCTGCCGGGGGGAAGCATTTAAAAGTGGGACCGTGAGAAGCCGCTTGTAAACAGAACCCGGCCGGGATGGTCAGCGGCTAGGCGGGCTGTCATCCGGAGGCGGGCGGTGGGCTGCTGAAGCCGGTCCCCCGCCAGGAGCGCACTGCAGGCCCCGCCGGTGAAGGGGGAGTAGCAGCCGGTGACCGGGTGAGCATCTGCCTTCTTCTGTGCTGCCTGGCCGGCCGGGAGCGGGGGGGAGGGGTAGGGATGACAGCATTGTAAATATCCGAGAAGCTCCCAGGGGGTAACGGTGATTCTGCTGTTTCTTCCATGCTCTGGTTTTTATTTCGTGCTGAAGACTGCACTACAGTGCAATGGATAATGGGTGAGGGGAGATTACGTTATCTGCTTATTTTTGTGAACCAGGTATGTGATAGGAAGAGAGAGTAGTTGAAAAGGGTGATCCTGTTCAGTGCGTTGCTTTCAGTACCCACTCCGGGGGTTATAGAAACCAAACCCCAGCCTAGCTTGTAACTCACATCAAGCTGGAGCTCCCAGAGAAACAGAATGGCTGTTCGTTTTGTCGACTCTGCCCATTTTTAATGTATAGTAAATGACACACCATGACTGATGACACTCATGGACTGATGAAAAGATAATTAAACTAAAAAATCGAGATAAGGAAATCTCAGACCCACCCCTTAAATGAAATAAATTACTACTGATATATACAATTGGATGACAAATTGAGACTGGTCTGGAAGTATAGCTTACAAAGCAAGACAAATTTGAATTTGCCAGGTTAAACTGAGATTGAACCTTGCTGTTTGTTGTAAACTTATTTGTAAGGTTTTTTTCCTCCTTGGAAGGAGCTAGAGAAACACTTGGGTTTTTTCCTTTGTATTTTAATTTCATTAATCATAGTGAATTGTGAGTTGTATTTATAAAGTATTCTATTATAAAATACCACATGTAAATTATAATTAGTGTACTTAAAATACAAGGCAGTTTTAATTTCATTAACTTTAAGAAAATGTCTTAACAAAAACTGGACTATACATATAATCTCTAAAAGATCAGTAGAAATGTGTCACCTGGGTCTCATAACCTAACTTTTAATTAGGAGATGAATATTAGGTTAAATTGCACATAGAGAAGTGTTTTTGAATCCTGAACATTGAAGAAATAATATTGATGCCTAATGAGTTTGTCATTACAATGAATGTTTTTACAATGTAATGGTTCATAGCAAAAACTATGAAGTCAGACTATCTCAGTTTGAATTCTGCTTGGTCATTTCCTAGTTGTGTAATCTTGGGTAGTTTACTTAGCCTTGCTATGTTTCCTAATCTGTAGAATGGGATTAATAACAGTACTGACCTCATTAAGGTTTTCGTGAGTATTAAATGATTTAATATTTTTAAAGTGCTTAGAACAGTGACATATAGTAATTGTTATATACGTATTTGTAAATAAATACATAAAATAAAAATATACCAATGTTGAAAGTAGAATGGTAATTACCAGGGGCTGAAGGGAGGGAAGAAATGGGGAGTTGTTAATAGGTATAGAGTTTCAGTTTTGCAAGATGAGAAGAGTTCTGGAGATTGGCTGTACAACAATGTGAATGTACTTAACAATATTGAACTGCACACTTAACAATGGTTAAGATGTTAAACTTTATGTTATGTATATTTTACCACAATCAAAAATAAAAAAGTACCAGTGTTAGCAAACTTATGTATTCGAAATCTTTATTAGCACACAGCAGCTCCATCCACGTTAGTTGTTTTTGCCATTGTGAAAATACAGCTTCTAGCAGTCATCAGTAAGATTATTCAGTAGATTCATGCAAGTGAGATTTAATCATAAAGAGCACAAACAAATGATAAGAAACAACACCTAAGACTGTGGCAGGCAGAATTCTAAATATGTCCCTCCAGCAAGATTGCTCTCCCTAATCCCTGGAACCTGTGTGTGCAATAAAATATCACTACCTTAGTTATATAGCACAGTTGAATTTAAAATGGAGAGATTATTTGGGTGGGCCTAATCTAATCACAGGAGCCCGTAAAAATAGAAAGCTTTCTCTAGTTGAGAAATCAGAGAGATTTGAGCATGAGAAGAATTCAACAAGCTGTTGCTGCCTTCAAGATGGAAGGGAACCATTGAGAATGAATTCAGGCAGCCTTGATGAGTGCTGGAGGCCTAGAGTTGCTGATGGTGGCCCTTGGCTAACAACCAGCCTAGAAATGGAAACCTCAGATGTAAAGCCACAAGAAACTATATTATGTCAAACTATCTCAGCGAGTTTGGAACTGAATTCTTTACCAGAGTTTCTAGGTAAAAGCCCAGGCTGGCCAACATCTTGACTTCAGCCTTGTGAGAAAGGTCCTCAGCAGAGAACCCAGCCAAGTTCACCCAGGCTTCTGACCTTCAGAACTGTGCAATAATAAATGGATATTGTTTTAGGCTACTATGTTTGTGGAAATTTGTTATGCAGCAATAGAAAACTAATACAGACTCCAGCAGAAAAATGAGCAAAAGAAACAGACTATCCATAGAAAAGAAAATTAAGTGGCTAATAGATCGATGAAAATGAATTCTCCTTCCGTTAATCAAAGAATAAAAATTGAAACAATAGCAGGTACCATTTTTCCAGCTCTCAAATTAGCATAGATTTTTAAAAATTCTAATTCTCCAAATCAGTTAGTGTTCAGTGGAGCGGCCACTCCCAAATGCTATGAGGGTCCTGCAATTGTTATAACCTTTCTGAAAAGTGCATTGGGTGAATGTATGAAAAGCCTCAATGATGTTCCTACCGTTTGACTCAGTAATTCCACTTCTAGAAATCTATCCAAACGAATTTATGAGAAAAATTTTAAAAGTTAATGTTCAAAGATGCTCAATATATCTTTCTTTACAAAAGTCAAGTATTGGCAATAACCCAATGTCCAACAATAGAAATCATCATTATAGTATCACCAAAAGATATGGAGTTATACAGACATTAGAAAGGATATTTATGAAGAATTTTAACAGTGTGGAAAGGTGTTACCAATTATTGAGAAGTGGGGGAAAATATGACAGAAAACTATATCTAGAGTGTGCTCTTAATTATGTTAAAAAAAAAAAAAAAGATCTACATGGAAAAAGCACTGAAAAGGCCAAACTGAGGCAGTGCTTTTTTTTTCACTGGAGGGTGAATAGCTGTTGTTTATTTTGCTTTTTATTCTTTCCTGTATTTTCAAAATGTTGAACAAGGAACATGTAGTACTTTTTTATAATCACAAAAGTCAATAAACATTATTTTAAAAAACTCTTAAGTCTCCATGTTGTAGGGAATACAATGCATCTAATACATTGTACAAATAATGAAAATAATAAAAACCCACAAATAACATAAATATGTGGCAGAAAGTGATTTTTTTTAGAAAATAATATGAGATAGAAACCAAATATTATTAGAAAGATTGAAAATAAAGTTGAGAACTTATTTCTTGGTAGGCTAATCTGTGAAAGCTTTGTAGTGGAAGGATCACCCAATATCATACAGAAGTAATAGAAAAAGAAAGTGTAGCGTTGCATTTTCATTAAAAGCCTTTGTTTTCTCATAGATGGATGGATTTAGGCTTTGGGCTATAGACCCAGGTTAATCATACTAGTAGAAAACAAAGAACTGTGAAGAATATGTAACCATTTGCAGAAAAAAAACCCACAAAAAACAAACTAACAAAAAAATCCTGCATGACTAAGAAAACCAGGCAGGACCTAGCCTAGTAACATCTGCATTAAAAAAACATCCAAAGCTAATATTTATTGAATATTTATCAGATACTCGACATGCTCTGTTCCAATTTAATCTCGTGTGTAGCCTTTGCATAAGACTTGAAATCAAGTCATTCATTTACATTTTTAAGAAGCAAGCAGGTAGATCAGTGCTACTTTAATTACTAATTCCAAAAGATCTGATTTTAATAGGAACTTAGAAAGCATTAGTTCATTTGGGCAGATTTTTCAGGATTCTCCATCTCTAGACAGTTTCCAGGAGCACCAGGCTACTGCTGCTCCTACTTTCATTTTTCCCATTGGCTGTCTTTGCTATTTTCACTTCATCCTATCCTCCTGACACTGGTAGGAAAGTACAGAAAATATCTGTTACTTGTTGACTGCTAGCCAAATGCAGATTTCCTTCATGGGAATGCTAATCCCTTAAAAGAAAAGGTGCGGAGGTATATCTAGCAAGGAATTGCTTTTTTCTCTTTTGTTTTTCTTTTAGAGTAGATTTGGTATTTGGTTCATAAGGAACTGAACTATATTCTAGCTTGGAGCTTCTGGTGTAAGCCAAATAATTCAGAGAACTCGGTGCTGGGTGTGATAAAAAATGACCACCAGCAATAAATTTCATGCATTATGTTTATTCTATTTCATTGGCTACTGTGGATCATACCAGACATTAAAAAACCCACGTAATTTACCTTCTTGCTGACAAGGTAAAAGTTTTATTTGGGCTATCGGTGTAATTAATCTCAATGACAGTATGAGCTATGAACAAAAACCAAAGTCAAAATATAGAGGCTATTGCATTGAGATGTCAGGTATACTGTTTTCATTAACACTTTGTTTTTCATACACATTAACTGCTAATTTGAATTATATATTTCAAATTGGATTCACCAATTATATGCCACGTTTATGAGTATAGTAGAGATTTGTTCATCTAGTTATCTTGATTAGTGTAATCAGTTTATAATTCAGTACCAACTAAAGCTGTCTTATTCTGCATTATCTAGTTTACTTGTGTACATTTATCCAACTGGGAGATTGTTAGATATTCACTTTACCTTGTGGCATGTAGATGTGATTATAAATGTTGATTTTCAGTCCCAGAACAGGAAATATGTATTACAGGTTACAAAACGTCAGAAATGTAACCAGCAGTTTTTATGTGCCAGGAAATTAGCTAAATGATCTTCTCCCACATGTTCTTGATTCACTTTTATCAGCACTTTAACTTTTCCAGAACAACTTCTCTTCCCCCTTCAGGGATTCATTGATTCATTGATTCAGCAAGTAAGAATTGAGCACTTGTTTGTGCCATGACACCGTACTTGGAGCCAGGAAGACAACCTTAAAGAAGACATGCACAGTCCTTGCCTTGGTGAGATTTATAGTCTAGTGGGGGAAACAGAGGAGTAAACAGGCTATTTTAAAATAATGTGTGAGAAGCATTATAATGGAGGAAATCAGGGTACTGTGGGCCATTTGAAATGGACCTGGGAGGTCAGGGGAGAAGCGATTACTCAACAAAGACCTGAAAGGTGAATTAGAATTAGCCAGTTCGTGTGTGTATGGCGAGGAGTGGTTAGGAAGGGGACAGTGGTGATGAAGGGGATGAGGGTGATGATGTTGGAAAACAGGGTTCCAGGCGGAGGAAACAGGATGGATGAGAAAGCATGCAGAAAATTCCAGTTTCTGTAAATTTCCTATGGGGGGGACAGGGTGGGGTGAGGGGTGAAGTGGGAGATTCAAGAGATGAGCCCAGTAGGGTAAGTAGCCATGAGCTCTTTCAGATAATGTTAAGCAGTGTGTGGTTTATCCACACACTGTTGGTGAAGTTTCAGCTGGGGTAGAACCAAACTGCTTCTCGGGGGAGAATGAATGGACGGTGAGAAATGAAGTTAGAAAGCATAAAGAATACATTTCATCAAGAAACTTAGAAGAAAAAGAGAGGAGAGGGAAAGTATCCCAGGTGTAGAGGAACTTGAGAGGAAAACGAGGGTTTTATTTATTTTTTCTTCTTTGAGAAGAGATACTCTTTGAATTTTCATGCAACACTTATGCCACTAAATCCCTCCATTCCAAGACCACTAGAAAAGCTGATGCATGGCAACTCCTGTTGCCTTGACAATGCAGGAGGAACCCTTGAGTAGATTAAATCGTCATCTCAGAGCTTCTTAAACTGATTGCTGTCACCACTCTCTCTACCAGTTTGTTGCTTTATAATGGAGATCAAAGAGAATGTGGTGACTTTTTCCTTGGTACCATTCAGACACCAGTGGGCTTCCTGTACCCTGCTTTGGAGTTCATAAAGCACTACATTATACTGTTTGATTTGCACTCCAAAACAACCTTTGAAGGTGAGGCAGGCATCCTTATTTGCTCTACATCGCAAACAAAGTACAGTTGACCCTCTGAATTTGTGGGTTCCACACCCATGAATTCAATCAACCATGGATCAAAAATATTAGGAAAAAAAATTCCACAAGGTTCTAAAAAGCAAAACTTGAATTTGCCACATGCTGAGTACTATATTGAATCCGTGGAATGAAGTGATGTGTAGGCGTTGTAATAGGTATTATGAGTAATCTTGAGATGATTTAAAGTAGACAGGAGGATGTGTGTAGGTTATATGCAAGTACTATACCATCTTATATAAGGGACTTTAGCAGCCATGGTTTTAGTATCTGAGGAGGTCCTAGAACCTCATGGGTACTGAGGGATGACTGTAACTAAAATTCAAGTTCAAGTGGCTTGTCCAGAATCACACTTCTGGTAGTGATGCATAGAAGGTTAAGACTCTGGTCTGCTGATTCCAGATCTTGTGGTGTAAAAGTGATTGCCCTTCACTGAAAGGTTAGATATGGTATCTGTGTTTTCATTGTAGTGTAGTAATATTAAACCTGGGCATATCATCTTTTAGTAGATTTAAGAAAGAAGACTGAAAATTGTGGGTCGATTTTGTTAGTTTTTTTGAACTGCACATACATTGATATTTGCCCGCCCAAAAAAACTCCAGTTGATTTTAAAAGGAACCACTTTATTTGTACATGCCTTAATCATTAAAATATGTTTGAATTATATATAGTAAAATCAAATTTGAAAATATATTTTTTAATTCTTTTGACAGAAACATTTGTTTGCACGTTCTTTTAAGCAAACATTTTTACAAGTGTTTCTATTTATTGGCTAAATGAAAAATGATGTCTTAGGGAAACATTAGTAAAAGGTTTGGGCAATTAGGACTATGTAAACATTTGCAAAAGGGCTTGTTTGTCCTAAACTAAGTCATAGTTATATTCTTGCAGACATTCCAAGTAATGTGTCCAAGGTCACTAAGAGAATTGAGGTTAGCTATTTAGTTAGAGAACAGCTTTTTACTGTTTGTTCAAGGACCTCTCATTTACCATTCCCTTGGAGAGCTTACAATAACACAGAAGTACCATAGAGGTGATTTTTTTTTGTAAATTAAATATGAACGATTTCCCTGGGTGTAAAGATGATATTTAGCAATTAATTCTCTGGGTCATGGGATTAACAAACAAAGATTTAAAAATAAATAAAGTTAAAGTTGCTGGTGTTTGACACTGAAATTCAAAGCACCATGTGTATAAAATTTTAGCCATATTATCCCAGGGTAATTAATTTGCTCCGAATTGTCATATGGGACTGTGTGCATTCCATTCACTGACCGTATTACCTTAGACAAGTTATTTCATCTCTTTAAATCTTAATTTCCTTATCTGTAAAATAGTAATAATAATAGTAGCTCTCTGATAGGGTTGTTGTGAGCATGTAAAGGGCTTAACATAAGTAGTAAGTACTTTAGTAAATGCTCAATAAATACTAGCTATAACTTTTAATCTTGGTCTGAGGAGTATAAGAACTATCTTTATTGTGTTTTTAAACATTTTATTAAATATATCCTTCTGCCTTTCACATGTGTCCATCCACATCGAAGAGGTCCTCTGTAGGACGTGTTTAAAGAGTTTAAGTACAGCAGTAGTAGTCCCTGATGACGGGCAACTATTTGAGTCCCAACTATCGTATGTCTATCATCCTAATGTCAGATCAGAATAATCAAAGAAATAGGGATCAATCAGAGCTCCAGAATTCAATCCAGAATTTTCAAACATAGCAGAATTGTTTTGTAAAAGTCCATTCCATACTAATGGTGATAGTCCATAATAAAAGAAATTTAAACCCGGATTTGAGTGATGAAAATATGGATTCTACTATTCAAATCCTTCATACTTTGTAAACTTTTCCTGAGTCCTAGATGATGGGCAGAGATTTTTCTAGCCTTCATGTTGTACATAGTTAAATAACAAAGACTCATTCTGTTATTCTGCCTTATCTTGTGCTTATCTTTGAGGGTCAGAGACAGTGTTTAGTCTGCCTTTGCCAGCCTTGCTTGTTTCCTGTCTACATTGGTAAGAGGCTGATTGGTAGTGAAGGTCATTGTCACAAATTAAGTCCAACAGGGACAGAGGGGTCCTGGAGGCAGCCTGTCACCCCTGAGTATGTCGGTCCTTTCAAACAAGAGGTGAGTCACCTTTTGCTTAGATCTTATCATTGCTCTGGTACTCTTGGGATGCCATTTAACAAAGATCCAGGCTCACTTTTAGCAGGTTCAAGTGCAGCAGAGAAGGTAAAAAAAATCGGTTAATTGCTTTTCTTGTATATTCACTCTGAATGCCCATAGAATGGCTTTGCTAAGCTCATTTTGAAGGTTAAAGTTGTAAGTATTATCCTTCTGCTAATCAGCTGCAATGACCTAAGGAGTTAGAGTCAACAGGATGTGAGGCAATTATTCATTTCCCATGACATCCCAGCCACCCAGCAGAGGCCTTCTGTGAGACAGGAATGTTTCTGTGGTTTAGAAAGACTGGAGTAGCTTGTGAAGAAGGCCTTTGCCTTCCCCCCTTCCATACGTGCAGACGTTAGTTCACACAGAGCTCACTCTGTGGTGGGACCTTTGAAGCTGTTATTGCAGGCTGACAGCTTCATGCCAGAAACAGCGTCATATCTAAAGCAGGTATGATTGGTTTTGTTGTATGTTTGTTTGGTTCCTTTGTCTTTGGTTTCTCTTTTTTTTTTTTTTTTT
>NW_012153063.1:2687674-2707450 GCF_000956105.1 Propithecus coquereli | reverse complement strand
AAAAAAAAAAAAAGATTCTTTGTTGTGCCTTGATTAGTAATAGTTCCTTATTTGTGTTCCTGAAACATCTTTGTATACTGCTATTAAGGCACTTTTTATACTTGCTTTTTGTGTCTCTTTCCCCGCTAGCGATTTAGCTCTTCAAGGCAGGAGCTGTGTTTTGTGTCCTAGCATCTGTCGGTGTTTGAGTACTTGGTCCATCCTCTGTAAATGCTTGTTGAGTATAAATGGTTGTGTGGTTAGGAATCAGGTAGCTTCTAATAGGGATAGTCATTGTTTTAGATTTTACAGAGAACCTTCACATACTTTGTCCACGTTTGTGCTTCCCAACTCTCTGGGGCAGGCATTGGCAGCATTTCCATTTTGCCGATAAGAAGGGCCCAGAAGCCCTGAATCAGCCTGACTTGCTGGATGTCAGGCAGCTTAGAAGGCAGTGCTGGGGTGTGAACCCTTTCCTGGTGTCAGAAATTCTTCCCGTTGCCACACCTCTGTCCCACTGAACAAAGTCAGTACTTATCTGAGTGGCTCATGGGTTGATTTCAACCTACTTCCTCCTTGTTTATGATCCTTCTAATATGAGGACCCCTGTGTGATCTGAGGTGATTTAAAAGGTAATTGAACTTGGGTAGCCCACAGGACTTGGTAATTAGACAGCGATTCCAGGAACTTATTTTTCTTCCCTGTGGGACCTTCTGTTGACAATAGGTGAATCATTTTGGGATCGCTTTCATCATCTTTAAAATAGTCATACTGCTTTATTCACCCTTCTTTTTTGTGATTACTACCAGTATTTATTAAGAAGCTTATCAAACACTTTATAAAACATACTCTAAATCATGCGTGTGAAAAATGATTATTCTCAGTAAAATCAAATGATTTTTCCTCAGGTTAACTCAATTTTAGGAGTTATGTGAGAAAATTGGATGTAACTCAGTCCTGTATTGGATTTGGAAATGCAGCCCCCATTACTCAGGCTCAAGTAGAAGATTCTAAATAGTTATATGAACTGATAACATCTTTAAATGTGAAGCCCTTTCTGGGTGTCTTGCAAATTTGGTCTCATTGTACCTCCTTCTTATTTCATTCATTGTTGTAGCCTGTCCCGCCGGCTGGCTTGCCTGTGATGGTACCTGGACGCACCTAGCACCTGCACGCACCTAGCCAGTTATTCCCCGCTGCAGTTGGAGGCTAACTGTAGTAGTGACATGTGGTTTTTGTGATGGAAGTTTTCACCTTCTTCACCTCAATCCCAGGATGAAGATAATTCAAGTGGTTCTTTTGTTTGTTATTAATCACCCTTCCCTACCATGGAGGCAAATGGAGATGGAAAATATCAAGTCTGCATTTTTAGACACTTACATAACTGAAGTTTGTGTCCATCTGTTTTGTTTCTAAGAGCAGGACATATTGGGTCTCTGGTGGTTTTATGAAGATGGGCTTTCCAACAGAACTCTTGGCTTTCCAATCTAGTGGTTGACGTAGGGGCATAATAACATTGCTGCCTTCAGTAGCAAAGCAATCCGAGATTTGAAGTATCATGCTTATATTTAGTTTGGTTTCTGGGAATACATCTTGGAGAGTCAAATGTCTCAGTGATTTTTCAGGTGGCAAACAATAAACAAGTGCAGAGATATACTGAAAAATGCTTTAAATTGTCTGGGGTATTTCAAAGGGAACGTCTCATTACTGGTATTAGAAAGAACTGGAGCTCTAAGTCACTGGAAAATGATTCCAGCCAGTTGCTGATATTGTAGTTGTTCACAAAATAATTCCTAAGTACTTCATAGGTGTTTTTGTTTCTATAAAAGCTCTGAATGAGGTCTTTGCTACTTGACCTTTGCTGTATTATTTTTAAACCCGGGTTTCAAGGCTAGGAAGCTTTTTCCATCAAGAAAAAATTTAAAAGCTTGAGTCAACATAACACTTTGGAAAGTATGTTAAATTTTACTTAAATGAGCTTATAAATAATTCAAATATACTTTTGCCAGAAAACTAGAGTGGTGTATATATATAGATATAGATGTCAGTGATTTGAAAGTATAACTCTTTATCCACATATTCATTCAACAATGCTTACTGAGCACCCACTGTGTATAGGCCACAGTTCTAGGCCCAGTGAAGGTTATAAAAATGGAAGAATGTAGAATCACTGCTCTTAAGTTGCTATAAATCCAATAGGTAGGTGTGTGACCTCAGGCAAATTACTTGATATCTTTGAGCCTCAGTTTACTCATTTTCAAAATGAGGATAATATCACCCATACTTACACATTTTGAGGCTTAGAGATGTAAATTACCAAGCAACATACCTGGCACAAAATAGGCTTTTGATAAATTATAATTATTATCATCATAATTATTTCAGAAAGAACATGCAATATATGTTGTGGGGGAGTTTCCAAAGACATTCTGTGGCAGTTTAAAGAAAGAACAGACCATTTTGGGATCAGGGATCCAAAAAAATACTTGTGGAACAGGTGGCATTTAAGCTGGGCCTTGAAGAGTGAATAGAATTTCAGTAGGTAGAGGCAGGAAAAGAGTATCTCAGAGATAATGCAAGCAAAGGCTTAGAGTTGAAAAAGCATAAAATCTGAATAATAGCATTCCAGTTTGGAGGAAAAGAGTGCGTGTATAGAAGAGAAGTGCAAAGTTGGACAGGCAAGTTAGGCTGAGATTGCGAAAGGCCTAGAATATAAGGTTAAAGAGTTGAACCTTGAAGGGTTTTATTTGCTGCTGTTTCACTGGTGCCCAGAACAGCATCCAGCATATATTTATTGTATAAATAACTGACTGTGATTTTACACAAATTGAGCTTACCTCATTTTGCCATGAGGTAAGCCAGGTAGAAATGTCTTACAAGTAGCTGGGAACACAAGACCAGAGGTCAGATCTGAGACTGAGAGTGAAGGTAGAAATTTGAGTAGCGTGAATATAGAATTCATGATTGAAGTTGCGAATGTGGACAAATTGACGTAAGGAGAACATGTAGCTGTAGCCAGAGAAGAGAGCTCGGACAACACCCACGTTTGATGAGGAAGCGAGTAAGGAAAGGAGGAAGATGGAGACTCAGAGTAAGTGGGTAGAAATGAGAGGAAAACTTAGTGTAGTGCCCATCAAACTCTGGGAGGAGACTTTTAAGGAGGGGCTAGTTGACAGCACAAGGAGAGTCAGGACTTTGAGAAACACTAGTGGCTGTGGAATGAGAAGGTCCCTGGGTAGCTGTAGAGAAGAAGTTCAGCTGAGTGGGGCCTTGGGCCAGGTTGTGAGATATAAGTGGACACCGCATCCCCTGGGAAATTTTTCTTTTTCCTTCTTTTTCTTTTTCAAGGTTAGTGTTTATTAGTATTTGCTTTTGAAGCATATATTTAAATAGACAGTTTGCCCAAACTGTATATATAGTCTTGATTCCAATTAATATTGGAGAAATACACACCTATTGATTTACATTCTCTGAGTTATGAGATCATGACTGATTTTTATTTTCTTTTCCATATCTGTCAGTATTTTCCAGCCTTTCTATGAGTATTTGTTACTTTCAGAACTGGAAAATACACTGTACAAGTTATTATTATTTTTTTAAGAGATGGGATCTCGCTCTGTCACACAGGCTGGAGTGCAGTGGTGCGATCATAGCTCACTGTAGCCTCAAACTCCTGGGCTCCAGCGATCCTTTTTTGCCTCAGCCTTTAGAGTAGCTGGGACTACAGGCACGTGCCCCCATGCCCCGCTAATGTGTTTACTTATTTATATATTTTTAGAGATGAGGTCTAGCTATGTTGCCCAGACTGGTCTTGATCTCCTGGCTTTAAACGATCCTCCCACCTCAGCCTTCTGAGTTGCTGGGATTATACCTGTGAGTGATCACGCCCTGCACAAATTATTTTTTAAATGATGTGCTCCTTATGTATTGCATGGCCATAGTCTTCTCTTTTATTGAAATTTGGATACAATGTAGCCATTTGATGTTTCTTTCAAGACTGAAAATGAGATTCCGTCTGTGTTTCTAGCTGTCCATTTCATTGAAAGTCCCCTGAACTCTGTTTATGAGGTCCTCACTGGCACCATTTCCTTATCTGCTGCTTGTGGCATGCCTGCGCTCCGCTGACATACTCACATTGTCTTTATGACAAAGCGCCATGAAAAATCATGTAGTCTCCTGGGCCAGAAAGGTCATTTTACTAGGGTCAGATCCACTTATGGTGGGTCTTTCACATTATGTAACTCTTAGAAAATTCTCAGTCAGTCCCAACCTTAACCAAAGTGAAGTCTATGTGAGAGCCATGAATGCTGACCATGCTTGTGAGTATTCTAGGTGTCTTTGGCATTGCATTTTTCTTCCTAGTCCAGCTGCTTCTGAAACAACATGACCCCAGACACCTCCAGCACTCATTAAATTCTGATTATAAGTCATTTAGTCAAGAGGGAGGAAGTCAGCACTTTTATCATCCAGCTCTGGAGAACATGGCGTCTTTGTGTGGGTCAGGCTAGAGTTATTACTCTTATCTCCTTCTGCCTCTGTATGGGAGGACTGCCATGTTCATCCTGTTAATTAGCCTTGCTTAATGAGCATGTAAATGGCAGATTTCCTTGTTAGGAAATAGCAATGCACTGATTCTCCATCCTGTTACATTTTGATGCATGCATGACATTCTTTGCGTTAAGCTCTTATAGTACCTCACTGGCAGATGGACTTCAATTTTCTCAATCTTTTAAATAGGGAAAATACCCCTTTTACAGTAAGGGCATTCTATATAAATATAAGATAAAATGTCTGTAGGTCACTGAGTTTGGCTGAAAAGTAGTGTATTATAAATAGTTGGTTGCTGACTTGGCCTTTGTTGGATTCCAGGGAGAGACCAGGAGCACATGGTTGTTGAATGGGTGAGGTCCAATGGAGTGCTCCATAATTATATAGCAGTATACATTTTTAAAGACCTGTTGGAAGAGCCACCTAGTGAACGATCCACATGCAAAGCAACTTGATATTAGCAACTTTTATTGGATATAGGTAGCTGAGTAAGGCATCCACCCAGAGGTTAAATGGTTTGCCAAATGCCACCCAGTAAGTGTGTGGTTAAGCCACCTTTAGAACACAGTTCTAATTTGCTCCTGATTTCCAGTTTTGTGCTGAGACAAACCACACTGCACCCACACACTGATTTTACTCAGTTTACTTTGTCAGAGGAAGGTACCCTTCATATCTCGTCCTGTCTAAATATGTTAACTAATTTTTAATTAGTTAATTTCAAAACCAAATGAGGCAGGCTAGAAGAGGTACTCAAGTATAAAAACCAAATTTGACATCAGACCCATTTACTGTAGTGAATTGAGGGCTATAGAGCCCAGAGAAAAGGTGAAATTCCTGAGAAGAGTAAGATTGGAAAACAGCCTGGAAGGATGAAGACAAAGAGATTATATAGGAGGGGAAGGAGGAAGGCACTGTGCCTGCTGTCAAGTAGCTCAGAGTGGGCTCTAGAGAAACTGGCCAATCATTTCAGCACAAGGGGGCAAACCCAAGGTGCTGCGAGAGCCTGAACACTTAGGAAAGGCTCCCCAACTTGGACAAAAGCATGGAGGAGTAAAACAGCAAGGTGGGCATTGGACAAGATCTATAAATTGGAGAGGTGGATAGGTCATGAAGGGCCATGAGTGTCATGCAGAGGGATAACAATGTGTTCATTCAACGTGTGTCCATTTAGTGCCTCTGTGTGTGTGTGTGTGTGTGTGTGTGTGTGTGTGTGCACCAGCACTGTTCCATGTACTTGGGATATGTTAGAGAACACAATGAGCACAAATTCCTGGACTCATAGAGCTTATATTTTAGCAGAGGGAGAGGAACACTACAGATTAAATAAGTCAATTAAGTGATATGTTAGAAAAGGTAAATGCTTAAGGAAAAAGGGTATCTCAAGCCAAGTGACCGAGGTTAACATGAACCTTGATGTGATATGATGAGAATGGGACTTCATCTCTGTGGTCTTCTTCCCAAAAACATACAGCACTGATATACTCATGAGAAAAACATCAGACAAATACCAAATGAGGGACATTCTATCAAATACCTGACCAATACTGTTCAAAATTGTCAGGGTCATCAAAAACAAGTAAAGTCTGAGAAACTGTCACAGCTGAGAGGAGGCTGAAGAGACACGACATCCTTGTTAGTATAGTGGTGAGTAAAAAAGAAAAGAGACATGACAAGTAAATGTCATGTGGTGCCTTGTATAGGATCCTGGAACAGACAAAGAACCTGAGGGAACAGTTAAGGAAATATGAATAAAGTATGGACTCTAGTTAATAATGTATCAATGTTAGTTCACTAATTGTGACAAATGTATCATACTAATGTAAGATGTTACCTAGAGGAAACTGGGTGTGAGGTATATAGGAACTCTCCTTATTATCTTTGTAATAATTCTATAGATATAAAACTGTTCTAAAATGAAAAGTTTATTTAAAAAAAAACAAAGTAAGGAAGATCAGGAGTTTGGGTCAGAGGTGTATGTTATGATTTTAAAGAGGGTGATCAGCGTAGGCCTCACGAGAAGGGGATATGAACAATTACTTAGCGAGTTGGCCATGTTGGTATCTGGAGGGACAGCCAATGAATGCAAAGGCCCTAAGTTGGGAACGTGTCTGCATGTTTGAGAATAGCCTGAAAGTGTTCACAGGACCTCTTAATCTCTCTGGGCTTCATTGTCTTCTGTGAAAGGTGGGGTTGAAAGGATGATCTCAAAGGCTGCTTCCTTGTCTAATAGTCTATGGTTTTAGACCATGTGGTATAGAAGTTCCACCAGCCAGCAGTGCTGGCCATCAATGGTTATGTGCTTCTAACCAGCCTGCAAATACCCAAGCTGAGAGCACAAAAAGAATATTTTTTGATATTTTAACAAATAAAAAAAAAGAGAATCATTTTGGAGGTATTTACTCTCTCTCTAGAATGATTAAAGACTGAATTTGAAACACTGGGTAAGAAAAGAAATATCTGTAATCTTAGATGAATAACTTAATGTTCTGTACCTTGGTGCCTTTTTTATAAAATAGGAAACTTGTACTTTATGTACATTTGAAATTTTAGTAAAGAAAGAACTAAAGGTTTTATGACTTATTAAATTTTTTCTCAGTTTCTGGTATACAAGATGAAATTGAAAAAACCCCAAGTTTCAAAATTACAAAAGTACTAAAACCCTTTTGCAAAATTCACCAGACTGAAGGCTTAACTTTAGAGTTTGAAAAAAATACCCTGTTTGCAGCTAGAAAAATTTTCAACTGATGTTTATCTTTAAAGATAAATCTGTGCCTTGCGTTATGAAGTACTAACATAATAAATATTAATATCAAAATATATAAAGATAGACAAATTCATAGTGATTATCACTTTAGTGGAGGTTCTACAGAGTTTCTGTGAACTGCAAATCTCCTTGATACATCTAAAATAAAGGTTTGTATATACTAGTTTAATTTACATACATTAAGCAATGTAGATTGGTGCTGTTGATTTTTTTTTTTTTTTTTTTTTTAAAAGGGCTTGCTCTATTGCCCAAGCTGGAATGCAGTGGCGTGATTATAGCTCACAGCAACGTCACACTCCTGGGCTCAAGCCATCTCCTGCCTCAGCCTCCAGAGTAGCTGGGACTATAGACACGTGCCACCATGCTCAGCTAATTTTTCTATTTTTTGTACAGATGAGGGTCTCACTATGTTGCCCAGGCTGGTCTTGAACTCCTGGCCATAAGCAGTCTTCCCACCTTGGCCTCCTCTAGTGCTGAGATTACAGGTCTCAGCCACTGTGGTCTGAGCCACTGTGCCCAGCCATGTGCTGTTGATTTAAACGTGATTGTTTAATGCCCTACGTGCTAAAAATGAATTTAATTAACCATAAAAATTGTGACTTTTTTTAAAAAAAAGCTCGTCTCTCTACCTTTGAGGTAACACATAATGGTGTTGCTAATTGCCTAGTTTTACTTGTAAGCAATTAAAGAAGAAAAAAAGCCTTTGCCTAGTTTTTTTTGTTTTGTTTTTTGGTAAAGATACAAATGTATATGTGACTGTTGGGTACTTGAAATGTGACTGAGAAACTTTGATTTAACTAAATTTAGATTTAAATAGCCATATATGGCAAGTGTCTACTGTATTGGACAGCATCACTGTCGAGGTCTGCTCTAATTTGACCTGACCTTAGAGAATGTGGGTTAGTGCTCATGTAGGATTTTTTTTCTGCCCGGCTAGAGCTGTGCATAAAGTTTGGGACTTGAGGCCTGGAGACAGAAAAGGATGAACTCAACCTGCCACTCAAGCCATAACTTCACCCGTAGGCTTTTAGACACCCAGCAGGCTAGACCTGTACTCTGAGCCCAATCCTGCAAGTCTCAAGGAGTTTGGAGACTGAAACCTTCTTCCAAGAATTCTGAAGTCCAGAGTCACCTTTAGGCATTATATAATCTAAACCTAGGAAGCACAAGTGCAGTAACATTTGGGTTTAATAAAAGAGCAGAACTTCCTTCTCCGCTTCCCCCTTGCTCCTTTAAGCCCAAAAAATCATCAGTGCTTTTAAGATTTGTAAAAGGACTCAAGCATTTATGACTTTCAGAATGATTACAGTATAGTCACAGAATTCCTAGTCTCTTTTGCTTACTATTTTAGGTCAACATATCAGAGATTTGCCAGGGCAATCTTTTCACAACTGCTCTCAAAGGATTCTCTGTGTGAGTGAAAGCTATTGACCTTAATTCCTCTTATCAAGTGCTCCACCCTGCTCTGGGTAAGTTCTTGTACAAAGCAGGTAGTGGTGTGTACTCCTGACAATGGAACTTCTGTGTAGGTGTTGTTCACCTTTGTACATGACTGCCATAGAAGAGGTGTAACAATGGAAAATTAATTGGGCAGATTTGTGTATTACAGAATACAAAGAACCACGTGCTAAAGTTATTCTGTTTATTTTCTTCCAGGAAATCAAGCACTTCCTGTTGTCTTCATGGAGATCTCACTGAAGAATAATCTCAAAGGAACATTTGTCTCCCCATACCTCTGTTAGTGTCCATTTGCAGCTAGCAAATGTTTTTAATGACCGGGAAAACATCAACCACCCTTGTGTGCTTGGCCTGCTCCAGGAAGCCGAATGAAGGTTTCTTCCAGTTGTTTGCATAGCTCTGTTGCTGAAGCACCTCTCTTCGTGGGTGAATGTTCATGAAACCCTTTCTTGAACTAGCTTAGGAGGTGAAGGCCTCTTGGAGCCTGTGACATGGAAGCTTTGGAAGTGGATGATATCAGCCCGGCCTTAGAAGTTACCGAGGAATTCTTTAGTACTTTGGACAGCAAGCTAGAAAAGGCTGTGCAGCATGCAGAGGTTTATGGGATCCAGGAAGTCCCTGAACTGGTGGGGCACGAGGTACTCAGCAACCTAACAGGCAATGGTGCTATGGGAAATGTTCCCTCGCTGGGCAAGGGGGGCATGATTTGGGACCACTGTAAGAGCAGGCTCTTAGAAACCAAAGCTCAAAATGTCTTCCCTGCCAAAGAACAGTTTATGGTCCAGAGAGGGACCACCCCAGATAACCTCTCCTGGATGGAACAAAAGGAAGCGTCAACCTTTAATTTTTTCAATATCTGTCAGCGTCGGAGGGACAGACCTCGTTCTGTGAATGACTTACTGGATGAGACCTCCTCTACTTTCAAGCCCGGGCATGCTCGATCGAGATCAGACATCACCCACGTGGACTGGAGGGCAGTCCTCACAACCGCGCCTTTGCAGCCGCAGCAGCAGCCGTCTGTTCAAGGGCCTCGCTTCACCAGGCCGTCTTTTCTGTTGCCCTCACCAAATAAGGTGGAAGATGCTCAAGGAAACACTGGTATGTTTTTACATTTTCGAAATTTATTCGTTTTCTTTTTTTACTTTTTTTGGTGCCATGGTTTGGATACAATATTGTGTTTTTACATCTGACTTCTATCAAACAATTGTTGATTTTTCCTTTGTATGGCTTACATGTACCTTGTGAGAATCTTACTCTCCAGTCTCTATGTCTGGCTTCACTTACTTAAGCTCCCTCTTCCATTTACTTTTGAGCTTTACCTCACCTCAAGTCAACAGTCTTATTATCTTAAGAGGTATTTAGTGAAAAGACAATTCTTGTATGTTAGAATCAGAATATTCTCATACTGTTTTTTCTTTAAAAGATAGGGTCTTTCTCCATCACCCAGGCTGGAGTGCACTGGTACAATCATAGCTCACTGTAACCTTGAACTCCTGGGTTCAAGGGATCCTCCTGCCTCAGCCCTAAGCCTCCCAAATAGCTAGGACCACAGGTACGCGCCACCACACCAGGCTAATATTTTAATTTTGTTGTAGAGATGGGCTCCTGCTATGTTGCCTGGGCTGGTCTCAAACTCCTCCTGCCTTGGCCTCCCGAAGTGCTGGGATTACAGGAGTGAGCCACCATGCCCGGCCAGAATATTCTCTTATTTCATGTAGTATTTTCCTTTGAACATTGTATGATACTGCTTGTTCACATCAGCAGATGTTTATTGGAGCACATGTAGGGCTTGGCCTTGTGCTATGGAGGATTTAAAGACGTGTGAAGACACAATCCCTACCCTAAACAACTTCTCTTCTACTGAGGGGATTTGACCCTAAGAAAGACTCAAGAAGGCACCCAGGAACCAAAGACAGTAGATGGTCAATTGAAATGTTTGTGAGGGGACTTTTGTTTTACTCTGTACCTGAGTGAGTGTCAGCGACTGTAAGAGGACAGAGGGAGGAGAAGACACTGTGGCCTGGGCTTGTCAGGAAGGGCTTGCAAGGGGACATGGAACTTGAGCTGGACCTGGAAGGACATTAAGATGCAGAGAGTCACAGGAGAGGACACGTGGTCAGGATTATGATGTGAACAAGGGTGAGGAGGTGGGAGTACGGAGGAGAACTAGCAGACCCTTGTGAGCAGAGCAAAGAATCCCATGGCAAGTAGTGGGAGGAGGGGTTGGAGAGGGTGGTTAGGCCCTCATGGTGGAGAGTCTTGAATTTCTTTTTTCCTTAGACTTCATACATATACATGTGCATGTGAGTACATAGTCATGTCCTCACACATGAACTTGCTCTTCTGTGAGACATAACAAACCATCTCCACTTTGCCCAGCATTTTCCTTCAAGATAACCTCATATATACAGGCTATCAATTTTTATTATTATACTGATGATTCTTCAATCACCCTGCTCAACTCTTAATTTAGATGGCTTCTACTCAGTTAACTGGGCAACCATTTTTTGTACTTTACTACTGTTTTAGAATTACTACAGCCTCTATTATTGCTTGGCATTCCATTGATACATTACCATTTTAATTATAGAATTTAGTTTATAAGTATAACCCAAGGCAAGGATATAGTTTAGTATGTGTCTTAAGGAAATGCAGTGTTCCTGCCTATGAGGGGCCACATTATTTTCACATTCCATTCAAATTCATCCTTTTAAAATCCATTTTTTTCACTACTCAAATTCATGACTTATAATTCCTTGTCTTCTCTCCTAGGCTCTCACCAATCTTCTGTAACATCTAGCCAAGAGTGGTTACCATGGGAGTAAAAAGAAAAAACACATTATAAAACACAGGACTTGATGACTGATTAGATGTTAAGGGACAAACAAGTTGCTGTGACCCAGTGCCTGGCAGAATGATAGCATTGCCTTGAGCTCATGTACAAACAGGTGCACTTTTTGATTAGCAAATAACCTCAGTAGTTCTTTGGTATCTTAGAATTCATATAGATTTTTATCACTAAACCACCTAAATTCCTGCTATAGCTCAATTTAAGAGAATGTCATATTTCCAATTTTATTTTTACTATCTTGTTTTGATTGTAAATGCCAAGAACCAGACCTTCCTTAGGTTCTCTAAAGCCCTGAACTTCTCCCTTGAGTGTTCGACAGACCAGATTGTTATTTTTTAATTCTCAATGTTTAAAAAAAAGGTTAATATTAAATTATGTTGAAATATAAGTACTGAGTAGTATTCTGAAAAGTAAACTGTAAACACAAATGGCATGTGAAGGTATTGTTATAATTTATCCTGGCTACCTTTTGATCATCTATGAGATACACATCCTAGCAGGAGTTAGCAAACTTGGGTAAATGGCATGCCAAGTTTTTCTTTCTGGCATGCTCTCAAGAACAGGCAAGATAAATTGTGTTTTATTGCTCACAAGGTGAAGGGCAAAGGCAAACAGTGGCCATCCATTCTCGGGCTGGGAGTAGAGAGGAGTTCCAGATGCATGGCTGATCACCTACTCTGATAACTGTAATTCTCACAAGCATTTGAGGAGGGGTGTGCCAACATCCAGGTGCATACTAGTCGATACCAGCCAAGATCTTTGAGTATAGTTTACTTTAAAACCTTTGAAATTAGCAATCCAAACTGAAGAAAGCCTCATTGTTTCTTTTGAGGAATGTGCCAGAAGCAGAGGGAAGCAACGTGGCATCTTGGCTAGAGCTGGAGATGAGGTCCCAGGAGATTTGGGGTCAGGCCAGACCTCTTCCTTGAGCTGCAGACTCGCATCTCTGACTGCCCGCTGACCATCTCCATTGGATTGTTCCACAGGCACCTCAAATTTAAAGTGTCCCCAAATGACCCATAATCCTCCCATCTGCCACTCCTGCTGTTCTAAGAAGTTAACAAGGGTTATTGAGAGGCTAGGGGGTCCTCAGAAGAAATAAAATTTAGTAAAATGGGTTTCTTTTATTGAGATCAACTTGGTTTTATGTCTAGTCCTGTCATTCTATTGCTTATGGGCTTTATTACTGCTTGGTCTTACATTTTCTTCAGTTGAGGTTAATTTCTTCTTCCTGGTTCCTTTTCTGAGCTCATCTTGAATAGACTTACCAGTAGTGGTTCTTCTCCTGCATGTCCACTCCTTCCTCCTACCCTCATCATCCCCTCTCCTTCCTCTCATAACAAGTCTTATTCATCAGGTAGGCCCTCTGCATCTTCTGCCTCAATTGGAGATGAATAACTGGGCTCTTGAGCCTCACGGAGGATAAATGCTGCTTTGGGTATAAAGCAAATTGGGTTCTGGTATAATGAGGGCAGCGGATAGTGAGGGCATAGCAGCTCTTTTGGTAACAGGCGAGCCTGTCTGAAGAAGGCCTCTGAGCAAGCAAGGTAGTACACTGGTTACAAATACTGACTCTAAATCTAGACTGCTAATGTTTCAAACCTTGCTCTAGTACTTACCAGATATGCAGTATAGGGCAGGTTTCTTAATTACTCTGTGCCTCCATTTTTTTGGGGGGGGCCACCAAGTGTGGGTAATAGTGGTACTGACCTCAAAATTTATTGTGATGTTTAATGAGTTAAAACATCTAAAGTGCTTCTTAGAATTGTGTTTGGCACATAGTGAATACTTAATAAAAGTTTTAAACATTCGATGATATTGTTACTATTACTAATTGAATTTGAAACTCATCAATGAGAATCAAGGTAACATTAACAATCACTGCTACTTTTTTCTGGCATAGTCTCTTTCATAAAATGACCTCACAAAAATTATTTCTTAAATTTAATTGGCCTTTCTTCAGTATACCTTCTAATAGTTTTTAACTGGTTTGTAAATAAGAAATAGACCATTTATTCCCTCTCTCATATTGATTTGTGATCAGCTATTTACTATCTTCCATACCAGAGTTTATGGTCACTAATGGAAAAGATTGTTTCTTACTCATTGTTTCTTTTTCTATTTTTAAATTTTTAATTATGAGTACATAATAATTATATATATTTATAGGGTACATGTGATGTTTCGATATAGGCAAACAATGTGTATTAATCAAATCAGGGTAATTGCGGTATCCCACCTCAAGCATTTATCATTTCTTTGTGTTAGGAACATTCTAATTCCACTCTTTTAGTTATTTTAAAGTATACCCTAACTTATTGATTATAGTCAGTTTATTGTGCTATCAAATATTGTTCATTCTAACTAACTATATTTTTGCACCCATTAACCAACCCCACTTACCCCCCACCCCCATCCCCACTACACTTCCCAGCCTCTGGAAATAACTGTTCTACTCTCGGTCTCCATGAGATCAATTGTTTTAATATTTAGCTCCCATATGTGAGTGAGAACATGTAAGATTTGTCTTTCTGTGCTTGGCTTATTTCGTTTAACATAATGTTCTCCCATTCCATCCATGGTTTTGCAAGGGCAGGATTCATTCTTTTTTATGGCTATGTAACATTGCATTGTGTATATATACCACAGTTTTATTATCCATTCATCTGTTGGTGGATACTTAGGTTGATTCCAAATCTTATCTACTGTGAATAATGCTGCAATAAACATGGGAGTGCAAATATCTTTTCAATATACTGATTTCCTTTCTTTTGGATATATACTTAGCAGTGGGATTACTGGGTCATATAGTAATTCTATTTTCAGTTTTTTGAAGAACTTCCATACTGTTCTCCATAGTGGTTACACTAATTTGCATTCCCATTAACAGTGTATGACAGTTCCCCTTTCTCCACATCCTCACCAGTATTCGTTATTGCCTGTCTTTTTGATAAAAGCCATTTTAACTCGGGCAAGATGATATCTCTTGTAGTTTTGATTTGCATTTTCTGATGACTAATGATGTTGAGCATTTTTCTTATATACCTATTGGCCATTTGTATGTCTTCTTTTGAGAATGTCTATTCAGATCTTTTGCTCATTTTTAATCAGATTATTTGATTTTTTTCTTATTGAGTTATTTGAACTCCTTATATATTCTACTTATTAATCTCTTGTCAGATGGGTAGTTTGCAAATATTTTCTCCCATTCTGTGAGTTATCTCTTCCTTTTTTGATTATTTTCTTTGCTGTGCAGAAGCTTTTTAGCTTGATGAGATCCCATTTGTCCAATTTTGCTTTGGTCGCCTGTACTTTAAGGATATTACTCAAGAAGTCCTTGGCCAGACCAATGTCCTGAAGCATTTCCCCAATGTTTTCTTTTAATAGTTTCATAGTTTCAGGTCTTAGATTTAAGTCTTTAATCCATTTTGATTTGATTTTTGTATATGGTGAGAGATAAGTGCCTAGTTTCATTCTTTTGCATGTGGATATCCAATTTTCCTAGCACCATTTATGGAAGAGAGTGTCCTTTCCCCAGTGTATGTTCTTGGCACCTTTGGCAAAGATAAGTTCACTCTAGATGTGTGAATCTATTTCTGGGTTCTCTATTCTGTTCCATTGGTCTATGTGTCTCTTTTTATGCCAGTACCATGCTGTTTGGGTTACTACAGCTCTATAGTCTAATTTGAAGTCAAGTAATGTGATTCCTCTAGTTTTGTTCTTTTTGCTCAGGATGGCTTTGGCTATTCTGGGTCTTTTGTGGTTCCATATAAACTTTAGGATTTCTTTTCTATTTCTGTGAAGAATGTCTTGGTGTCTTGATGGGGATTGCATTGAATCTGTAGATTGCTTTGAGTAGTATGGACATTTTAACAATATTGATTATTCTAATCCATGAATATGGATTATCTTTCCATTTTTTGTGTCCTCTTCAATTTCGTTTATTACAGTTTTCATTGTAGAGATCTGTCACTTCTTTGGTTAAATTTATTCCTAGGTATTTTATTTTATTTGTAGCTATTGTAAATGGGATTACGTTCTTGGTTTCTTTTTCAGATTATTTGCTTTTGACAAATAGAAATGCTGCTGGGTTTTGTATGCTGATTTTGTATCCTGTAACTCTTACCCATTGTTTTATCTTAGTAACTAACTTAGTGCTCTGAATCTAGTATGTGCTCCAAAAAATTTTTTTAATGTGAAATGAATGTAAATCTGATAAGAATCAAGCTGATAATTTAAAAACAAAACATCAATTTATTTAGCCTTTTTTTTTTTTTTGAGACAAGATCTTGTTCTGTTGCCCAGGCTACAGTGCAGTGGCATCGTCATAGCTCACCGCAACCTCAAACTTCTGGGCTCGAACAATCCTCCTGCTTCAGCCTCCCAAGTAGCTGGGACTACAGGCACACACCACCATACCCAGATAATTTTTCTATTTTTTGTAGAAATGGGGTCTCACTTTTGCTCAGGCTGGTCTTGAACTCCTGACCTTAAGCAATCCTCCCACCTTGGCCTCCCAGAGTGCTAGGATTACAGGCATAAGCCACTACACCCAGCCAGGTTTGTGCCTTTTAGGAAAATGAATGACTCCACCCTCTTTTCTGAGAACCTCATATCATCATTTAGCATTTCATACCTTATGTCTCCTCTCTGTGAAGCTCTTTAGCAGCAGTAATTGCTTAATAATGAAAATTTGCTTTTGTCTCAAAGGCTGCCCTGCACTATCCTTGTTATAAGAGAAAATCCCTCCCTGACTGTGGTCACTCCTCCCCGTGCACCCCAACTGTGTGTGGCTTATAAAGTAGCCCTAATGTTGGAAGAATGTTTCCCTGGCCTTGAAAGAGTATCCAGATACCATCTCAGACTCCTGCGTCACATAGGTAGAGTTAGGATTCCCCTTCTTAGAGGAATCTGCTATTTGGTGAGCACAAAGCCTGGCGAGATAATTATGGTTTGCCCTATAGCCTTTCTGAAGTTGGCAATCATTTGAGATAATTTTGCCTCCTTCTTCAGTGTTTCCCTGTTCCCTGATTGTATTCTTTATAAAAGATTATTTCTTTGGATTTGAAGGCTACTTCTTTCCTAGAGTGGGGAAGGGACATATGAGAGCAGCATACATGAAACAAATTAACAGTCTGTTACTGTGAAAGCCAGTGTCCGAACACCCAATGTGTTGATGTGTTCGTCCTCAATGTAAGTGAGAAAGCGCAGGTGGAAAGAGAGGAAAAAATAATAATAACACTGGCAGCGGCAGCTAACCCTTTGTGTGCTGTTTTAAGTGTTATAGGTAGCAGCTTATTTAAGTTATGTAACACCTGTGATAAGAGTATTTTCACTGACACCATGTTAAGGATGATGCAACTGAGGCACAGGAACTTAAGTGATGTGCTCAAATCCCCACTGCTAGGGAGAAGTGGAGCCTCGATTTGAACCTAGGTGGTCTTCCTCAGAGTCCGTGTTCTTAACCACTAAGCTACGGCTGGCCCTTACTTTGGAAGCCAATGGTCCTCAGTCTGTATAGCCCTCTACTTGGAAAGCCTTATTGGCAGTCAATCCTTGTAGGGGTAGCTGGTGGAAATCAGTGTGAAAGAGACAGACTTGGGTAATGTTCACTGAACTAAAATTAATCCCTTGGGGCACCACTGGTTAGGAAAAATTGAGGCACACCAAAGCAATCCAGCTGAGCAAGGATTATTTCCCACATTTAACATATTCACTGAAATATTAATATATAGACACAGAGCTGGTCACAGATCTTTAGGGGACCAATGAATCTGTAAAAGGAAGGCCATAACTTTGCCTTTCACACTCTTGCATGTGAGCCACGCAGAGAGCTGAAGTGAACTAACCCTCATGAGTCTGTAGGCATGGAAGGAGGGCTTTGGGGTTTTGTCCCATCTTTGGGCTGTCTTTCTTAGAAGCTGTCAATGCATTCTAGAGATCGCATTGCCTCAGGCAGAGGCACACCTAGGCTGACTTCTTAAGAAGGAATATTGACTATGCTAGTGGATGAAGGGAGCCTGCCAGTGAGTCTTACTAGGTCTATGGGGTGTGGCTTGAATCCAGCCTAGTTAACACTATCTGCATTATCTGAAGACTGAGGAGAACTGTTAGAAAGTTAGGTCATAAAGTGATGGAAGGAATAGATCTAAGACAAGGTGGCAGCAGAGGCAGTTATTTCTAAAGAACCTCGAGGTAGGTGGTGGGCACCAAAGCTTCCTCAGGGTCAGCTCCTCTCCTTCCTGCCATCCCAGGGTCTGCCATGCCCCAGGCAGCTGAGAGAGGGCCCTGATCCCACCACCAGAATGGCTGATTTCTAGTCCTGGCACTAATCTTAGTTCTCTAAAGACATGCTCTTGACTAGTACCCATGCTAAACCCTTTTCTCCTCTGTATCTCTGTCATCCTGTCCTTGTCCATTGAGTAATAATACAACCATAGCACCAGGAATTCCCCACAGGATAAAGAAGACAGCGTACTAACATCATAGAATTGCAATCTAAAAATAAAAATCACTAAATATAAACATCATAAGGCAAGAACATAAAAAGTCATATGAACATGTGGACATGAGATATGTTATATATAAGAAAAATGGGTGTCTCACACACACACACACACACACACACACACACACACACACACATACACCCCTATAAGTGTAGGCACATAGTAGTGATAGGTGAGGCTATATGGAAAGAATACTCAACTAGGACTCAAAAGGTTATGCTAGTTCTACTCCTAAGTCACCACGTAAGTTTGGATAAACCACTTTATTGTTTGTTCCCTTTGGTTTGCAAACCTACTGAGGCAAGTTAAAAATTATCTCTATTATCCTTCCCAACTCTAAAATTATATCATTCTAGATGTATTTGAACTGATCCTGACTCATGGTTGTGTGGGAGCTAATTACTATAGTCAGATTCATAATAGAAGTTTGTGATGGAAACGTAGGTATAGTTGGAATTGTTTAACACAGAAAGATTTCTGTGTGCCTTATAACTCTACTTCTGGATGAACTGCTGTTGCAATTTTTAAATTCAAAAATTTTAAAAGAAATCCTTTGCATTAGCTATAGAGCTCTGAAACTCAACAATCTGCCAGAATCTAACTTACTTTTCCTCCCTGACTGCGTTCACATTTTCATCTGCTTGGCAAGGGCAGTGGTCAACTGGGCTTTTGTTTCCGTCGGTTTCACTCTCTGGTGACCTGGTACCATTCCTATGCCTGTATTTTCTTGTTCTAAGTTCTTCAGGAGGAGGTCTCAAGCAGAGATTTTCTTTAGGGCTAGAAAAACCATGGCAGTATAGTTTCTTTATCCCAGGTTTTATGTTAACTCTGTTTCGATTCCCTTTTTCCCCATCTTTCACTTTTTAAAAAAAAGCCAAATTTGAGACTTGGACTAAAATGACTGCTTTTTCAATTATGATGTTTCTCAAAAGCCTTGGAACCAGTAGAGGTGGGAATATTCCTGCGGGCTAAGAACAAGTGAGGTCACCAGGACATGGTCTCTTGCTGAATTTATGATTCACCCTTCAGCAAGATTAGTCAGTACAAAGAAGTTGCTAAAATAGGTCACAGAAAATTGATTTTGTATGGTTATATAGTTTCCATGGGTTATATTATTGAATGTTGGCCTGTGGCAGCTATTTGGAGACCCAGTATGCCTCATTGACAGCCCACATTCTGATTCCTAACACTTCTTCTATATGGGAACCCTTAAAATGAAGTGTCTGTTATTTTTTTCTGGTTGTTCTTTTAATGTTATTATTTTTTTTTTATTTTGGCTAAGGAAAACTATGGTTACTAATTTTTTCAAGTTGCTAGAGTTATCGTCCTAAATACAAATCTTTTCATGCCACTCTATTTTCAAAAATGAACTATGGTTCCCCATTCCTTAGAAAATCAAGTATAAACTTTATAAAGCATCTAGATGTCTTCCCAACATTATTACCCACACCTTCCTCCACCCCAACCTTTTTGCCATTATTGAATGTGCAATGTGCTTTCAAGTTCCCTGGGCCTTTACCCATGCTGTTTCTTCATCTCAGAATACTTGTCTGCCCTTTTCACTTTCCAGAAATCCTCCATTATCTTTCAAGGGCCAGTTCAAATGCCATATCCTCCCTGAGACCTTTACAGATTTTGCTCAATTAAAATCCTTTTCTTCTTTCACT
>NW_012153063.1:2680111-2687164 GCF_000956105.1 Propithecus coquereli | reverse complement strand
AAAAAAAAAAAAAAAAATCAGGACAGAATAGTTATATTTTGTTTTGCTCCATATTGCAAATACTTTTGGACCCATCTTTCTCCCCTACTGTGCTGTCAACTCTGTTGATAGGATCTGTGTCTGATTCATTTGGTATCTTCATAGACTCTAGCATAGTCCTTTGTTGATATATTCAATAAATATTTATGGAGCCAGCCACTGGTATTTGGGGGTGAGAGAGATGAAAAGAGGTGAAAAACCGAGGGAGAAAAATAAGGCAATGGAGCTGGGGAGAGAAGTTCTGGACAGAGCGGATAGCAACTTCAGAGGCCTTGAAGCTAGAATGTGCTTGGCTTGCTCAAGACATAAGAGAGGATCATGGCTGGAGTGAGAGAAGGGGTGTGCGATGATGTGAGATGAGGTCAGAGCAATAGTCAGAGGTCAGATACTGTGGAACAGGAAATAGAGGCGTTGTAAGAATTTGGAATCTGAAGCAAGAAGACAGATTGAGCCACAGGAGAGGTAGGATCAAGCGAACAATTTTTACTAGATACAACAGGTTTTAGGGTATTGGAAAATGGAGGAAAAGGGTTAGTAATGGGAGAATTTTAAGACATTTTAGAGGAAGGGATTCTGGAGAAGTAGGGAGGAATTTGTTACTGAGTAGAGGTGGATGTGTCAGCTTTAGCAAGGAAGCAAAGTTCCTCCTTTGACACTAAAAGACTGAAATAGGAAACATCTATTGAACACTTACATAGTGTCAGACATCGTTCTAAGAGCTACTCATTTCTTCCTCACAATAGTACAGTGAGGTAGGTGCTATTATTATAGCCCCACTTTAAAGACAGGGAAACTGAGACTCAGGTTAAGTAATTTACCCATGGTCACATAGCCAGTAAGGGCAGAACTGGGATTTGAACCTAGGCTGGTGGCTCAAGCAACTGTGGCCTTAACCACTGTATTATGTGGCACTTCTGCAGGACAATGGTTAGTGTGATGTTGAAGTGAAGCCAAGTGTGGTATATATAAAGGAGCTCCCTACAGGGCACAGAGAAAGAGACAGTGGAATCAGGTGTTTGAGGAAAGTTAGGGTGCTGTGTAAAAATTGTTCTGGGGATTGTGTGGGATCCCTTGAAATGAATGAAAGAATAAATGCTCAGAATTAAAGATATGATAGAGGGTGAGCAATACGAATCTGTGTTGTCTGCATTAGCACTTCTGTATCTTGCTCAAGAAAGCTGGGCCTAAGCAGAGAACATAGACAATGGTGTGATCCAGATTTGGTGATTAAATCTGAGAAGTAAGAGGAAACAGGTTTAACTATCGACCGCAGAATCCAGAGAAGGAAGGAGTGCAGTGAAACAAGGAAGATATGGTAAACAGTGAGGTAGAGGGGATTTTGTGATTAACAGCCCTAATGAAGACAGAGTGGAAGGTAGGTGAGATGGACTGAGAAAAATGCCTGTGTAAGGAATGAGGGAGTACCAAGCTGGAATGGATAAGTACCTTATGATGAAGAGTTCCGGAAGGTCTAGTATGTGTCTGTTGTGGAAGAGGGAGTTGGTCTCTGGAGTCAGAGGGTAAGGGGCCGTGTTGATAAAGATCCTAAAATCAGAAGGCAAATACACAATGTATGTTATTACCCACCTCGGCAACATCACAGTGCTCTTGCCCACTGAGTCCAGATGTGGTCTCAGCACCTTTCTCAGTACAGAGTTCCTGGCAGTCAGTAGCAGTCAGTGAAAGTTGCCTTCTGCCCCTGCTTCAGACAGAGCTAGAAGGGGCTGTTGTTGGGCCAAGGGTGGGTGGAGCTGAGAGCCAGGCAGTCTGTAAGAGATGAAGTCCAGTAGTCCCCCTGGAATTAGAGTCGGTGGCTAGAGCAGAATCTTAAAGCCTAGAGGCTTTGACTAACCCCAGGGTGGTTCTCAGTCTTGAAGAGGGAGCAGGGCGGGCAGGTGGTTGGATGATTTTCAGGAAGTTTTGTGTCTCTCAGGAAGTCTAACCACATTCTCCCAGGCTCTCGGCTGTCTGTGTAGTACTGGCAGCGCAGGCCCAGAGCTGTGAGGTGAGGATGAACCAAGTGGTACTGTAGTCTGAGAAGCTGGAGATGGGGTCTAGAAGTCAAGAAACAATAGCAGGTGAATACAGATAATTTGCATTGGCTATAGCTGAAGAAAAGCCAAATTGAAGGATTGTCTTTGTTCTGAAGTGACACTGTGTTTTTTCTTTCATCTTGAGCTAATCGATTTACATTGATGAAGAAGTCTGTATTAGGGTCATTTACTACAACCAAATTGTAAGTACCTTAAGAATTTCTGTCACCTTGTTTCTTTAACAAATCTTAGTGCCCTGCCTTGCATGTAGTTGGTGCTCAGTAAATGTGTCTAATTGCTTTACTCCCTTATCTTTGAGCCCATATAATAGTTGTAAACCCTGTTTCCTAGACTTCCAGAGTTTTCGTTTTGTTTTGAGACAGAGGCTCACTCTGTCACCCAGGCTGGAATGCAGTGGCATCATCATGGCTCACTGTAACTTCCAACTCCTAGCCTCAGGCAATCCTCTTGCTTCAGCCTCCCAAGTAACTGGGTAGCTGGGACTACAAGCACACGCCACTGTGCTTTGCTAATTTTTTAAATTCTTTGTAGAGAGGGGGTCCATAGGCTGGTCTTGAACTCCTGGCCTCAAGTGATCCTCCCACCTTGGCCTCCCAAAGTGCTAGGATTACAGGCATGAGCCACTGCTCCCAGCCAGACTTCCAGATCTTAAAATCATCTATTCTTACAGCTAACAATAGCCTGGGTAACCTATAGAGAAACTGAAAAGAAAGATGATCAAAGGTGAAAGAAATGTAATATTTCTGTTGAACTTTGACAGAGACGCAACCCTAGGACAGACTGTTATATTGTAGTGCTATGAGGACTCCATCCACTTTCCACTTTGGCTTTCTTTTACTTTTATTAATCTTGTTTTAAGAACTTAAGTGTTTCCTTTAAATTTTCCAAGAAAATTTTGGTTTGGAATATTGGCACCAAGTGGGCTTTTAAATTCTTTGAAAACATTAAAATATTGCCCTTTGTTTTTCATTCCAACTGTTGCCTGTTCTTTGGAATCCTATTCTTGTGAATTCATTTGTTGTGCTGACTTAGGCAGTCTAGATTTTCTTGGTAAGCCAGGTTACATAAATGTTTCATTTATTGTGATCTAGAAATGGTGTTTTTATTTTTATTTTTATTTATTTATTTATTCAGTGTCTTTTTTTTAAATTTCAAAGTATTAACGGGGTACAAATGTTTTTGGTTACATGGATTGCTTTTGTAATGCTTGAGTCATGACTATAGGTGTGCCAATCACCCAAATAGTGTTCATTGTACTCATTAGGTAGGTTTTTACCCCTCTCCTCCTCCCCATCTTGTTTCATTTCCACTGAGTTTTACTTCCCTCTGTGCACATGTGTGCTCATCAGTTAGTTCCAATTTTATGGCGAGTACATGTGGTGTTTGTTTTTCCATTCTTGAGATACTTCACTTGGAAGAATGGTCTCCAGTTCCATCCAAATTGTTGCAAAAGACATTAATTCATCCTTTTCTACGCTTGAGTAGTACTCCAAGGTATGCATATACCACATTTTATTAATCTACTCATGAATTGATGGGCACTTGGGTTGATTACACATCTTTGCAATTGTCAATTGTGCTGCAATAAACATTCAGGTACAGGTATCTTTTTGATAAAAAGATTTCTTTTCCTTTGGGTAGATAATCCAGTAGTGAGGTTGCTGGGTCAAATGGTAAGTTTACTTTTAGTTCTTTGAGGAAGCTCCATACTGTTTTCCATAAAGGTTATACTGATTTGCAGTCCCACCAACAGTGTATAAGTGTTCCTTTCTCTCCGTAGCCATGCCAACATCTACTGTTTTTGGACTTTTTAATAAAACCCATTCTAACTGGAGTAAGGTTATATCTCATTGTGGTTTTACTTTGTATTTCCCTGATGGTTAGTGACGTTGAGCACATTTTCATATGTTTATTCATCATTTATCTATCTTCTTTTGAAAAGCTTCTGTTCGTATCTTTTACCCATTTTTTAATGAGATTTTTTTTTTTTCTTGCTGATTTGCTTGAGTTCTTTGTAGATTCAGGATATTAGCCCTTTATTGGATGCATAGCTTGCAAATATTTTCTCCCATTCTGTACGTTGTCTATTTGCTCTATTGATTATTTCCTTAGCTGTGCAGAAGCTTTTTAATTTAATCAAGTCCCATTTATTTAGTTTAATTGTCGCTGTGATTGCCATTGGGGTCTTAGTCATTCAGTGTTCTTTTCTATGTTATATTTCTCCAACGCCTCCACGGAGTCCTGTTGCATCTTTTCCGATATGTCCACATTTTTTATCACAGCCTTTCAGTGGCGCATGGTTATGGAGGAGAAGGGGCTGGCCAACTGCACCAGTCTGCTGAGGGAGGTGCTAGCATAGCTGAGGCCTGGTGAGAGCATTAGAAATGGTGTTTTTTAAAAAGGCAAACTTTTATAAAGTAACCAAAATGAAAGCATATAATTATTCAATAATTGTACATGCCAATATATGTTTATTGGTGTTCCTAATTATGTTATTTACATATACTGACAGAAAATGTCTGAAGGGTTCATACCAAACAGTATAAAGTCTAGGCAGGAGGATTGTGGGTGCCAGGGTGTGGAGGCAGAAACTTTTTTGCTTTTTACATTTCTTACTGAATTTGGAGATAATTTTATTATAAAATTTAGTAAATATTTGGTGAATGTGAAATAGAAGACAAAGATGATGTCAGTCATCAGAGTGGTGTGGACATGGAGCCATGCATGGTTCAGAGGAGGAGAATTGTTTTCAAGTAGAAAGGGTGAAGAAAGGCTTCAGGAATAGGTGAGATTTTATCCTAGTCCTCTAGGAAGATGTGGAGAAGCAGCGAAAAAGGGAAATCTAGGTGGGGGACCGGTGGGAGAAAATGCATGAAGGTCGGGAGGGGGTGAGTGGTGGAAACAGCAATCCAGCTGACTGGAGGATGAGGCGTTGACAAGAGTGGCGCACTGTGTGGACGGGTTCCTGGGGAAATTTAGAATACAGGGGTCAGGCTAATATACTCTGAACCCCCTAATTAATCTTAACATCCTTAAAAGTCAGTTGACCACTTATGACATATTATTGCAAAAACAACAACCAAAAACCAAAAAAAACTAACTGAACCTCAAGATCCAAGTAGCACTTGACAAAAAACATGGGAACCAGAGGAACATTTAAGCAATACCATGAACATAAGCTCAGCCAAATCCAGAATATAGAAAATTCCACAGGGCAAATGAACCAATTTCTTCAATAAATATAAGGCATTAAAAAAAGGAGGAAGAGGGAACTGTTACAGATTTAAAGAGACTTAAAAGACGTATCAACAAAATCAACGTGTGTGCCTAATTCAAACAAACCATCTGTATTACAGAAATGTTTTGAGAGAATCTGGGAAAATTAGACATAGGCTGGGTATTAGATAAGGAATTATTAGTTTTTTGGGTGCAAAAATGGTATCATATGTCAAAGATCTTTTCTGTTAGATTAGCGATATACCCTGAAGTACTTATAGGTAAAATGGTAAAATGCTGGTGATTTGCTTTTAAACATTCCAGCAAAAACAACAACAACAAAAAAAGCACGAGTTGGAGGGGTAAGGAGAGATAAAACAAGAATGGCAGAAACTCGATGATTTTTGAAGCTGAGCGATGAGTACCTGGTGTTCATTTTACTCTTCTACACGCTTTTGAGCGTGTTTGAAATTTTCTACAGTGAAATGTTTAAGGCCCAGCTAATGAGTGTGGACTTGACTGTGTGGCATCCTGAAACCTGTAAGGGGTTTAGCCTGAGGGAGGCATGGGAAGGACTGTGAGGGACCCAGAAAGGTTGTGAGCCTGGTAACAGTGCATGAAATGGCCGGAGAGGGGACAACTCGACCTTGTTGACAATGGTGGCTGTGAGGATGGAAACTTTTTTGAGAATGGATAGAGGAAATAATGGCCAAAGAGGAACTCTTTGGCGTGTTGACAGTACAGAAGTGAATCAGGTACGTGACAGGGAGAATTCTCTTCTTCCTCTTCGCCAGTAGCAGTTATTGTCCAGAACCACTCTGCTGGGTACCGTGAGGACGAGGCGGAGAGGGAAAAGGGATCTTCACTGAGGAGGAACCAGGTCTTCATACTAGCCAAAGTGGAAAGCCATGAGGAAACGGGGAGTTCTGGGGTTTTTCTTTTTCGTGAGAAATTTGTCTCGTGTTTTTAGTATGAAATTCTTGGGTCGAGTGACTCATTTTGCTTACCTTTCTCTATTTTCATTGGGGAAATGATGATAGTCTTTGTCAATGATCCTATCTGAATCACTTATGATATTAAATAATATTATTTATTTGCAATAATAAATTATATTACAATTGGCTCTTGGTTAACTCGGGGATTAGAGGTGTCAAGCCCCTGGACAGTTGAAAATCCACATATGGCTTTTGACGCCTCTAGACTTTACTAATAGCCTCCTTTTGACCAGAAGCCTTATCAATAACATAAATAGTTGATTAACACATATTTTGTATGTTATGTACATTATATACTGTGTTCTTACAATAAAGTAAGCTAGAAAAAAGAAAACATAAAAAGAGTCATAAGAGAAAATATATTTACTATTCGTTAAGTAGAAGTAGACCATCATAAGGTCTTCATCCTTGTTGTCTTCATGTTGAGGAGGCTAAGGAGGAAGAAGAGGAGTTGGTCTTGCTGTCTCAAGGGTGGCAGAGGCAGAAGAAAATACATGTATGAATGGAGCCACGTGGTTCACACCCATGTTGTTGAAGGGTCAACTGTATTCAGTTGTGCTATTATTTATTTATGAAATTGAACAATTTCAATTCATTATTATAGAATGTTATTCATTCGTAATTTTTTTTTTTTTTTTAGGACAGAGTCTTGCTCTGTTGCCTGGGCTAGAGTGCTGTGGCATCAGCCTAGCTCACAGCAACCTCAAACTCCTGGCAGAGGCAGAAGAAAATACATGTATGAATGGAGC
>NW_012153063.1:2652573-2680061 GCF_000956105.1 Propithecus coquereli | reverse complement strand
CAGAGTCTTGCTCTGTTGCCTGGGCTAGAGTGCTGTGGCATCAGCCTAGCTCACAGCAACCTCAAACTCCTGGGCTTAAGTGATCCTCCTGCCTCCGCCTCCCCAGCAGCTGGGACTATAGGCATGCGACACCACACCTGGCTAATTTTTTCTATTTTTAGTTGCCCAGATAATTTCTTTCTATTTTTTTTTTTTGGTATAGACAGGGTCTCACTCCTGCTGAGGCTGGTCTCAAACTCCTGGCCTCAAGCAATTCTTCCACCTTGGCCTCCTGAAGTGCTAGGATTATAGGTGTGAGCCACCATGCCCAGCCTCATTTGTAAAATTATTCACTTGTAAGATTTTATTATTCATTTGTGAAATCAAACGCTTTTAAAGAATATGTGTGAGGTTAATTAAATCAGTTGAATTGAGATGGTCTGGGGAAATAGAAATTGAACTATGGTAAATTAATGAAAGCTTAGATTTAAATATAGAGCTTCTGATTTGTCAGTAGCAAAAATATTAAAGATAAACTTCAGAGCCAATGAAAAGTAGCAGTTGTTAGAGATTAAATAGTAATGATAGTTCTCCAGTCCTCTACAGTCAAAGGTAATTAATATTTCACACACAAAATGTTAGTAAGAGCCAGGTGCCGTGGCTCATACTTGTAATCCCAGCAACTCTAGAGGCTGACGCAGGAGAATTCCTTGAGGCCAGGAGTTCCAGACCAGCCTGGGCAACATGGCGAGACCCCCATACACGACTCTCTCTCTCTCTCTCTCTCTCTCTCTGTCTCTGTCTCTCTCTCTGTATGTATATATGTGTGTGTGTGTGTGCGTGTGTGTGTATGTGTGTGTATTTATAAACAAACAAACAAGCCAGGTGCAGGAGGTTTGCTTGAGCCCAGGAGTTTGAGGCTGCAGTGAGCTATGATTGATTGTGCCACTCGCCACTTCACTGTATCCTGGGTGATGGAGCAAGACCCTGTCAAAGGAAGGGAGGGAGGGAGGGATATTAACATATGATATAAACAGGCTTTCCACAGAGGAATAGGCACCCCAGAGAATAGTTTCCTGATCTCATTTTCTGCCTTCTTCTTGATTCTTATTTTCAAGAAATTACACTACAAACTGCAGTCTACAAGAATAGGACATTTCCTATGATTAACACCCTTTCTTTTCTGTCCAGTTTAACATACCGTTTAGAGAGAGAGGTCTGAAGCTGAGGTGGGGGAACAGAGATGAGAAATGTTGCTTACTGAGTGGGAAAAACATGCTGGAACACAATGCCTTCTTTATCCTTATCGTGCACCAAAAAAGTGAGGGAACTTTGGAGATTGCCTAGCAGGTCTTCTCCTTTAGCCCACCCAAACTGGCACCTACCACCCTAGCTTAAACAGTCAGCGAGAAGGGAGGTTTTAGTGAGGTTTGCTGCTAGTTCGGGCCCAATTAAAGTAAAATTTCTAATTCCTAGGAGCTGTTGTTAAAATCTCTCAGGGAGGTAAGAAGAAGAGAGGAAAATTCCCAGCTAAAAGCAAGAGAGGTGGTTTTCATTTTACTCAGGGACTTGGCTGAGCCATTGGGTCACAGGAGGGATGGGGATAGAGGGACACATACTTTGAGTCTTATTGTGGATAAGGTTGAACCATCATCAGCGCTTGATGGAGATGCAGTGGCAGTGTCTCTAACAGCACTGCCTCCCTTACTGCATTATCAGAAGAGAAAGACAACCTGCGAATAGGCATCCATTATCCCTCTCTACAAAGGGATTAGTGTGGGTTGCAAGAAATTAATGGCTTTTGAGTTACCACAGTGATACTAATGAGTGTGAGGACCAGAGATGTAAAGCAGGTAAAATTGGCTTTTCTCTGCCTCATTGCTCTCCTTTTCTCTTTTGGTTTGCTATTTTAAGATCTAGATTTGCAGCCAAAAAGAAGAAATCATACCCTTTGGCAGTGTGATTTATCTTCTTTAGGGAATGACTCAATTAGTTTATGACTGTCTCCAATGTGTGTCAGCAAAGAGATTGAGAAACATCTCAGAAATTAAAATCTCTACCAGGGAGGACTGCTCCCTCTTGCATGGGTGTCATTTTCATGTCTGATAAAAGTATCAGAAAGTCTCTCAAGTGACAGTCTCCTTTTATTAAAGTACTAAACTGGTATATATTGCAGCTAATATTGATTAAAGATGGCATTACTAGATAAACTTGTGAGACAGAGGGGAAGGAAGAAAGGAGGAAGGGAAGGGAATTATATGTACTATGTGCTGAGCATTGTGTTAGGAGCTTTATTTCTAATTCAACAAGTACTTATTAAGCACGTACTATTCAGCTATTTAAATAAGCTATTATAGTATAGTCTGATAAGAGTCCATGATAGAAGAATAATATAGTAGGGATACCTGTTCTGACCCGGGGCATGTGTGTGCAGGCGAGATGAGGGGCAGGGCTGTGTGAGTCAGGACGGACTCCCTTTCTGGAAGAGGGTGAGTGTACAGTTGCTGGTTGAAGCCGAGGGAAGGAGAATTGCAAGCCAGAGGAACAGCATAAGCCCAGTCGGGCTCAGAAGGAAAACTGCCATCTAAGCAGATACCTAAAAAGTGAGCTAGTCAGGTCAAGCCTGGAGAACTGGACCGAAGGCCCCCGAATGGCCTTGAGGGCCAATGGGGGTGTCTGTGAGCAGCACTTTCTGCTCTCTCTTTTCCATTGACGCTTCCTGTCTTTACCAACCTAGGGAAAGATAAGAGTGTTGGCAGGGAGTTAGGGCAAGTGGCAGAAGGAACATTTTCTTGTGTGTCTGTTACTCTGTACAATGTTACCTAGAAACAAGGAACCCTGGCAGGGTGTGATTGGTTCCTAGACCCGCAGGACATAGCTAGTCACAGTTATTCCAGTATTTCTGTTTTCCGCACAGACCTCTGCATGTCACGTGGACATTGCACACCCCATATTTACTCTTGCCTTTTTAATTCCACCCCAGTTCAGTTTTTTAGACTCAAGCTATTCCCTAAATAAATAAAGTTTTATTGGAACACAACCAAAAAAAAAAAAAAAAGACTTTCCCCAGCTACATCTTGCCAATTAGATACCATCTTGGAATTTTATTACTTCTACTTTGTATGGTTTGAACCAGAAGGCTATCAACCTCTGGTCTGCTTGGTTTCTTGTACCTACCTTCTCATAACTAATTAATACTTTGCCTCTTTTTTTTCTTTCTAGAACACAAACAGACATTCCCAAACATTCTCAAGAAGGGTTACCTGGAGATTAGGAAAGACCACGACAGTTATTGGCAAAGCTGTTACGCAGAACTTTCACCCTACAACCTATACTTTTACAGCCTTGACAACAGTGGGAATCAAAATCTCTATGCCACGTACCAGCTTTCACACTTCCAGAGCATATCTGTTTTGGGCAATCTTGAGGCCAGGATGGTGGATACTGTTCTGTATGACAACACTCAGCTACAGCTTAAGGCAGAGTCACCGTGGGAAGCTTTGGACTGGGGGCAGAAGCTCTGGGAAGTCGTACATGCTGCCGTGCCTGGTTACGTGGGACGGCACGATGAGCTAGCAAACTCACCTGGGCTTGGTCATCATGTTGACTGTACACAGAATCATTGTTTACAGAAGAAATCCAGTGGGCTGCTGCCACCGTCCCCAGTCCTGGATAGCCCCAAACAGTACCAAAACATCCTCAAATCAGGGACTCTCTACAGGCTGACTGTCCAAAACAACTGGAAGGCATTTTCATTTGTGCTGAGCAGGGCCTACCTTATGGCTTTTCAGCCTGGCAAGCTAGATGAGGATCCACTGTTGAGCTACAATGTGGACGTGTGTCTAGCTGTCCAGATGGACAACCTGGATGGCTGTGACTCTTGCTTTCAAGTCATTTTCCCCCAAGATGTCCTCCGTCTCCGAGCTGAGACCCGGCAGAGGGCTCAGGAATGGATGGAGGCTCTGAAAACAGCTGCCAATGCGGCGAGGAGTTCAGATCAAAACCTGCAAGTGACATTGAGGAACAAACCCAAGGAGCAGATGGGTGGGCATGAACTCAGGAAGAACAAACGCCAGTCCGTGACCACTAGCTTCCTGAGCATTCTGACGACTTTGTCTTTGGAACGAGGACTCACTGCTCAGAGTTTCAAATGTGCAGGTATGAGACAAATTTTCAGCCTAAAGTTCATGAAAGAACAATCCTGAATCCCACAATTGGAATTCACTTTAAAAATCCCCTCAATAGGCTAGTCACAGCTTCCTCCTGTTATAAAAAGCATCTTTCCTCCAAAGAGTTTGCTATATTAAAACATCTGTCCATCCTCATACCATGCTGGTGAAGTAAATAGAAGCAGCTATGATGTACCCCATTAAGTCAAAATGCCTTGGCCGGAGCCTAACCAGGCTAGAATTTAGGCTTTCTGAGTCAGCTGTGGTTCCATTCACTCTGCCTTTTTGAATTAAAGGTCACTAAATATGGATGTCACTTATTATCTCATAAGAGGCATTCGGGCCCAAAGCTGACTACTAACACCCCTTAGGCAAGGAAAATGTCTGTAGTCAGTAACTGTCATTGATCTTGACCTCGTCAAATCCTGTTAAGTTGGAATATAGAGAATCAGCCTTGACAGAAAATGTAGAGGTGGCTAAAAGTACAGTAGGTGATGATTCAGCAGATGACTGCTGAGTCATGATGGGTCTCTGCCTCACCATGGGGAAGCCTGGGGCTTCTGGAACTGCTACGTAAGGATGAGACACAAAGTAGAGTTCGAGGTCAATAATCTTATTTCTTAAAACCTTTTTACTACTTCTCTCCTCTGCTCCCCATTCTTCCCACCTTCCTTCCCCAAGACAATAAAATTTAAAAAGTTTTTTAAAAACCTCACTAAACTATATCTATATATCTACTATAAACTAAATTGAATTATTTCCTTTTCATTAAACCCCACAATTTGTAAAAATGAACTTATATGAGAATAGCTTCAATTGGAAGGCTGCTTTGGGAGTTTTTAATTCAAGTCTATTCGATTTAAGTATGTTGTTTAAAAATGAACAAGAAGCTCACCACCAGCCAAAACCAAACTTTAAATTTTGTCCTTGTTCCTGCATTGAAAAAGCCAAACAGTGGTGGCACAATGAAAACTCATGTTTTGAATTTATGTTAGTTATGATGATGGCCTCTTCTATTGAAAAACAATTTACCTAAAGGGGGAATTAAGTGAGTCATTACAGCTTTGACCCAAAGGCTTCTCAGAGACTACGGACCAGAAACTTATAGGATGGGACTGGAGACCAGAAACGCCAAGCCGGTTAAGAAGCCACACTACGTTATATGCATATATCAGCAGGTGTGAAAGCCCTTGTGTTAAGTCAGCCCAGCTACTTTTGGAAAATGGTTTTGAAATAAGGAGATACTAGTTTTAGCATAGTTGTTTTTTTGTTTTTGTTTTTCAAAAGAAACTATTGACATTTCAGTGATTTTTACGAGCACATATATTTCAAAGTCCAGGCATTCAACAGTAATTTACTAAGTGCCTACTCTGTGGATATCCTGGAATTATGATACACTTTTGTGGCTTTAGATCGCTGATAGGGTCATCAAATCTGTTGTAGAACAGCTCAGGTTGGTTCTCAAGGTAGAGACTAGAGTAGCTGAATCAAGAAACTTTGTAGTAAAAGAGGAAAAAAGAGCCTCAGGTGTTACATAAGAGTTGTCACCTAATTCACCTTCCTCTCAGAAGTTTGCTTCCTAATGGCGTGTGCATTGCCCATGTTCTGTACTGCAGTAGTAGCATTCATAGCACTCAGAGGACGGAGGAATGTAAGGTAGAGGGTTCCATTCAGCAAGCCCACTGCATCCAGTAGTTAGAGAAATGAAAACGGAAAAAAGACAAAGAAAAGTGAGTAAAAGAGTTAGGGAGAAGGAGGCCACCTAGAAAAGAAGAGGAAAAGTATTATATAATGCACAGGAATAGAACTTTCTGACAGTTGCTTTAGGTTCCATGTGATAGGATGCTTCCATTTGCTGTCTAAATTTCATACTTCCTGCATTTGGCTGGTTGGAGAATAGTTTGGGGAACGGTAGTAGGAAATCCAGGGAACAGGGGTAACACAATCTAAAACTCATTTTCTCTGCTCATACTTTGGTTTAGAGTTCTAATGAATGGGGCAGAGGTGGGTTTCTAATTTAGGATGGAGAGAAGTCAGTCCTAATTTGTATAGTGTAGCACATTCCAAAGTAAAAAAAAAAAAAATTGATTTCATTTAAATGCCCCTTCTTCCATCAGAAAGTGCTAACTTTAGTTGCTCTGTAGTTTACCAAGTTGTTTTTCATTCTTAATATCCGCACTTGGATATTGGTTTTCTACCTCAGATAAGAATACTTCATCTCCTGTAGGGGGCAGAGTCTCAAAAGAAAAAGGCAAAAACTTGTTAAGCAAACCTCTGAATGTTTTTCAACTTACTTGGGAGTCTGTTCATTATATCAAAGATTATTATAGCAGATGAACTTTAAAAATTGATCTATGTGTCTCACAAACACAGTTAATCTAAACCAGCTGCTTCTTCCTTTTGTACCTATATCCTCTAATTTGGCATCCTCGTAAAAACACACATTCAGTGAAAAAGCTGGTTGCAGAGCATGTTTACCTTCCAAAATGCCAAAAAGTCCAGCACATTGTTTTTAGTGAGTTCGGGCTTTATGTATTATTAAAGAGAAGCTAATTCACAGTGTTTCATAGTTTTAGTGTGCGTCTTTAGACTGTAAGTTTTTATGTCTTAGTCCTCCCCCCTTTAAATATTTTGGATGAATAAACTTTAAAAGGGGAAGATTGTACGGAGTAGCTCTTTATTATGATGTCATTTACTTGCTATTCCAGGGGAGCCACAAATATTGGCTTTTAAATCTATAAAATAGTGCAATTGAGCAATTTCATTAAATTCTTTCTGCAAGTGAAGAATTTTCTATATCCTTCTTCAAAACTTAAACAGCCCCTGCAGCAAAAAATGGACCATGACTATCCAAAAATGCCTGAGGTTATGGTTTGAAAATATATACTGATACATAACTGTATATTTCTTAAACATGTGCTTGGACTTTTGATCGTTGTAATCATATGTGATTGTTCCATGGCCTCCTCTCTGGCTCCGTGGTTGCCCCAAGCTTAGGAAGCCCCAGCAACTGTGGTCTTCTTGCTGTTCCTGGAACCTGTCATGGTCATGCCAGCCTCCAGGGTCTTTATACTTACTGAGCCTACTTCCTGACACTTGAAAATAAAGTTCATTCATTCATGCTGTCATTTATCGTGTGCACCTAGATGAGTCAATGCTACAAGAAAACCGATGTGGTCCTTGCCCTCACGAAGCTTGTAGTCTGCTAGGGAAGACAAGACATTAATCAAATAAACGCATCAATGAATGCCGAATGCAGCTGTGACAAGAGCTACAGAAGTGAGGCCCACGCATCCGATTAGAGAACTATTAGAGATGGTGCCAGGTAGAATATGAAATTGCAGATTTTTCAATCATTTTTGAACTGCAAAATAAAAAGGCAGTTGATAAAGTTGAACTTAATGTTTGACCTTGAAGTCATAGAAGATTCTTGGGCAGAGAAGCACATGATGGGAATTACTTAAGAAGTTAATTTGGTGGTGCTTTGGTACAGCTTTTTAGGAACACCTCTGTAACAGAAAATGAGGTGTGCTTTTTTAGTGAAATTTCTGGTTGGAGTTTAAAATTATGTTTGGCAATGGGGAATCCGTGGTGTTAAGAAATGACTATGCAGCTTATTAAAATATTTATTAAGTATGTACCTGTAAGTGGTTCTAAGTTAGGTTATTCACAAAATGCCATATAAATTAGATTAGAAAGCAGCAGCAGGTCTGTTTTCATTAGGAATTTGACATGTGCGCCTACCTATTTACACTTGAGAGATACGTGGTTTTCTTGGCACTAGCACATAAGAGATATTTTTCTGTAATTTCCCAGCAATCAAGAAACCTAGCAATTGAGTACTATACTCAAAGAGTCCAGGGACTTGTTTATAGGTGTGACAGGAGATGCAAAGCTCACCTTTGAAAGTGTTCCTTGTGTGACTGTTTTGTAATCTGGAGATGAAATTGGATGGCCCACTGTGGGGCAGTGTTCCTGATTCTGAACTGAAGTTGAGCATGTTCACAGAAGAGACAGCAAGAAAAACAGTAGCCTAGGGGATCCCCTACACCATTTTCACACTGTCAGTTTTTATGGTTTTACTCTTTTGGCTGCTGTTTAACCTCTTGGGACTGCTGTTGGTAATTACATCTCTCTGGCATTAAGAGCTTTTTGCTTTCCTTTTTTTCCCTCCAGCCCTTGGGAGGGGTAAACCCAAGGAGAGGGGAGAAGTTTTGCTGTGAATTCTTCAGCCATTTAGTGCAAATTCCTGTAATTACCGGCATTGTGTCTTCCCTGAATGACACATAATACAGCAGAAGCCATTCCTAATTGAGACCTTACAGGAGGTACAAATCCCCTCTTTGTTCAGCCTGACAAATTAGTGCCAGAAAGTGGCAGGGTCCGAGTGGGAATCAAAGGCAAGAAACACAAAGATGGAACTTAAGGCTACAGTAATAACCCTCTCTTGTCCTGAAGGGAAAAAAGTAATGACCAATGAAAAATGAAGTTTTTTTTGTTATAAATTCCCTTGACATGACAGCACCTCGGGGCTGCTCTATTTATTTAGCAAAAGTGATTAAATAGTAATACTACAGGGCTGCCCATTGTTTCCCCGGGTGCCCCCACCTCACACACCCCTGCTGCCTGGGCTAATTGATTGACAATGAACCTCTGATAAAGAAGTATGTTGTTAGGACCTGGGGGGGGGCATTTTCTCCCTCTTTGTGTGTCTGAGAGAGAGAGAGAATTTCATTTTTGTTTGAATTGCACTCCAGTTTTTCTTTGCCCCACCCCACCCCCTCTTCTCTCCCTCGCCTTATTTTCCCCCTTGCTTTTCCCCCCCAGAGCTTTTCAGCAGTTGCTTCCAGCTAGCATTCACAAACAGGTAGAGGGGAATTAGAATTGTAGTGCAGACTTTTGACAAGTTTATCTCCGGAGCTAACTTCCTCCCTCTTCCCTGCTCCCTGTGAGGCAGAACAGCCGTGTGAGAAGAGAGAAAATGGGAGAGGGGCTGATTGTTGGTACTTTAAGGCCAGAAAATTCTTTTTTGTTGTTGTTGTTTTAGTTTTTCATTTGTGAGAATGGATGTCTGTCTGAAACTTGTCTTTGTACTAATTTTCTCTTAAATTCCTTGCTCAATTTTGGAAAAAATCTGTGCACTAATTTACATGTTTGGGGGCGGGGATTGTGGAGTAAGATATAAAAACTCAAATTTTTAGTCTCTCTCCACAGTTCCCAAGAAGCCAAGATTGATTATTTGAGGATAAAATCTGGCTGCTTGTAGTGTAATTCAGAACTCCAAGGATGCTGGAAATAGTGGGAAGATGACCAAAGGACTCCAGGCAGATAATAATAGCTCCTAGTTATATATGCTCAAATAGCTAAGCTGAAGCTAAATCCCTAATTTAACTCTGTTACAGCTGCAAAAACAAATCATTTCAAGCTCCTATGAAAGCAAAATATATTAAGCAAACATTATCGACCTTGTTAATACCACATGGCATTTCATGTGATAAATGAGGGCGTATTTCTGGCAAAGTCCTGTTTTATGACATCGTTTAGACATAAAGGATACCTTTACCCTAGCAATACAGGCATCCTTGATAGAAAGTATGGGGTGGTTAATTATTCTTTAAATAGCTGCCAGTCTAGAAGAAAGCAATATTTCTGTGTTGGACCTAGTTAGTTACTTATTGGCCTCGGGGTAAATCACGCAGATTAGCAATTCTTAAGAAAAAGAGAAATTGAATTTGGGAGCTGATTATGCATGTGAATCTACATAAAGAAAGATCTGTTGGTTTCTAAATGACAAAAAGGGTAGTTGTGTATTATGCTCTTGAAAAAAAAACTTCTAGGGTAGCCAAAATCTGTTTTCATTCCCATGTGAAAAATTAGGGGGTCCTTCAGTAGCAAAAGTGCCAGATCTTCTAAGGAAATGAGAGATGGAAACAAAAAAAATTGACTTTCCTTTATATCTCCAATTACTATCTTTACTTCTATTTTCAAATTTGCCTCCCACTTGGTAGAAATAAGATGAAGATTGATTTGAGTTAGGGAGTAGGCAGGTAGTCAGTTGGAGGAGGAAAAAACAATGAAGAAAAACTCAGATAGGCCTCCCAAAACGTATAAACAGCTTGGATAAATGAGAATTGTTCAGTCTGTTGTTGCCTTCTCATGTTATATTGTCTATGTCTTTTTGTTATTGAGTGTTTTGGATTGTTGTCTCAATCCCTAGGGTTTTTTGTGCTGAAGGGCTGAATTTTACTTTTTCAACCCCAAATAATATAACATGGAAGGCTTGCTGATAGTAAAAATCCTTAAGTGGAGTTTTAGTGGAGGGTTCAACAAGCATTTATGAAACCCCTTGTGTGTGCCACATATGCTCTGCCAGGCACCTTGGAATATGCAGATAGGAATGAGGTACAAGCTGTATTCTTCAAAGACTTATAGAACCCCGCCATCCCCCACCAAAATTGTATAGAGGGCTTGAAAGGGGTGAGCAAGAGAATGGGACTGGGTGACCAGGGGTCAAGCCATCACGGCCACTGGCTTGGAGACCATTACATCCCTCCATCTACTTATGTCAGGGATCCCTGATCTAGAGAATTTGAAAGGTAAAGTGGTCCCCCACTCCCTACCCCATTTTAAACTTTGTCTTTATATTTCCTACAGAATTAAACTCAGGGAAAAATCTCTTTGGCTTTAACTGCCATCTAGCAAAGATAAAGCTTGAATTTCTGTTGTGTGTTCATTATGTAGTAGGGGCTATGGGAGATACAAGAGAAGTGTAGCTGTGGTCTGGAACCCCCAGAACTTTATAGTCTGGTAGAGGATGCACAAAGAAAAATGAAGGATGCTAGGTCAGGCCCATACCACGTAGCACTTAGTATTCAGAAAAGCATTTGGCAAAACCCTTGACAGAGAAACTTGGATAAGCTGAGGTTATAGTATGTATGTTGTTTTGTGAATGATTAGATTGGCAGTTTTACTCAAGGATTGTTGACTAATGGATCCCTTTTGGTCTAGAAGGTTGTCAGTAAAGATTCATGATAATAATGAGAAGCAGCATAACTTAGTAATTAAGAGCAAGGGCTCTGGAACCAGACTGCCTGGGTTTCCAGATCTGCTACTCACTAGCTGTGTGACCCTGGACAAATTACTTAACCTCTCTGTACCTCCATTGTTTTCATCTCAGATGTGAGAAGATAATCACATCTACTTTATTAGTTTGTAGTGAGAATAAATTGAGTTAAAGGGCTTAGAAAAGTACCTGGCACATAGTAAGTGCTATATAAGGGCTGGCTCTTAGTATTTGCCCACATGTGACGATAATAATTACCTGGATAAAGATATGATAGGCATACTTAACCAGATTTGCAGCTATCACAAAACTAGGTTGGACAACTATTATGTTGAATGACAGAATTGAGGTTCTGAAACGCAAGCCAGAGGAATGGAACAAAACAAACAAGATGAGATTTAGTAGGGATAAACAGATAGACTTCTACTTATATTCAGAAAATTACAACAATAGAACATAGAGGAAACGGGAGTTAATGGCAGCCCAGGTGGGCATACAGATGAGGCAACCCAGAAGCCAGGTTTGTGCTGCTGTAGCTACTTCCAAAGCATTCACAAAGCAGGTCCAGAAAGAAGAGATCATATCCTCACTGTGCTCTGCTCTAGCCAGACTACACCTGGAAATTTCAGGTATGGGTGCTGCTTTTTAACAATAAGCATCTATATCTAATAAGATAGTGAAGGACAAAAAATTATAGCATGCAATAAATGTGACCTAGAATAGGGAGAACACAAGTGTTATCTCCACATGTTTGAAGGGAAAAGAAAATAGGCGTACTCTGTGTAATTCCATTGGCCCAAGGTAACAGAAGTACCCAGAGTGGAGGGCATTTTCCTTATTTAAGAAAACTCGATGGCTGTGGGGGAAAATGAGTAGAATGGCAAGAGGCTTGGTCAGTGAGAGTGGAAAAACTAGAATTTTGACTTCAAGACAATTCACTTATCTGATCTAGAGTTTTCTCGTCTGTAAGATAGATTTATTCATTCAGCCTTTCTGTAGATGTTTATTGAAGCCCTACTATGTGCTAAGTACCATGCTTTCTGCATAGTGAACAAGATAATCCTATTATATGTCCTCACAGAACTTGAATACTGGAAGCCAGACAAGTAAATAATTATAACACACAGTTGAACTCAGGTCTCAGACTTTCCTTCCAACTCTTCCTTCCTGTCTGGCATATTTTAGAGGGAATGGCTTTGCTGTATATGATCTCTTTTATCTCCCGTTTTGTGATTCTTTCGATGTCTATAGAAGATTAGAGAAAATGAGACTAATGTAGTCTTCCATTTAAAGCTCATTTAATAAATAATACCTTTTTCCTTTGGGGAAGAGAATTTAAACCAGTGAAAATATCAATTGACTAAGAAGACAGGAGATAGGAATCCTTTTCCTGGCTCTGATGTCTATCATTGAATAAATTACTTTCCTTTTTACCATTTTTTGTAGTCTAAGTTTCTAGGTCCAGGAAATAATTTTAAATAAAAATAAATGTATAAGTAGAATATGAATACAGAGTGAAATAGTAATGTGAGTCTGCGGAAGAAGAAGAATGTTATATAATTTGTGTTTTAAACTATTTCACATCCTAAAATTCAAAGATATTTGATCACTTTATATAAGTAGGCCGTTTGATTTTATAGGATATAAATTTGCTTTTTTGATTTATTCCTGGTATTATCATCATAGAAGTCACATGTTGGTCTTTGATATGTTTCAGAAGAATAAAATCATTTTGAATTTCAGAAGATAGAGATCTTTTGATAGACCTTCCTGAACTTCATAGGCCATAGCTGTGCTGTCTTTTTTTTTTTAAGCCGTTCATTTCTCCCAGTCTTTGTTGCTATACTTTGGTCTGGAAAGTTCTTGTCCCTTTTTGTAGCTTCCTTTTTGGTTAACATTGTTCTCATCATGGGTTCATTTCCGGCTTAACTTCTAAAGAAAGTGTTAATGTACTCTTGGACTCCATATTGACTTAAAAGTTTTTATTTACTGACCTTCCACTGGGAGAGAAACTGGTCTAAGTGTGATTTTAGGATAAACTCTGGTAGGTCAAGATTCTCCTTATTTTCTAGCTAAATTCCTTGAAAAACTAAGCATTTCATGGACTCCTAAGAGTAAGAGCTTCTTGAGAGGTTTTCTAAAATCCATTACACTGCCTGAAGGCAGAAACATGTGTAGGTAGAAAACTTGCCATTTTTAAATACATCTCTGGATAAGGAAATCTAGTAATATAGCAATACTAATTTATTTCATGCATTAATATTTTCATCTAATCATTCATTCATTCAACAAACATGGGCCACATACAGTCCCAGAAATTGAGGTTTGGGAGTAAACTAAAAGTTAATTTTGTAGTAGGAAATATGCCCATATGTATGCCTATATGTCTCTAAACTTGAAATATGTTAACACAGAAAATGTTTTAATTAAATCACAGTAATAAAAAACAAAGAGCATGAAACTCCATTCCTTGTTTCAGATGAAAAACAGAGCAAGCCTGCAAAGCAACCCCTGAGATCAGGGATGACAGCTGGTGTCTGAATATGTTGGTTATGGTTCTGGACACAGTTCCGTGTTATACTTTGTTGAAGATTTCTGAGTGTGAACAATCTTCCACACCCTTAAAGCCTTTTTTTCCAAGTCTTTCTTGACCGCCCTCCTCTCCTCCCCCCACTGTAATACCCCAAGTATAATTGAACATTTCTCCTTTGTGAGCCTCCCCCTGCCCCATGAACTCCTGTCGTGGGCATGACTTTGCGTCTCACTTTATTGAGGGCAGGCGCCCTGCCCCAGTGTGTCTACTGTCTACCCCAGGATCTCTCAAAGTGTGGCTTGAGCACCATTTGCATTAGAGTCATGAGTATGATATGGGGAGGGTGGCTGGACCCTTCCCAAGACCTGTTGAAAGCAGAATCTGTGGGATTTTTAACAAACTTTCCAATTGATTTGAATGCATACAAAGTTTGAGAAACCACTGGTTTAGCCCATAGAATGTTTTTACCGAATGAATCAAGCCAGACTTCAGTTTTCTCTAGATTATATAAGCACATTTCCTTTAACTATTTCTTCTACATATGTTCAACATTTTAGCCTTCGAGGTATTAATGTGCGGAAACATCTCCAGGTTTCCATGTCTTCCTTACATTCTGGAAACTTCAGTGATGTTCCAATAGGGTTCTACCAAGTGATGAGTATGAAGAAAGGGAGACGTTAGTTCAAACACTTTACCTACGTTCTGGCTTCCTTTTTAATACATCCGAATGTTATGCCTAGTTTTTATTTTGTGCTGGATGAGCATACATATTAGTTGTTTGAATTTTGAGACAACCTTTACCTCCCTCCCCTCATTTGCTGCCAGCTGGGTCATCTTCACCTAAATGACCATAATAGCCTCCTAACCAGTTTTCCTGCTTTTATTTTAACCTTTCCCAAATCCTGTCTCAATTGCAGTGAGCATGATCTTATTAAACTTTAAATTGACCCTGGTGGTTTTCTCTTCACAGTCCTCCGGTGGCTTCCCACTTCTTTGGGAGACCAAAATCCCCACAGTGACCCTGCCCACCTCCTCAGTTTCAGCTCTCGCCCTCTTGCCACTTTCTCCCCTACACACTAAATTCCAGCCACACTGGCTTCACTCTGTTCCTTAAATGCACCACCTCCTTTCCACCCACTTCAGAGCCTTTGCGTGTGCAGTTGCCTCTCCTTGGAATGTTGCCACTGCCAACTCATTCTTCAGGTCACTACTTAAATGTTACTTTCTCAAGAACACCTTCTCTAACCCCTCAAATTGACTTAGGAACTGTTAAATTCCTTCCACCGTAATAATGCCTGAAACTCGCTCCCAACTTCTACCATTGGGTTTCCTGCTTTCCTCATCTTTTCTAGGAATCCTTATCATCTGTAGATACAATTAACTTGTTCCCTAGTCTATTATCTAGGTTGTTTAAAAATGGTATTGATGATGGTCCCAAAACTTACTCTTTTGGCAAACAAGTTATGATCTTGCGGGTTTACAGGGACTTTAAAAAAATTTTTTTCTTTTTAACTCTAGGACCTCTTAGAGTCTTTATTATATTAATGTAATGGATAAGTATACAACATTTTAAAATTTACTTAACCATGCTCATACATAAGGTGCTACACCCTCATCTGGGCACTGCTCTATCAAAGTTTATTTGACATATTTATGTTTCCTTTTTTATTTTTTGTTTTTTTTTGAGATAGAGTCTCACTCTGTTGCCTGGGCTAGAGTGCCGTGGAGTCAGCCCAGCTCACAGCAACCTCAAACTCCTGGACTCAAGTGATCCTCCTGCCTCAGCCTCCCGGGTAGCTGGGACTACAGGCATGTGCCACCATGCCCAGCTAATTTTTTCTATATATTTTTAGCTGTCCAATTAATTTCTTTCTCTATTTTTGGTAGAGATGGAGTCTCGCTCTTGCTCAGGCTGGTCTTGAGCTCCTGAGCTCAAACGATCCACCCGCCTCAGCCTCCCAGAGTGCTAGGGTTACAGGCGTGAGCCACCACGCCCAGCTCCTTTTTTGTTAGTGTTGTTGAGACAGAGTCTTGCTCTGTCACCCCAGGTAGAGTGCAGTGGCATCATTGCAGTTTACTGCAACCTCGAACTCCTGGGCTCAAGGGATCCTCCTGCCTCAGTCTCCCAAGTAGCTGGGACTACAGGTGTGCACCACAAAGCCTAGCTAATTTTCCTATTTTTAGTAGAAATAGGGTCTTACTCTTGCTCAGGCTGGTTTTGAACTCCTCAATTCAAGCAATCCTCCCACCTCAGCCTCCCAGAGTGCTAGGATTACAGGTGTGAGCCACCTTCCCTGGCCATTTGACTTGTTTATGTGTATTCTGTTTCAACTCCAATTGCTATACTGCAATTCAATTCTGGCACTAACCACCTAAAGTTAGCACAAACCCCACAAATTAAAGGCTCAATCCTCCACAAGATTGCTCCCACTTCAGATGCCAGCCACAAGTTCAGGCAGTTCCCAGGCCACCCACACTCTGACTGATTTGTTACAAATTTGGAGGTTTCCACAACCCCCTCAGGTTTGATAATTTGCTAGAACAACTCACGGATCTCAGGAAAGTGCTATTCTTACAATTACAGTTTTATTATAAAGGATACAAACCAGGAACAGCCAAATGAAGAGACTCAGAGGGTGAAGTCTGGGAGGTCCCCAAATGCAGAGCTTCTGTGCCCTCTCCCTGTGGAATCAGATGTGTGTCTCCTTCCCATGATGTTAATACGGTCATCAATGAAGAAGCTCTACTGAGCTTCAATGTTCAGAGTTTTTATTGGGGTTTCATTATGTAGGCAAGATGGATTGCATCGTTGGCCATGTGATTGAACTTAATCTCCAGCCCCCTTCCCCTCCCTGGAGGTCAGGCTGGCTCAAAATCCCAACCCTCTGACCATGTGGTTGGTCTTTCTGGTGACCACGCCCCATTATGAAACTATTTGGTGGCCCACTATGGTCATCCATTAGCATAAACTCAGGTGTTTATGCTAAGGGGCTCATGAATAAAATAGACATTTATATAACTTAGGGGAAATTCCAAGGGTTTTAAAAGCTCCCTAGTTTCCAGTGACTTTGTGATTCCCCACTCTCTAACCCAGATAACTCAGATACCACTCTTAAATCTTGGTTTAAAATAGAGGGTGTTTCCTTTTTTAATGGATATAAAAGTAACAAATAAAATTATTTTTATTTATTACCTTTAACTAAAAAAAAATTTAGTGTGTGCTATATATACCACTTCTAGAAGAGAACTAGAATCCCAAAACCTAAGACATGTGGGCTTGTATCAATTTCCAGAGGATTGAAAATCACATTCTAATCAGGTGTATATCAATATACCAAGGGTTATATCTTGCTCATATTTTTTCCATAAAGTAAATCATGTGGGGCTGAACCAAAAGCCTTGCTGAAAGTCACTTTCCTTTCAAATCACCTGACCTGTACCTCTGACACAGAGGATAGACTAATTTTGAAAGTCTTAGTCTCTTTCTCTGTCTTCATTGATAAAGATGTTTTTCTTGAGCTGCAGACTTTTAGAGACCAGATGAAATAGTAGACACACGATGTGGGGCTGGGAGGCATCCAGCCTCAGTGGGATGGATAGTAAATTAGGAACGTAAGAGCTCAGCCTTCTGTTTGTAGCTCTGCCACTGATTTATTGTGCAGCCTCAGGCCAGCCTGCCACAGTCTTGTGGGACAGCATCTTTGCCACTTTATTTTGAGGGAAGATTAAACTGTCGTGACTGTACAACTGAAATGTTACCAAATATCAGCTAAGCCAAAAGTGACATATTAATTCAGTAATACTGTACATCACGGCATTTTTTTCCCCAGAAAATAGGAGGAGGTTCTCCAAATATTCTCTTAGATAAAGCGAAATCTTATTGTGGCTTAACAATAGGTGGGAAACCTTTGGGAAAATGATGTTTCTCATCTGTTGTCAGGATGGGGAATTTTGACTTGAGTAAAAGGTGCCTGATAATGCTGAAGGTTTCCAGGCAACCCCTTCAGCCTGACTTTCCTGTATGATCCTCATCTCTCAATAACCTTCACTCACTAACATGCATGTTCTAATTGCCTTTCCCTTTCCTCTTCACTTGAAGGAAATCACGTGAAGTCTGTCCAAGCCATCATCCTTTTAGGGGTTTTATAGGGTTAATGAATAATACCTCTTCTTTTTCCTCCCAGGCCTCAGGAAGATGGAGATTATAGATCATATTTATTATTATGTAGTGGATGGACTTATTCACCTGGCCACAGCTAGAGTCCCTACAGCCATGCCCTCTTAGCACAGCAGACAGAAAACCTATTCCCTGAAGGCCAGGCTGCAGCATGAGCCTGCCAGGGTCCTTGTTCCCGGCTCAGCAGTCAGATACCTCATTTCTCCATCCGTGAGGAAGGCTGAGTAAGGGATGGGGAGAGAAGCTGGGAATATTATTCTAGGGAATTCCTTTCAAATGGCAAGATGAGGACCAGAGAATAGGATTTGCTTACTTGTGTCTTGCCTACCAAGTCTAAATAACATGATATAAGCAGCCTATCTGCAAATACTGCACATAGGGTTAAAAGATTACCTTTGGAGGTGATCACAAACTTGTGTTTCTAGAGAGACAGGCAAGTTTGGAAAGAAGGCACAAGGGAAAAGAATAAAGGAAGAAAGTAGACCAAGGCAGTCCCTAAATCTTATAGAACGTAAAGAATTTGGTTTGGGGTGAAAAATGAAGAAATTCAAGCATGGATTTAAAGGAAGCTGATGAAAGTAATCTTTTCCACTTTGAAACTGTTTCTAGTACTACTTGGATCCACTTTCATGACTTTAATTTTATCAAATTGTTGTCATTACTAAAATAGCTCAAGTAGAATTACTCGGAGAAATGCTGTCGGGATGTTTTTGGAGGTTTTTGCAAAGAAGAGGACAGCTTGTGTTTTAAAGATGTTGTAAAGTTCAAAGAGATGAGACTCTTGTAAAAATGTAAGGAAAGAGAAGCAGGCATTAAGAACAGGGAGTGACGTGAAAGAGAAGTCAGCGGGGACCCTGGTGGGACCCTGGTGGGACACTGTATGTGATAGAAGCTACCGACTGGATGAGGCTGATGTAAGAAGAGACTTCTAAATCCAAGCAAGGAGAAAACATACCTTCCAGAACCAGAGCAAGGAAAGACAGGTTGCTTTTCAGGTAAACCAAAAAGATAATCTGAATTTCTAAGCCAATAAGAGGTTATTGATCTTTCGAAGCAATCATAGCAGAGATGTAACCGGGGAATCACAAACAGAGTTAGTGGTGGTTTAATAGTATGTTAAATACCAGAAAAAAATCACTGTGGAAAGAACATAATTGGGGCACACACTGGATTTTCTGTGAGGCAAAAGTGTTCAGAGCAGGACTTGGACTCGGGTAAGGTGAGTGAGGCACTCATTTTGGAGGGCTGGGTGAGGGATAGGGAGAGAATTTGGGCACAGAATTTAAGGGTGCCCCAAACCCCTCAATAATCAAGATAAATAATATTTTAATGTAATTTTTTAAAAATAATCAAAATTAATACAAAAAAAATCCACGATGGGTCGTAATCCTAGTACTCTGGGAGGCTGAGGTGGGAGGATCACTTGAACTCAGCAGTTCAAGACCAGCCTGAGTAAGAGCAAGACCCTGTCTCTACAAAAATAGAAAAATTAGCTGGGTGTGGTGATGCATGCCTATAGTCCCAGCTACTCAGGAGGCTGAGGCAGGAAGATTGCTTAAGCCCAGGAGGTTGCATTGAGTTAGGATGACACCACTGCACTCTACCCAGGGTGACAGAGTGAGACTCGGTCTCAAAAAAAAAAAAATCGTGATGACCAGTATGGTGGCTCACGCCTGTAATCCTAATATGCTGGGAGGCTGAGATGGGAGGATCACTTGAGGTCAGGAGTTCAAGACCAGCCTGAACAAGAGCAAGACCCCGTCTCTACTAAAAATAGAAAAAAATTAGCTGGGCAACTAAAAATAGAAACAAAAAATTAGCTGGGCATCGTGGTGAGGGCTTGTAGTCCCAGCTACTTGGGAGGCTGAGGCAGGAGGATCACTTGAGCCCAGGAGTTTGAGGTTTCTGTGAGCTAGGCTGACGCCGCGGCACTCTAGCCTGGGCAACACAGTGAGACTCTGTCTCAAAAAAAAAAAGAAAAAAAAAAAAGAATCATGATGAACAAAATGTAAAAGTTTAAATATAGATAGAATTAGAATTACTGATGTTTCCTTTTGTTTTAGCTTCTAATGTGGCTTGGCACTGGTGGTTCTTACTTATTCCAGTAAGATAGTCTATTTAATAAGATATCTTCCCCCAAAGCTCTCTCAGTATGTAAGTTCGAAGTAGCCCAGCCCAGCATTTACCTTGTTTCAAGGATAGTGAGGCTGGCCTCCCTTCCCTGTGTGGGACTTTAGGAGAACATACAAGAAACCCTGGTACCCTGTGTTTCAGATAGAACTAATAGAGAGAAGGAGGTCATCTGTGACAAGGAGCATTAGTCTCATTACTAGCAGCTTTCATATCTGAAATAATCAGCTTAGCTGAGCCCTTTCTGTTTCCGCACTTGTTTTTCAAATAAGAGTTCTTGTTGGGCCAGTGTTTAACCAAAAGGAATAATTTGTGAAGAATGAGCCTGAGCTTGGAGCAGGTGTACTAGCAGGTAGTCTAGTAGATAATGGTGCAGTGTGGATGAGGCCTTTCTTTCATGGCACTACTTTAAACTAACTTAGCAGCATGAACCGTTTTCTTTAAGTAAGAAAGTAGAATTGGTGAAAGGGCTTTTCCTCCTCCCCATAATAGATGATATATCCATCACTGATAGAGAAAAGTGATTAAGTAGGATCAGTATACGAATCTTTTATTTTGTCCTCTTTCTGTTGTCATAGGGCTTTTCCAACAGTGGCACTATTTGACATTTTGGGCCAAATAATTCTTTGTTGTGGAGGGCTGGCCTGTGCATTGTAGGACATTTAGCAGCATCTCTGGCCTCCATCCACTAGATGCCAGTACTGCCCCGAGCCACCCTTTTGTGACTACCAAAAATGTCTGCAGACCTTACAAATGCCCCCTGTTGGGACCCAAATCTCCCCTGGGTGAGAACCACTGTGCTATCAAGAAACAAAACCTACTAACCATGTCTTCTCTTCTTCACTCAGTTTTTCCTCACATCTTTATAAAATGATACATGTCTTCTGTTGAAATACATGTTATTTCATACCAGCTAATGTTTTATAATCTAAGACTTCCACATCTAAAAGGGTAGATTTAAGTAAAAATAGTAGGTTATGGAAATAGGACCCTCACCAACCACTATTTAATATCAAATGTGTCAGATGCTTTCAGTAACAAGTAACAGAATATCCAATTCAAACTGATTTGTACAATAAAAGGAATTATTCTCAATCAGCCAAGCTTTAGGCATCAGTTGATCCAGTAGCTCAAATTTTTTGAACTCTGGTTTTTGGACTGAATGCCCCAAGCAAACAATATTTTGTTCCCCCAAACCACTTACTCCTTCTGGTTGATGGGTTTCTTACACAATGGTCACAGGCATCTCCGAGGGTTCCCTTCCCATGCCCTCCACGTCAGTCAGTTGCCAAATCATTTGCATTTTGTCCTCATACTTCTTCTCTTTCTTCCTTCCTGTTTCTAAGCCTACCGCCTAATTAAGTTTGGACTGTTGCAATAGCTTAGCAACTGGTTCTCTCTCCTTCAGTTTATTTTCTTACTAATCTTTTCAAAGTTCATATTTCTATTATATTCTGCTTCAAACTACTCTAGCTGTTCCTGTATCTCATTGATTAATAAGGACTCCTCACCCTGAGCATTCAGGAGTCTTATGTCCTAGCTTTATTCTTTTGCCTATCTCCCTCTAGTTACAATGAGCCTCAGATAACTAGAATATATGATGTTTTCCAAACATACTCCCATTTTTCTGACGTGTGCCTTTATGAATGTTTCTCTTCTAAAATCCCTTTTCTTCTTCAAGGCCCAGCTCAAATGCCCCTATGTCTACACTGCCTTCCTCAATCTCCACAATTAATAGGGATCGCTTCCTGCTTCGCTCGTCTCTTATCTTCTACTTTCCACTGTATAGATTTGTAGTCTTGCCTCCCTCACCTTCCATATTCAGGGTGATGGTAATGCTTGTGAGGGCCCAAGCTAAATTCATTGATGAGCTAAATTATGTTCTTTTGTATAAATTGATTCATATTCCCTTGTCATTTTGTCATCTTCAGGGGACAGTTTTTGTAATATCCTCTCCAAGGAGATAGCTACTTGGAAATTCACTTTTATAGTTGAATGGTGTTGTTCATAAAGTACCACATCTGCTATTTTTATTAGGCCCTGCCTTTTTAGCAGCTGAACAACCTTGGACAGAATTACTTTATCACCTTCTGCCTTGGTTTCTTCATCTGTAAAATGGGGATGATACCTACCTCGTAGAATTGATATGAGGATTAAATGAATATACACATACACACATATGTATGTGTGTATATAAAGTGCTTATAACAGTGCCTGGCTTATAGTAAGCACTGTGTGTTTATTTATCCACTTGGCTATTTCTTATTTCCATTTTTATAGTAAGTTGCTTACCATTTTCTTGAAAGTCTTTGGGAAATGAAAGGACATACAGATACAGAAGTAAATGAGAAAGTCTAGTCATAGACTGTTAAGAAAACAGGATAAAAATACTAAATTTAGACTTATTTAAATATACTAGAAGCTGAATTTATAATATCTCACTATTAAACTTATCTTACACTAATATAAGCACTGCTATTAAAACATCTCATCATAAGAAAAATTAAAAGTAACCCAATGACTCAAATCATGTCTTTGGAAGAGAAAATCTGTGTTATAGATTATTATATTTACAACTCAAGGTAGATATTTAGTAGATAGAAAAGCAGTCAGAATCTCTAGAATGGTGCACATATTTACTTACATGCCTTAGCAAAAATCAAGATTTATTGCCTTTCAAGATAAATTTAAACTAAATATTGACTTTAGGTTCTCAATCATTGTTTACCTGAAAGACCAATAAATCTTGACACTTCTCAATTTGAATTGGAATCTACTTGGTATTTATTAATTTATTTCACACAATTTATAATCTTAATAACAACATTCCATGAGATTAAATAAACATTGTAGAGTTTAGCAAGTTTATATTTTCAATCAGCAGTAATTACCTGACCTGTGATTTTTACTTCATTTCTTACTTAAATATAGAGCCTTTAGCACTGTTAATACAACATAGGCCCTACAAGTCGAAGCTGACTTAGCCTTAGCTATTTAAGTATTCAGTGTAAAACACCCCCCTGCCAAAACAAGAAACTCACCTAACAGCTTATAGGATATCTTTAAATTTTAAACGAATTAAACTCCAATCTGGATTGGTAGTATTTCTTTGGTTGCCTTAGTTCTGCAAGTATAATAAAATAATATATGATTATACTTCATAGATGGACTCTGTCTTGGACAGTCGATATCTGTTGCTCCCAATCTCTTTCTCATCTGTCTGTGTCTCTTTAGATGTAATGTGTATTGAACACTGACTATGTCCAGGTGCAGTGCTAATACTTTACAAGCATAATATTTGCCATATTGCTGTGTTGAAAGGAAAATTCTTTAGTTAGGTACATCCATTCTGTCCAAGAGGAGTTATTTACTTATGCTAGATTCTTAAGGACATAGCTGTCCTAACAACAGCTGCAGTCCATTCTACAAGTGCCAGCTTAAGTTAACCTAAATATGTGTCAGCCACAGTAGGAACAGTTTTCTTCCAAGTATTATTTATGCTTTTTAACATGTGTCAGCCCTCTGACTGTGCAGCAGAACTTTATGAGTCAAAGTTTCGGCCAACAAGGAGTGACAGTTTTTCATATATAATCTCTCACTGCTATAAAATTTGTAGATGAACATAAAATAAAGCCCATGAGAAAAAAATTCTTTTCTGATGAACAGAAATGAATTTCAGTACAGCTTTGGAAATAAGCGATCAGTGCATTTCAGGATTATATTTGAGCATGTGTGCTCCCTCCCAGCCTTTGAATTTTTCATCCCCTGGGAAGAGAATTCACTACCAAGGGACTAAAAACCTTATGAAGAAAATAATTTTGAAGTACTGCAGTCTAAAGTGGGGCCATAAACTCAACAAAGGGACGATGAGTGGCATGCCATACTGTCTGCATTAGCAACTGCAGGTGGCACACAATTGGCGTTTCTGGATCCCCTTTGTTCCTTTAGTCTTATTTGAGATGCTTGTGGATACTATTTGCCTTGTAACAGACAAAATCGCACACTTAATGGCATGTGCCTGCTTCTCCATCCAAATGCTTAATGTCTTAATTGATTTTATGATTCCTACTTTATGACTCACCACCTTGTCCCAGAGACAAAGTAACTTGCATGCTTGAGATGGGAAGAGTTTTGGACTACTGATCTCTAAGTAGGTCTTTGTCAGTGTCCCTCACCCTTTGCCCCCTTTCCGTTCTACATTTATGTAGGATTCCATAGCCTCAGTTCCCCCATGTTAACTTCAAACCACACGTGTGGTCGGTCTCACATCCCAGCAGTGGAGGATGCAAGTCTGGAGCTCAAGTTTGCTTTGCCTCCACTTCCTTTAATGGACTCCAAAGCTACATTGCAAAAATTGCTTGTGCCCCGTGTCAAACAACTCTTCATTTAAACATTGTGCCCAACTTTGTGCTAATCCCAGGCAGCAGTTTCAATTATATACCAAATGTGATATTTTATTTTAAAAAGTACAGGTTCAACAGTTAACTACTTAAGAGCCAAGGGTTATAGACTGTAAGCTAGGAAAGCTAAGTTCTTTATGACTTTTTACCCTAATTCTTATAAAGTAAGAAGTCCTTGAACCCCTATTTCTGTCTTCCTTCATTTTGGAAAATCTGGTCTCAAGGGCATATGATCAAGGACCAGGCCTTTGAGCAATACTTTACATATTGCTGACTGTAGCTCACTGTCCCTGGCCAGGACACTGGAGGGAAATAAGGAGGGAGGGACAGGAAGTCCCCCTCCTTGTTCCTATAGACATATCTCCCTATACCGTGCATATAGTAAAAGAGGGTATGAAACTCGCCAGGTTTTTTTCATTTCTATTTTTATAGAGCAAATGAAAATTCGTTCTATCACTTTTCCTTTCTTTTACAAAGGCACCTTCTTTCTTTTTGTTTGCCTTCTTCTTTTCTTAGAGCATTTCTACCTTCCAAATATGAAATACCAGACTTCCCTTACCAATTTAGAGAAAAGCTCACTTAGCATTGTATGGGTTCCTTCCTTAGTGAGAGATTTACCTGGATCCAACGACAGCTTTTGTTTCTTCCTTCTTATGCCCACGAGTTTTCCAACTGCTGGTCAGGGGAAGAAAGGCTGAAGTTGGTGGCCATGAACTAGAAAGAAGGTGGTTGGCTGATCCTTAAGATCTCAGCTTCAGTAACACCCCACTGCAGCCAATTGAGCTCAGTAGGTACATTTGTTAGACGAAAGATTGTGCTTTTGTGGAGAATTAGGCCAAAATTCTGCTTCAGCCCCCAGCAACAGATTCTTTTGGGTGTATTTAGTGAAAGGCCATTTGGAAAATGGACTGTACATGCAGCAAATAGGATTTTGGTTAAATGGTGACATTTGTTTCCAAAAGTGTATCAGAGGGGAAGCTAAGCTCTTCAGAGCATGTGTTCATTAAAGATTTGAAGTGGGGTGGGAAGCAATAAAAAAAAAAAAAAGGCCAGTGGGTTCTCTTGTGAGATAGTTTTTTGTTCCTGTGAATTGAATACACTCTGAAAAGTTTCGAAAAGAGACTGGGAAGAATGTATTTTCTTTGATCCAACATGTGGAGTGTTCCTTACTACAAATGCCCTTTAATTTAGAAACATTGTTGAAATGTCTGTTTGAAAGTACATAAAAATATAATATGTAAATAAGCTCTAATTAGTTATTTCAATTAATTATTTTTGGTCTCTACTTTGCAGCTCTATTTTTCTCCCTATAATGTCGCTTTTCAGAGTCCAGCTTTGGCACCCTCTAAAAAAATGTGTTTTTGTAACAGTCATTATTAAGAAAACACATTTTTTCCCTGTTGAAAACCTCATAATGATAAAGTAAAATCCCAGATTGTGTATTTTTGTGGGAAATTGTTTCAGACATTTTTACTCCATGATTTGCTATTATGATAGTAAAGGAAATCTTGCAGTTAATTGAAAAAGCTGGTGTTTCCTTCTTCAAATAAATGGCATGTGTTGATTTTTAGAAAATGAGTCTACATCAGGCCACTAGCCTCTAATCTTTCCCAGTCATTCTATGTTCTTTCAAAGACAAATACATTGGATTTGGGGATTAGAAGTTTTAATTCTATCTAAGGTGAATAGGATACTCCCAGTAGAGACAAGAATGCTCTGGAAAAACACTGGTAAAATGAACTCAGGTTGTTTCTACATAGCCAATTTTTAGAAATTGACTAAAAACCTGAAATGTTGATTTTGGAAGCCTACGGATTAAACTATGTGACAAATTATGAGCTTTTCACTGAACAGTCTGCACACTCTCTGCACTTTTCTTGAATAGAGTCAGAATTTTAGAGCTTAGAGGGACCTTGGGGGTCACCTAGAAATTGGGGAATAACCCTCAGCTTTTACCCATCAAAGTTCCTGGTGAGGGGAGTGGGAGGGAGGAGGAGGTTGCTCATTAGAAATGTGGATTCCTGGTCCCTACCCAAGATCTACAGAATCAAAATCATCTCAGGTGGAAGGGGGTTCCACATTTATCACAAAAATCTTCAGAAAATGCTGATGCTCACTGAATTTGGCAATCCACCAATTTAGACTAGCTAGCCCCTTTTTTTTTTCTGATGAGAAAGCAGGCCTAGAGCCTTTGATGGGTCCTTCTCACAGTGTGCCCTAGGCAAGAACAGACCCACGCTTCCTGACTCTAGACTATTAGTGCTCGTCTGTGCACCATGTGTCCAATGCAGTCTCAAGCATCCAGACAGGTTCAAGCCTCCTTCTGGGTCATTAGGGTGATTTCAGCACCCAGAATAGGATAGTATGGTTCTAAATACGGTATGAAGGTAAAGACACCCAAGGACTAGAGGTAGGAGCTTATGTGCTGTTGCTTTTGTCTAAACTAAACCCTGAATGAACTCTAGCCGGGGTTCTCTCATTCCTTCTCTCTTTTGTGAGCCAGGAGACCTGTGCAAATTTGCAAGGATGTTTAGCTCATTTAGTTGGCTCGTATGGTTGAACCCCCAGCATGTTGAGCTTTGGACCTGTGTGCTCAGTTGATACATTTTTAGGCTTTATGCTTTCTTAAAATACATATTTGTGAATTTTAATATTGTCTATGTATGTTGCATCCAGAAAGTTAGAATAAAATCATTAAAATTATAGACTGATAAGCCCAATATTACCTACTACAGAATATGTAGATATTCAGCAAATGCTTACTGATGTCTGTTATATCTAAAATTGAAACAACCAAAAAGCTAAAATAACCCAATTAATTTTTTCAGTATTCTGTGGTGACAATTTAAACTATAATGATGATCCTGAATTTCTGCATGATCATGATCACCTTCTAAATCATTAGGAAAGCTTGAATTCTATTCAGTGTCATTTTAGTGTTAAGTCAATTTGACTATCTACTAATTTTTGGAAACAGCAATATCCCAGTGTCTAGGATATATCAAGTTTGATTGAATTCTTTTTTTTTTTTTTTTTT
>NW_012153063.1:2637698-2652523 GCF_000956105.1 Propithecus coquereli | reverse complement strand
CCTGGCTAGAGTGAGTGCCGTGGCGTTAGCGTAGCTCACAGCAACCTCAAACTCCTGGGCTCAAGTGATCCTACTGCCTCAGCCTCCCAAGTAGCTGGGATTACAGGCATGTGCCACCATGCCCGGCTAAAGGTTTGATTGAATTCTGTTCCACAGTTTATATATGAACTCATGTGTAATATATAGTTCTTACAATGGCAACATATTTTAACAGGGATATTAATGAAAGTAGTTTGTTTTGAGAGGCAGGTGATCAGGTTAAGATGATGAATTTTGGAACAGTAATAGAAAATTAAAATCTCTGTGTATGTGAGTGAGTGTATGTGTGCCAAACAATACTCAGCTTATCATCCCTTCAACATAAATATTTATTGATTGTCCACTATGCGTAAAGCTCTGTGCTAAGTGCTGAGGATAGAAAAATAGATCTGAGGAGTTTATAGCATGTTGCTGGCTGTACACACCCATAAAAAGGAGTGATAATTTAAGGAGGCACGTGCTAAATGGCACATGAGTAACGCAGTCAGTGAGGGCTGCAAACAGCAACTACGTTCCGACATTCACAGCCCTGTGATTGTGCCAGGGTCTCCGCTGTCAGACAGAAGCTATGTGTGTTTGGTTCTTCCTTAACCTTTCACACATTTCTCATCCTCAGCTAGTCTGAAAGACAGGAGCTTGTGGTTTTTTTGTGCTCAATAGTAAAGAAATAGCCATTCCAGGAAGGAACAGGATTAAGCTCTTGAAGCATACTACTAATATGTTTACTTACTGTCTTTCAATACCTCTTGTATTTAAAAACAATAGGATCTAATTCTCTTCCAGGAGGATGCACTGTGAAACTGCTTGATTCCTGATGCTATTTTATTGTAATGAAAATGAAAGTTCTCTTGAGTTTTGTGATACTTACATTCATGGGGTTTCACATGAATCAAAATCTTCTTAGGTTGGCAGTTTGATAAATAAATGTTCCTTCCTTATAATGGAAATGGGGTGTGATGATGATCATTATATTATTATTATTGAAAGAGTAATTCATTTTTGTACCCACATCATGAAATAGGCTTATTTCTCTTTTGTCAATATAGTTCTTGGTACCTAACCATGAAATGGGCCACATGGAAGGATTTCTAAAATGAAAGCTGTAGATCAGAAATGTCAGAATAATGACCCTGTTTGTATATTCTTGACTACTTGTTCTGGGGCTACCAAGGTTTTGCCCTTCGGGATTGTGACAGAATTTTTATACTGCTCAGTAGAAGGTAGTTCCTCCAATCTAAAGAAAAGTGACGGCTTCTTTGTGGCAGAGCCATGAGTATTACCAGGTCCCCTGACAGTACCAGAATAGTGCTCACAGAATCCTGGACTTTCTTGGATCTGAAAAAGGCATTAATCACTTGCAGGCAACCAGTAGTTTTGAATAGTGGGCAAGATGTGTTGGAGTAGAGATCAGAGAAGAAGGTGCTGTGTAAGGAGGAATGATATACATTAAAATACAGAGGATGGAGTGAGCACACTGTGTTGTTTGGGGAACATTGAGAAGAGTTCCCTGACTGGAATAAAGAGATTATATTCCCAGTGGAGATTAGTGAGAGGAAAAGTTGGAAAGGTGAGAAGGGGCCAATCAAAGGCCAAATTCCTTATACTGATTTTGTAAGCAAAGGAAAGCTACATATCAGTTTTGGGGATCAGTTTAGCATCAGATAAGCCTACAGCCAAATCTGAACTCTGCTTTTTATTGGCTAGGTGACCTCAGATGAGATACTTAGCTTCACAGAAGTCTTAGGTTCTTCAACTATAAAATAGAATTGATAATATCTTCCTCATTGAAATATTGTACAAGATAAACAAGATCCTGTATGGAAGCCCTCAGCAAAGTGCCTGGTGGAAATACAGTCCCTGAGCAGGGCAGTGGGGAGATCAAAGGGGGTTATAGGGAGACCAGTCACTGGCCACTATATGTAGAAGAGATGACATCAGAAGAGACCAGAGGCAGGGGACCTGTTAATGACATTTACAGTAATCTGCCAGGAGGCGAAGGGATGGAGGTTGTCACATTAGGAAGAAGAGGACAGACACATCTATACAACTCCACTCTCTGTAACTTCTTTGTTATTGGAGACTTCATTTAACTTGAGCATTGTGTAACCTTGTTCTGTGGTGTTAAAAGTACAATAATCATAGATTCTTTCTTTTGCCTTGAACAGGGTGCCAGCGAGCCATAGGTCTTTCCAACGGGAAAGCCAAGGTGTGCAATTACAGTGGGTGGTATTACTGCAGCACCTGCCACGTGGACGACAGCTTTCTCATCCCGGCTCGCATCGTCCACAACTGGGATACTTCGAAATATAAGGTAGGTACAAAAACTGGGTTTGCTTAATCATAGGAATTCAGGTGTTCACATGTTGTCAGGTGGATTATAAAAATAATGATAAAATAATTTGAAGCAAACTTGATTAGGTAGTCTCGCAAAAGCTATAAGATCTTATCTAATACTTCTCCTATATCTCACAGATTAAAGGCTTCTTAACTATGACTCCTATTAATTTCCTCATTTAAAAAGATATATATCTCAGTTTTTACTTCTGGACCTTGGTAATTAACTGTAGGTGCTAAGAGAGAATTCTGATAGAGAAAAAGGCCTCTCATTAATTTTTATTAGATCTTATCTCCAATATCACAACACTAGGGGAAGATAAAAATGGAAAAACAATACATGCTTGAGCATGGTAGTGATCTTTCAAGGAGAGGATTCGTATAATCCAAGGTATTTCTTATAGTACAGTAGTACTCGTACTCATATGAAGGTCAGTCTCCTGGCAAATCCAGGCTTCTGGAACTGGAACCTTGAAAGAAGCTATGAAGACTTCTCTGTGGGGTCCCACAGCAAGAAACAGTATGCTGAGCCATCCTCAGACCTTCCTCAGGTCTGTTGTTTTTTTAAAAGAGGAGGAAGTGAGAAACACAGGTATATGCCAACAGCTTTGCAAAGTAACTGCTAACAGCCAACGAGGATATTTAAGAAGTATAAATAGCAGGCTCCGTAACTACACAAATGCAAGTCAACAGAGGAGAAGAGGAAGACTGAACCCTGGGACTCTCCAACTGAAGAGGGGAGAAAGATGAGGAGGAACCAGCAAAGGAGGCCAAGAAGGAGTGAGCAGTGAGGTAGAAGGATCCCAGGGTGTCTGACAAGCCATGGGAAGAAAGTGTTTCCAGATGAATTGTGACAGATGGTGATAGGTCAAATAAGATGAGCACTGAGAATTGACCATTGGCTTTAGTAACGTGGAGGTAATTAGTGACCTTAATGAAAGCAGTTTGAATGGAATGGTGGGAGCAAAGGTCTGAATGGAGTGGGTTTAACATAGAATAGGAAGAGAGAAATAAGAGACAAGAATAGATGACTCTTTTGAGAAGTTTTGCTATAAAGGGAAGGTGAGAGGTCAGGAGTAACTCAAAGGGAAGTGGGGTCAAGTTAGGTTTGATTTTTTTGTTTTAGTAGAAAAAATAACTGCATGTTGTCTGTGCTGATGTGAACTATCCAGGAGAGAGAGAATTGCTAGAATGATACAGTTGAATCTGTGAGAAGGATGGAATCATGTAGACAGTAGGGGGGGTTGGCCATTGCTTGGAGCACAGAATAAGAGAAAAGGCAGTCTGGAGATGGGTCCAGTGGGGAGGTAGATGTGATGTTAGGAGCTTATGGAAGTTCTCTTCCATATACATCAGTGGCTTTCATCAGATTCTTTTATTTCGGCATCTGTGATCTTAAAGAGCCCAGGTCACTGTGAGAAGTGCCTTTATCTTCTACTTCGTGGAGAAAACAGGGAACGATTACACAATAGCTAACTAACACCGTCAGCCCACCTACCTACAAATTTGTCTGCATCCACAGGTGTCCTCATTGTCTTTCTTCCAGCCACAGAAGAACCATTACTTCTCTTACAGGAGTTTATTCCTTCTGTCTCTGTTCATGGTCTTAACTCCTCCCTTCTCCATCACGGTTTTGCCAAATTTTGTTGACCCTTGGCAGTTTCTGATTCTCCTGGACTTTTCTGGGATGCAGCATTTGACCAAATGGACCACATTCTCCTTGAGTTTTACTGCCTTGGGTTTGATGACACACCCCCAGTTCATCTCCTCCTGCTGACTCTTCTTTTTCAATCACCTTCTCTGATTTCTTGTCCTCTGTTTATACCTTTAATATTGGGGCTCCTTAAGCTTCCTTCTTTTGTTTGTTTTTCCCATTTCATGCTCTTTCTTTTGGGTTATCACTCTCCCTTCTATAGTTTTAACTACCAGAACTCATGTATTGATGATTGCTACTTTTATCTCCAGCTCCAGTTTCTTTTTGCTTTAATTGCTTGATGGACATCTCAACTTAAGTTTTCAACCTAGTAGTCTTCAAGCCTTGTGAATTGGTTTGCTATACTGTATAAGTATCTCTGACCTTGGGCAAACAAGGTGGTAGAATTTAGCAAGTCCAGGAATCTAACTCCGCACTGGAGTGGTACTCTAGGCTTAGGATTCTATTATGGTCTTATACATGTAGCAGATAATATAATTCTGTTACTTGATATTACTAGAAGCTTTTCTTATACTTCTGCCAGAATATTGTAACATCTGCCTTGAATGAACCTTCTGTGCAGGGTGCTTCATATACAAACAGGCTGTATGGCTGGTTTTTATTGATACCTAGTAGTTGTCTAATAGTTGTACAGATTTATGGGGTTCAAGTGATATTTTGATACGTGTATATAATGTGTATGATTACATTAGGCTATCCATCGCCTTAAATATTTATCATTTCTTTATGTTGAGAACATTCAAAATTTTCTCTCCTAGCTATTTTGAAATGTACAATAAATTATTGTTAACTGTAGTTGCTCTTCTGTGCTGTCAAACACTAGAACTTATTCCTTCTGTCTAATTATATGTTTTTGCCCATTAAGCAGTCTCTCTTCATTCCTCCCTCCTCCCCCTTTCCTTTCCCAGCCTCTAATAACCATCTTTCTACTCACTACCTCCAGGAGATCATTTGTTTTAGCTCCCACTTGAGTGAGAACATGCAATGTTTGTCTTGCTCTGCTTGGCTTATTTAACATAATGACCTCCAATTCCATCCATGTTGCTGCAAATGACAGGATTTTGTTCTTTTTTATGACTAAACAATATTTCATTGTGTATATGTACCACATTTTCTTTATCCATTTATCCATTGACGGGCACATAGGTTGACACTGTATCTCCTTTCTTTTGGATATATGCCCAGCAGTGGGATTACTAGATCACACGGTAGTTCCATTTTTAGTTTTTTGAGGAACCTCCATGCTGGTTTCCACAGTGGCTATACTACTTTACATTCTACCAGCAGTGTCTAACCATTCCCCTTTCTCTGCATCCTCACAGCATCTGTTATTTTCTGTCTTTTTGAGAATAGCCATTTTAATTGGGGTGAGATGATATCTCACTGTGGTTTTGACTTGCATTTCCATGATGATTAGTGATGTTGAGCAATTTTTATACACCTGTTGCCCATTTGTATATTTTTTTTGAGAATTGTCTATTCAGATCTTTTTCAATCAGATTTTTAAATCAGATTATTATTATTATTATTATTATTTTGCTATTGAATAAGTTGCTTGTGTGTTCTGGTTATTCATCTGTTATTGGATAGATAGTTTGCAATTATTTTCTCCCATTCTGTGGGTTGTCTCTTCACTTTATTGATTGTATCCTTTGCTATGCAGAAGCTTTTTAGCTTGAGTTATCCCATCTGTCTATTTTTGCTTTTGTTGCCTGTGCTTTTGAGGTCTTACCCAAGAAACTTTGCCCAGACCAATGTCCTAAAGTGTTTCCCCAATGTTTTCTTCTAGTAGTTTCATAGTTTTATGTCTTATATTTAAGCCTTTAATCCATTTTGATTTGATTTTTGTATATAGTAAGAGAGAGGGGCCCGATTTCATTTTTCTGCATATGGACATCCAGTTTTCCCAGCACCATTTATTGAAGAGACTGTCCTTTCTCCAGTGTATGTTCTTCTCACTATTATCAAAAAAGAGTTGGCTATAAATGTGTGGATTTGTTTTTGGGTTCTCTATTATGTTTCATTGGTCTATGTGTTTATGACTGTTTTTATGTCACCTGGCTAATAAATGTCTGAGACTTACTTTCATTGTAACTGTGTTACCTAGGAGCAAGTAGGTGGGGAAGTGCCCTAAAGCTGCCACTACCTTGAGTCTTTGAACTCTACAACAAACTTGACAATTGTGAGTGGCCAGTTGGCTTATATTCTTTTCTCTATCCCTGGGCAACTTTGCCCCCTGTTCTACCCAATAACCATCCAAATTGTCACTGTTTACAAAACATGTTTCATCCTAGTCCTCCTCAGCATATGACCTTGCCTCCTACTGCAAGGAGAAAAATGAAGTTATAAGATATGAATATGAATATCTACAAATCTATCTATATTTGTACTTATCCTTACTGCTTTTCCTCCTATCTTGAGAGAAAGAAGAACCCCTTCTCTTGTTTAGTGACCATCCTTCCACATGTGCTCCAGACATTTTTATTTATCTAGGAATCTTGTTTATTCTTCCAGAGCTAATGAAAACACATCCTCCTTGGTGAAAGCTTCTCTGTTGCCCTCTACCTCTCCCCATCTGCTGCACTGCTGGCTCTCTCCTTTGTGACACCATCGTGTCATGCACGCGCCTTGAGGATTACACTTATTTAGGGGTTAATAGAGGAGCTTGGAGTTAAATAAGCATTTGTCCAAATTATACCTCTTGTTAGGTTCTTGATTTGTTGGGGAAAATTACTTGAACTTCCCTGAGTCTCAGTTTTCTAATCTGTAAAATGAGCCCAGACTGCTTGGGTTCAAGTCTTGACTTTGTCACATGTTAGCTGTCTAACCTGGGCAAGTTATTTAGTCTCTCTGTGTTGAAGTTTCCTAATAATGAGAATAATACTTTGTAGGGTTACTGCTGGATAAATGGGTCAATGCATGTGAAGTGTTTAGAACTGTGCCTAGCTGGTAGTGTGTGCCAAATAAGCATTTGTTCTTACCATCATTCACATACTTACCTAAAAGAGTTGTGCAAATTGGAATAACGTAAGAAAAGCACTTAGCAAATGACTGTGATAAACGCTTAATGAATGGAAGTTGTTATCATCCTATCTGTATAACAGCTAGTTGCTTGTCTGTTTTCTCTATAAAGGTGAGCTCCTGCACAGGCAATGTGTCTTAGCAGAGTTCCTGACTCACAGTAGGTGAGCAGGAATGTCTCTTGAATGAATGAAAGAATGAAGCCTGTCACCTGGACACCTCAAACTCAACATGCCCTAAATTGGCTTTATCATGCTCACCAAATATTCCCACTAGAGCACATCATCTGCCTTGGTGACACAGTCGCCACTGCCAGACAGGAGACATCCTGGACTCCTCCCTCTGCCACACCTGCCCTGCCTAAGCAGTCAGCAAAAACCAACCACTTACTTTTAGCTCTCAAGGTCTTGCTCTTTACCACACCCCCAGGTCCACCATACGGACCCCAACACCCTCAGCTTCACTCACATGCAGGAGGTCAGTCACCTCCTAATTGTGGTTCCTGCCTTTAAGCCTTGCTCCTCTGCTTGGTATATTTCAGAAAGTCCTACTCTTACCTTTGCACTCTTAGTCTAAGTTTCTTCACCTTTAGAATGGAGATAATACTATTACCTATTTCATAAGGTTGCTGTTTGCTTAAGTGAATGATTCACAGAAAGCACCTAGTACAGAGTCTGGCACACAATAAGCACTCAGTTAAGATTGGCTTTTACTATGATTGCGTACATGATAAATACAATTCTCTGAGCCTGACATGCAAGACCTCTTGTGATCTCCTAGTCCCCGCCTGCCTGCCTAGCCCGTTCATCCACAACCCCTCTCCCACACAGATCTCTTCACTAAGATCACATGCATCCTTCCTGATCCCTGTCATGCCATGCCGTTTCACACCTCTGGTCTTCCTCTTGCCCTCACCCACCATAGTAAATCTTAAAACCCAGCTTAAAACCTCATTTCCTCTTCTGATTCTTTCCTTCCCCTCTACCAGACAGAATTATCATTTTCTCTTCTGTATCTTGTACTTGACACTTTGAATATTGGCTATAAATATATTTTCCATGTGTGTATTAGATAAAAATGTATTTAGAGGAAAAGAATGCTAGTTGAATTTGGTTTAGAAGGTTTAGATTAATCTGCTTGGAGCAGGGCTTTGACAGCTAAGAGAGGTCCTTAGAGAACAAGTGAGTGAGGCAGTTTCAGCCCTGTGATCCATTGATAGCTCAGACTGGTAGCACCTGCCAGCAGAATACACACCAATTTATGGAGCAAAAGTAGAAAAGGTAGCACTGAATGATAAAAAAGGAAAAACAAGCATGGTTTACGAAGGCATGACATAGAGGAGGAGATCCAGGTCTGTTTGCAGTGAGCTCTGAAAGCCACAGAAACCATCAGGTTAGCCATTGTTGTCACCTGAAAACTTTCTATAAAGCAGGATGTTTTGTTGTGGTAGTCATTCAAGTAACTAGATTTGATTTTGAGAGGGTAGGTAGCTAACTGAAGATACTAGGTACACTCCCTTCATCCATGGTGCACATGAGGAAAATCTCCTTTGTCAGACCACTCCTTCCCAAGTTCTCAGTGGGCCAGGGAAGATTTTAAAGCAAGAATAGAGCTGGTCGATTTTATCTGGATCATCTCCCACTGGCATTAAGTAACTATATTCCATTTAGTCTAGTGTCTGTCTGTCTTTGCTCAGACACCAGGATTTAACTTAATGCTCCTAATTATGAGGATCAATTCAGATCTATCTGTTTCCAAGACCAGACATCGTTCTGTTAGATCTGCCTGCTATCCTTAATAGCAAGTACGTGACTGGCTTGAATATCCATTTAAAAGAGGGAAAAAATGGTTTTGCAGAACAGAATGAAATCTGTCATCTTAAGCACTTCCTTGTCTGCCCTCTGGAGCATTAATAATCCTAATTATTTTTAAAGCAGGATTTCATCTATTTTCTGGTGTTATCCTGCAGATTGAATTGAGCTCCAAGATTACACGAAGCAACTAAACCCTATCCTCAAATTCTATAGCCATTTTCTAATGAAATTCTCTTTGAAGATAACTTCCCCAGCCCACGTTAGAAAACATCAAGCATGACAAAGAGGTGGTAAGGAATTCAAACAGCCCCAACTCTTCCCAAATAGTTCCCCTTAGTTGTGCTTAAAAAAAAAAAAAATTTTTTTTTTTGTATCCTAGCCTGAATATTCACATTCCATTTAGCTAGGGGTTTTCCATGTTACATAAACCATTTCCTATCTCTACATCTTGAGAGGCATTCAAGGCAAGCTCTGTTGCCCTTGCTGAGCTGGAGAAAAGCTCACTGGTGGGAAAAACCACTTGATCAGAGTCATTTGGAGATTCTGAGAACAAATTGTAATTAAACCTAAGGTTTCCTGATTCCTCCTCCATTACCCCACATGACCAAGAAATATGGTCGGGATCGGTTTTTTTAAGACTTTGGCTATGATTTTTCACAATAGAGATGGGAATAAATACTGGAAGGAAATGTTTTGCCTAAGTAATAGTGATTATTTTACTGTGAAGAGATTAAGGATTTTTTTTTTCCTCTGATGATCTTTATTCTCCAAATTTTCAGTAATGTGATTATAAGACTTTTATAATTTTATAAATTTTAACAGTCATGTATTCTTTTTACAAAAATATATACTAGAAATGAACTTTTTTAATGTACCAGCATTATAATTATAAATATAAATGATTATTCTGTCTTGTGATAGATAACTTCAGGGTTTGATGTGGTAAGGGAGACTGTTTTCCTCCACATGCTTTATACTGCTATATTTTATTCATTCTTTTTTGAATATAATATATTTTCACAAATTGCAAGACACAAAAAAAGGCATGCTTACACACATAAATAATCTCTCTTTTACCTACCTCATTCTCCTTCTCACAGGCAACCAAAATACTCCTTTCTTGTGTGTCCTTCCAGAGATATTTTACACACATGTCTTTTTTCATACAAAAATGACGATAGGTGATGTAGTGCTCACCCTGTGCTTGAGGAGCTTTCCATTTAGATCCTAAAACTCTTCCTTGGACTTTTTTATTTTTACAGCCACTCCATATGTCATCATGAATTTGTCTAGCCAGTTTTTTTTATGGACATTTAGATTTTTCTAGTCTTTTACTATTACAGACATCAAGTCAATGAATAACTTTATATATCATTTTAAATATAAATTATTTCATTCATGAGCAAGACTATCTGTAGATAACTTCCTAGATGTAGGTGTGTACATTCATGAGTTTGATGGATAGTGCCAAATCACCCTCAGCAGGGGTTGTATGCTCTGTTTTTACCTTGTATCTTGTAGGCACCTCTCTTTCCTTGGTGCCAGGATATCAGCTGTCACTTCTGTTTGTCTCTGTGCTGCCTCTAGCTGCCCTTCCCCTTTTCTTCTTTATTGACTCTAAATGTGTTATAAACTTAGAAACAAATAACTAAGCTGTTAAAATTGTGTCTAAAGCAAAAGTATGCTGTTCAAAGTCATGGCTAGAGCATTGTAAATTACTCATTCATTTGTTCAACAAGTATTTATTGGATCCTTATTGTACTCACTGTTCTAAGCACTAGGCACTGGGGACATAGTTTCTGCCCCCATCGACACTCTTACTCCAGTGGCAGGAAGAAGACAGTAAACAAATACACAAATAAGTGACTTTTGGATAAGTGAAATATTACTGAACTTCAGTTTTTGTTTTAAAGTTAAAATCAAATGGGAGTCTGCATGCCAGTGTACTGCCTACTTTACAGGTTAGTCTCCATTTACAGCCTACTTGCTTAAAGACAGAGAAGTATCACCTCTTTTTTTTTTTTTTTTGAGACAGAGTCTCACTATCTTGCCTGGGGCGAGTGCCGTGGCCTCAGCCTATCTCACAGCAACCTCAAACTCCTGGGCTCAAGCAATCCTACTGTCTCAGCCTCCCAAGTAGCTGGGACTACAGGCATGCGCCACCATGCCTGGCTAATTTTTTTTTTTCTGTATATATTTTTAGCTGTCCAATTAATTTCTTTTTATTTTTGGTACAGACGGGGTCTCGCTCTTGCTCAGGCTGGTCTCGAACTCCTGAGCTCAGAACGATCCGCCCGCCTCGGCCTCCCAGAGTGCTAGGATTACAGGCGTGAGCCACCGCGCCCGGCCAGTATCACCTCTTTTATAGAGTGATGAGCTAATAGATTCCAGGAGGGTAATTAAAAAATAAAAAGAAATGTGAATGTAAAGAATACTAAAAAGCACAGAGCAGAGTATTTAGAGATAGGAGTTCTGGCTCTAGTTCTGCCATGAAATGACCACCAATAAGTCACTTAAGCTCTCTAGATAGATTAAGTGTTTCCCAAAGTGTATTCCACAGAACATAAACAAGTTCTATACATGTTAATAGGTGTTACTCAAAAAGAGACTCCATAGGAGGGCCACAGCTAGGCCAGCTTTATGAGAATTGGAAAAGAAAAGGACCCCTCAAGGGAACACAGCCCAGCAAACTCACAGCTTGGCAAAAGGATGGAGCAAGGTAGGAAAGATGCCCTTTCCTCTAGTCAGTGAGTGGGGCCCAGGCTCCACACTCTCGCCCCCCAATACATCCAGTGCCACACTAAATAGCTTCCCTGTCTGTGGTCAAATAGGTTTGGAAAGTGACTCGGTTAAGCAGATTTTCTTTAGTACAAGATGTTTCAGAGTTTTAATATACTAACATGCTGTACTTTGAATCACCAAGAAAAGAAAGTGATATGTGACACATTTCTTGTTGGACCTCAGAACGTCTTTTTTGTAGGATCAATATTCCCAGGAACACAATTTGAGAAAAACTGAACTAGATTATCTCTACCAGTCCTTGTTATTCTAAGATTATGTTCTCTCATATGTTTTATTCTGATACATTTTCCTCCCTTAATAAAAATAAAGCCTTCACTACCACCACCTCACCACGACATCGTCTCCAAACTGAGGTCTATGCTTAAACATTCCCTTTGCCCCATTACTTTATTGCTCAGGGCTATTTTTGTGGGGGAACATACCAGAGCACCATTCCAGAACCTCTCTCAGCATACTGCAAACCTGAACAACATTCAAGAACTTTGTTTTAAAGAGATAATTGCCACCAGCATAACAAAAGATGTGTTATGTTGGAATCTATACTGATGACACTTAATGTTCAAATCAGATGACACGTATGTTTACTTATACATGTATAAATAGCAGATTTGGTCATTATTAGTTTGGAGCTAATTGTAATGTGATTGTGCTGTTTTCTCAACTCCTCTTGAATGTGGGGTGGGGGAAGAGACCTGTTTCCCCCTAGACTTCCTCCTCCTCCTCACCTCTCTTGAATCATGTGGATTGCGGGGCCGTAAAGAGAGAATCAGTTCACAAATTGCAATGCATCCACAGTCGCAGAGTTGAGTTCTTAAAGAAATTCATTTATATAAATAGTATGAGTATCATTAATAAATATTAAATATTATTTAGCATGATACTAATAGGCCAATAGGCTTGAAAAATGAACCATTGACCCTGTAAAAATTGATTCTAATGTGAATGGAATGGATCATGGAAAAGAGATCCAGCCAACACCATTCATTTTTAAAAATAAAGAGTTTGGAGCTCATCCATCTGTACCTGACTATGAACTGCGTTTTTATTTACATCAGAAACAGCCCTCAGGCTTTTTGTATTTTTCATAATTTGTTTGACAAGAGGTAGGACAGTAGCTCTTAGCTCTTCATTGGAACATACTCAGTGTTCACGTATAACTCATATTAACAGGAAAGAAACTCTCTTGCACATAAACTTTATCACTTAAGAATATCATTGCCTTTTTCCCCCAAGTAACTTTTTTTTTTAACATTTTCTTTTTTTTAAATGCTTCTTGATTATAGTTGAGTTTGAAAGTGGAATCCTCATGCCAGTATGGAGGGTTGTTTAGAACTTCAGAAATCAGTGGGGATACAGTGCTCTATTTTGCAAAAATAGCATTTCATGCCAAATTTTAGTTCTCTCAGAAATTCCCTCACCGGTGTTAGTGGTTGATTGTCAAAAACTAGAGCATGTGCTCAGCCTTGCTGCCAAAAATGGCTCAACGTGGCAGGGATTTGTTCCCATACTCAGGCAGCAGCAGTAACAACGTGTTCTATATGCTTAACGCTCGTTAATAACTTGTGAAGACAATGCCTTCGACGTTTCTGAAACTAGCTCTGTTTTCATTTTTCGTAATTTCAGTTTACGAATACTGATGTCAGTAGCTGTCCCATTTGTCTCACTGCTTTCACTGTCTCTGTGAAAGATTTTTTTTTCCTTTTGGGCTTAAGTACCACCTGAAGAGAGAAGCCTTTTAAGGCCTGGGAGACTGGCCAGTGCCCTTTGTCCCTCTGTTCACCTACTAAAAGGTAGCATTGTTAACCTAATTCAGCAGGGCCCTGACTCCATATAAACACTGTTCAATAGAGCCAGAAAGACTAATTGAATTGTACAATACATCATTTTTTTGTAACAGTTTCAAGTGGATTGTACTTCATTTCCCTGAATGCCATCAGTTTTTTCCTCATTTTAAGATATTTAAATATAACAAATATTTAAACATCATAAATAAAATATTTAAACCCAATTCTGTCCTTTCCCACTGAACTGTGAGCTACGTAAGGACAGGGCCATGCCTGTTTTATCCTCCACTGACTGCCTAATGCCTGTTACTGTAGCAGGCATGTTCCTTTGTCTGGATGCCTCAAAAATAAGAGTGAGGATTGTTTAGCTCTATCGCCTTGGAATAACTGCTATTTTCAATCTCATTAAATAGTCGAAGGTTTTGGCTAAAACTGCATGCCTCTTTGTGACCTGGATTTGCAGAGACTGTAAGCTTCTCTAACTCTTTAACTCTAACTCTGCAGGATGCCACAGGATCACACAATACAACAGGTACCTCAAAAATAATTGTTTATAAGGAAAAAAATGACTTTTTTTTAAATGATGTAATTTTTGCATCCCTATAAGGAACATAAACTTTAGTATAAGCTTTACAATGTAAGAAAATAATATCAAATTTCATATATATGTATAAGAAATTTGTGTTTTTAATCAACACACAATAGCTATACATTTAATTATCACATGTGCATATTGAGGGGTTTTCATGTTTGTGCCCACCTGTTATACTCTTCTCTGTCCCACCGTTGTCCACCAAGTGAATTTGTGTGTGTCTTCTAGACTCAGATCCAGTATCACCTACTTTGCCTTTCCTGGCTCCTAGCCCTCTGCTGACCACAAGAGTTGATGTCTCCCTCCTTGAAAGCCACAAGGGGGCCTCCCCCATAACTCTTTTGTAGCGGATGACAAGCTACATACTACATGTTACATGCAGTTTTTGTTTTCTTTCTTTATTTATTTGTTTTAGAGACAGGACCTTGCTCTGTTGCCCAGGCTGAAGTACAGTGGCTCTATCATAGCTCACTGTGCTTTTGATCTCCTGGGCTTAAGTAATCTTCCTTCCTCAGCCTCCCAAGTAGCTGGGACTACAGGTGTGCACCACCATGCCTGGCTGATTTTTTTTAAAAAAATTTTTGTAGAGATAGGGTCTCACTATGTTTGTTGCCCAGGCTAGTCTTAAACTTCTGGCCTCAAGCGATCCTCCTGCCTCTGCCTCCCAAAATGCTGGGATTACAGGCATGAGCATGTTTTAAATATTTGTCTCTTATACTAAACAG
>NW_012153063.1:2633558-2636223 GCF_000956105.1 Propithecus coquereli | reverse complement strand
AAGCAGGCCAAAGAGTTTCTGGAGTACGTGTACGAGGAGCCCCTGATCGACATCCAGCAGGAGAACCCCATGCTGTACCACCACGCCGAGCCGCTGGCCGCCGTGGTGCGGCTGCGGCAGCGGCTGAAATCGCTCCGAGCCTATTTATTCAGCTGCCGGGCAGCCGTGGCCGAGGATCTGCGCCGCAGGTAAGAGTCATAAAAGTCTGGCGGCTCCGGTTTGTTTTTCTTTCCCGCCCTGGGAGGGTGGTTAGATGATCTCCAAGGGCCTTTCCAACACTGATCGTCTCTAATTCTCCGACTCTCCCTCTGCGTCTCCACCACTGGCCTCCGTCTGGGCTCATCTTTGACTATTTCCTCCAAAGTCTTCTATTTGGTCGAACCAAGCAAAATGAAAATAACGTCTCAGTGTATCTGAAGGCTTTTAACTGTCAATTGAGTTCCCAGGAAGGTGAAGATTTTTCTTACCAATGTGTTAATTTAAGATAATAATCATGAGAGTGTCTTCACTGGTCACTTACGCAGTGTTTTACACTTTTCCCAATTTCAATTCCTGTTTATCATCAGGAAAAATAAGCATAACTAAAATGCATATTTCGTAACTAAAAAACATTTTCAGTGGGAAATAAGTAGGTGGTCATTCAAATCTTACCTTCCATACAGAAACAAACACCCAAACTTGGTAAGCGATGCAGGAAGTAGAGCTGAAATTAAAATAGGCTCAGGATTATGCCTTTTCATCTTACAGTTGGTGCAGGCTGCTTTCTCAGAGCTTAGTTAGCTCATAGTTCACAGAATATACAAGCCCAAACCAGACTCAGATCTTCAAAATAAAATTAAAGTTAAAATGTGCCTGCTCTCATAAAATGCCTTCTTTTCCAGTTAGATTTTATGGGCATTTAAAGTCTCACCATTGGCATATATGAACTAGCTTATACTTGAAATGATTGTTGATGGCGTTCATAAGTCTCTAAAAATACCTTTTGAATTTTTTGTTTTAATAGAAATGACCAACAGCATACATTAGTCATGTTAAATGTTTTTGGAGGTAAGCCTACCTGCATAAGAACCTTTGGAAAGTATTAAAGTATGGAGTTTGCAATTTGAGATCCAATTAGATCCAACGACACTGACATAACCCCAGGCATCTGAAGAAGACATTTTTAAAAGAACCAAATGTAGATAGTGAGGGATACATAATATCTAGACAGGCTCTCATAAAATAATAATGAAAAGGCAGCTGCCATAAAGTAAAATACTTCTCAGTGGTAGTCATTCTATTACCTAGTTGTTTTTCAGAAAGCGATCAGGATTTATTCTTATGAAGTCTTGGCAGATCTTAATTTTAAAAGATCAGGCTCTTCCTTGGAAGGCAATCGAAGTATATGTCTCAAACTAATTTACCAACTAAACCAGATACAAGACTTTTGATGTTCAAAGTATGTTTGTTCTATTATTTTCAGTACCTTTTGGCTTTGCTCAGAGCTTGTTTTTCTTGTGCCTATATTTTTAGATGATATTAAAATGTACACATGGGAATCATGTTAGATATCTTTGTGGCATAATGTTTTGCTTTGGTTAAAATATGCCAAATCAGGGCACACATTTAGAAATTAAATAGGAGGTCTTCTCCTCATCTGGATGACTAAGAATCCCTACTCTATTCTAGCAGTCTGGTGGTTTACCACCATGTACTGCGCCTTATGGCCAGACCACCAGGAAAAAAAATGGAAGTTCTTGAAAGAAGGCATTCCCAAAGCTATGAGAATGAAGATAGCACTCTTTTTTTTACTTTCCCTTCATTTTTCTTTTCTGAACTTGTTCACAACCATTATGTAATGCAATGCTTGGCACAAGGTAGTGTTTAATAAGTATTGAATGGATAGGTGGAGGGAGATAGGGAAGGAGGGTGGGATGGATGTCATTAGGTGTCACTTTAGACCACTGAGCAACAGCTAGCAGCCCAATTTGAGGGAAGGCGTAGTCTTCAAATTCTTTTTCTTACTTCCCTGTCATTTAGCATAGTGTCTGATCCATTTAAAACCCTCAAAAATGGTGGTTGATTGAATAAACGAATGAAAGAGCAATCAAATCAGTCAAAAAAATTTAGTTGATTCTGTTTCTGAGATAGCCTTCAAATCTTTCCTTTTTGCTTCCAATGCGCCACCCTCGTCGAGAATCTCAAGACTATTGCAATAGCCTTCTAACTAGTCTATCTAACATTAGTTTCTTCCCTCTCCAATCCAACTTTTCTATTAGATAAATTATTAGAGTACAAGTATGGAATTCAAGATCTGCCCAAATCTAGCCCAGTATATTATTCTACTCTCTCAAATATCCTGCACTTCAAGCAAAATTATTCCCTCAATGTATTCTGTTGCAGGAATTAAATGTTTGTATAACTGAAGTGTTTAAAATAGTGTGTGTACATAGTAAGCACTCAATAAATGCTATTATTGTTATTAATACTTTCTTATCCTAGACTATTCTTATATCTGGCTTTAAAATTTTTAGATAGAATGTTCCACTTAAAAGTCAACCCCTGGCCGGGCGCGGTGGCTCGCGCCTGTAATCCTAGCACTCTGGGAGGCCGAGGCGGGCGGATTGTTTGAGCTCAGTAGTTCGAAACCAGCCTGAGCAAGAGCGAGACCCCGTCTCTACTAAAA
>NW_012153063.1:2609911-2632588 GCF_000956105.1 Propithecus coquereli | reverse complement strand
TTTTAGAAACAAAATTAGCCAACAATACCTTTAGAGATAAATTTATCCAAAATCAGTATTTAAGGTTCCCTTTGTTTTACCTAAGGCTATGATATCGAAGGTGGGGAAGGCTTAAACAGTGGGGGGAACATGCTGGACACAACTTATCCCTCATCTTACATATCCCTGATAGAAACTATTAATAAAAGAGGGAGGAGTTGATGGGCAATGGGGGAACAGAAAAAAAGCAAGAGAATCCAGTTCTTATCTAGTCGTAAAAGGCATTCTCTCCCTGCCTGGTTTTACCTCGGTATAAGAGTGGCCATTAATCTCCAGCAAGTAGGCCCAACATGCTGAAGACCTGTCAGCACCGTATAAACAGAATAAAGCAAACTGTTAATATTGCTGTCGTGAGCAAACCGAAAACAGACTGATTAATCGTATTGGCGCTCGACCGCCAGGGAGCCAACTTTGGCTGTCGCCTTATTAGGGAAGTCACAGTTTGCTTTTAGGCCTTTCATTATGATGACTGTCCGGTTTTCATCCTCACTGTTTTTGTTATTGTTGTTAAATGAACGCCTTGTTCTTGAACCCATACTGCAAATCTTGACTGGCAGGGGTGATTAGTTTAGAAAAAGTCAGTGTCCTCCCCGAAGCCTAAAATGTTTACAGTGCTGACAATTCACTGTTTCTGAGGACTCCCAGATGGCGGCCCTGCTGAATGAGTTCAAGGCCTAGTTAACTTTTCATGAGAAGAATTATTTACAGTATCCACACGTGAAGGTGCATGAAGAACTCTGTGGAAAATCTTGGCACAGACGGCAATGTCAAGACATGTCTGGCTCAGCAGCCATTAGGGTAGTCTTTGGGAGGGCATTAAGAAGAGCTGGAAAGGGCCTCAGCCCTCTGCATCCTGCTGAACACAGGAACAGGAGGATATATGTAAAACAGAGGCCACAAACAGACACCTCAAGGCCACATTTGGCCAGTAGACATGTTTTGTTTGGCCTTACAGGGATGGCCCCCACCAGGTTTTGAATTTGTGAAATAGTTGCTAACATTTAAATAATCGGGAGTTTTCATGCACACACAAAATGAAGCTTTCTGGTTTCTCTTTCCAGTTCTGATAACATAGGGCTTCATTCTTGTGTAGTAGCAATCGGCTTTAGATGCTTGACTCTCCACTGCGTCATAGCCTCTGCTGCTTCTGTTTGTCTCCCCCGTCCTAATATCACTTGGTATGTAACACATTGCTGCCCTGTCTTTCTTACCCCTAGCCCATTTGATTTATTTATAGTGGTGCCTGGGTCTGTAGGCACTTAAGGTTTTGACCCCAGCTATTTGTAATCCAATATTAAGAATAGAGTTTGCTGATGTCTCAGGTACCAGATCCATAACTCTTATTTCAGTTGGGAGGTCCATCCCGAAAGGTGGCAAAAATCGTAGATGTGGTTCTCTTAAAAGACAATCAATAGCTTATAGAACTAGAAGAAATCACACAGTTCCTCAGAAGACAGGCTGGGGTATCCCAGGGCCTGGGCTGAGCCATCACCACATGCTTTGCAGGCAGCTGCGGTACGGCGACGTGGGGGATTATTACCTGGAGCAGCACCCTGCCGTGATTACCGGTCACCACACGGCTAAGGATTAGAGCTGGGTTACCAAGTCCAGGTGGGACAAACTGAGAAAAAGGAATAAAGTAGAGGCACAAGTGGAGACAGTTTATGGTAGGCTCTGAAGTTAGACTGCCTGAGCTCAGAGCTCACTTCTACCTCTGATGGCCTTCAGAGCCAGTTTTCTCACCTGGAAATGGGAATAATAATAATACCACCTCATAGGGAAAGTCTGAGGATTAAGAAAGTCAATGCGTGGAACAGATCAAGTGCTCGGTAAATGTTAGCTGCCGTGCCTTTCCTTATAGCAGATCCTAATTCAGGAGGAGCCACGAGGTGAGCGTGTGGGAAGAGGAAAAGGGAGAGTGAGCCTGGAAGCACCCCCGAGCCTGGGTTCGGGCTCTGCCACGACTCTCTGTGCAGAGTGGGCAGCATCAGCAGGAGTTACAAGATGTGGACTCTGGCCCACCAGCGGTGATTCGGCAGGGTCCCTTAATCCCCCTCAGCATATTTAATTAATGTCTCACTCTCTAGTTTTCTTGCCCTCACCTATCACTTAAAAACAAACAAACAAACACCTTCTCCTGCTTGTACTATCACTCAAGCTCACATCTTCAGACATTCCTTTTACTGCCAAAATTCTCGGAGATGCCTCCACTTCCTCTTGCCCACTCACTCACTTCTTACCTGGGCCCTTGCAGCCTCACTCAGGACTGCACTTTCCTGACACCCTGACTCCCTGAGGCCCACGTTTCTTTGATCTCCTGGGCATCTGACCGCCCTTTCCCATACGCCTCTCTTCTCCCTGCCTTTCTTTGCACTCTTCCCGTCTGGGTCTCCCCCTCCTCTACCTATGGAGAGAGGTGTGGGCCCCCATATCTTCCTCCAGCTCCCCGGCACTCGGAGTGCCCAGCACTCAGCTGTCTTTCTGCAGGTTCCCTCAGCTCTGGCAGATAGGTAGGAGGGGTGAGCTCTAGTGTTCTGTAGCACTGTACGGTGTCTATTGTTAACAATAATTTATCGTATATTATCAAATAGCTAAAAGAGCAAATTTTCAATATTCCTAACACAAAGAAATCATAAATGTTTGAGGTGATAGACATGCTAATTACACATTTGATTCTTACACATTGTACACATGTATTGAAATATCATACTGTACCCCATAATATGTATAATTATTATGCGTCAATTAAAAATAATACTAAAAAAGAAAGAAGAGAAAGAATCATGACTCTGAAATGCTACATGACTCGCCCAAGGTGACAAAGCCAGTGAGCGGCAACGTCTACACTAGAACCAGGTTTTCTGATGCTTAGATCACGCTGCGTCCCCAGCACATTTGCTGTTGGTGATTCCACAGGAACCACTTTTAATTCTCCTAAAGCTTTGATTGAGGTCGTCTAGAAGAGTGTGAAGGAAGGCAGGGAGGTGGCAGAGTGTGGTGTCCCTTGAGTGAGGGGGCAGGATTGCCGACATGGGCACTCCTGTGCTCATTGGCGAGCTCCATCAGCCTGGAGAACCAGGCACAACAATTGGCATAGCGCCAGCAAGTACATTTGCTATAGGTCAGCATTTGCCAGACCTTTCCGTGTCTCAGACCTGTAAACTTAAAACAAAAATGTGGAGAGACCTATAGCGTTGCCTTATATTTGCCTTTAGCCAAAGCAGAAATAAAAACAAACATAACATGACCGTCTATTCCTCACCATCATTTCACATAAGGACATAGAAACACTAAAAAAAATAGACAAACTGCTTCAGAAATGAGACAGCTTCAGAAATCAGTTTTTAAAATCAAGTAGATTTAAAAATCATTCCAGTGGTTTTTTCCTTATTTCACCTTGGACTACTGAAAACATCACCAGACTGACACCAGCTGTTTGGACTAGCTTTTCCAGAAACCCCAATTTAAGTCATGTTTTCTCTTTTGAGTGTTGTAGTGAAATCCAGTCTAGGGAAATTTATGTGAACGCTTCAGTATTTCCCGTTCTCTGTGATCAAAAATGTGATTTGGAGGCTTGGAGTGCCTGGTAAATCCAACATTTCATTATGATATAAATTTAAAACTAGTGTCTTTCCAACACTAGTTGAAGGCAATAGGCAATGTGAAGTCTATTTTCCCAGTTGCTTGGAGCAGAATTGTGTCAGTTCTCAGGGAACATTTGGTCCTACATGTTTGTCAAGTTTAGTTCTTGGCTTAGACCATTCCAACCAATTTAATGGCTAGACTTGGGAGTCTCAAGAGAATACCAGAACCACCTTTTCCGGTCTCTTGGTCTCATATTTTATTTGAAATTATGATTATATCCAACAGAAGTTACCACTGAAATACCAGCTTTACTGAGTAGTAAGAAATTTTCCATCATAAAGATTCCCATTTTTATGAATACTATTTATTCTGGTGAGTACCAGAAAAAGAGTATGTGTGTGTGTGTGTGTGTGTGTGTGCCCTGTCAGACTCTCATTGCTTCCTCTTCCTTCAAGCAAACTTTAGCAGCTTGCTTAGCTCTTAGGCCAGTCCCCATAAATGTCACTCGATTTACCAAGACTCTCTTCCCACTTCTTCCCTTGGTACACGAGAAAAACAGTCTTTCAGTTCACTGGAGTTGAGGCTAAGCCCAAAGATTTGAATGTCTTTTGAACATCTAATAACATTCCAAACTTAATACGTCCAAAACTGAGCTGCACCTGATACCCTGGCCCCCCACTGCCATTGCCAAGTGCTTCTCCTGCAGGCTTTCCCGTCTGGCTCAGTGGCACCTCCATCCATCCAGTTATTCAGGCCAAACACCTTTCTCTTACATGCCACGTCCAATCCATCAACAAACCCCGTCAGCTTCAGCTTCAAAATATATCCACTTGTCACCACTTTCACTGCTACTGCTTGGGCTCAAGACACCACCAACTTTCACCTGGATTATTGCAGTACCTGATCTCCTGCTCCACCCTTGGCCCCCTTCAGTCTGTTCTTAAGATTATAGCTAGAGTTAACGTATAAATGAGATGATGTCGCTCCTGGCCCAAACTGTCTAATAGCTTCACCGCTCACTCCAAGTCAAAGCCAAGGCTGTACACTGTCTTGGCCCCTGTTACCTCCCTGCCTCATCTCCCATGACTTTCCCCCCATTCACTCTGTTCCAGGCACACTGGCCTTTTTGTTGGTCCTTGGGCACGCCAAGCAGGCTCCTACCTGAGTTTCCATATTTGCTATTCCTTTCCGTGGATAACTGCAGAGCTTGCTTCCTAACCTCCTTCAGGTCTGTGTGCAACTGTTGCTTTAATGGAGCATCTTTGACCACTGTATTTTAAATTGCAGCCAGTGTCCATCTGCCTCCCACCAGCACACACACCTCCTGTCTTCTTTCCCTGCTTCTTACCATATAACATGGTATTTTGATTTTTCTGCCTCCCTCTCTTAGGCTATCATGTATGAATATGGAGGCTGTGCTTTGCTCAACCTATACAACCTATGCAGTGGCTCTACTCTCTCCACTAGATGTAAGCACAAAAGGTTATGCCTTTTATCTGTTTTGCTTACTGCCGTGTCCCCAAGGCCTAGAGTCATACCTGACATAGAGTAGGGGCTAATAAATACTCGTCGAATAAATTAATTAAATGAATGAAGTACTATTACCAAGATGCTGCCCAATTTGGCCAAACTTATTTTTTCCTTATTATGAAAGAATACTGTTCATCATAGAAAACAAAAATTAAAAAGCCACCCATTATCCTACCACTTTGATACATATCCTCCCAGAATCATTTTTCCCCCATTAAAATGATTTTATATTGTACATACTATTTAATTATTATGGGTACATAATAATTGTATATATTTATAGGGTATATGTGAATTTTGATACAGGCATACAATGTGTAATAATTAAATCAGAGTAATTGGGTATCATCACCTCAAGCATTCATTTCTTTGTGTTCCACTCTATTAGTTATTTTAGAGTATACCATGACTCATTGTTGACCATAGTCACTTTGTTGTGCTATCAGATAGTGTTCTATCTAACTATATTTTTACACCTGTTAACTATTGCCACTTTATTCCTCCCGCTCACTACTCTTCCCAGCCTCTGGTAACTATCATGCTTGTACATACTATTTTTTTTGTTTGTTTGAGACAGAGTCTCACTCTATTGCCCGGGCTAGAGTGCTGTGGCATCAGCCTAGCTCACAGCAACCTCAAAGGCCTGGGCTCAAGAGATCCTCCCGCCTCAGTCTCCTCAGCAGCTGGGACTACAGGCACACGCCACCATGCCCCGCTAATTTTTTGTTTATGTTTTTAGTTGCCTGGCTAATTTTTTCTATTTTTAGTAGAAATGGGGTCTTGCTCTTGCTCATGCTGGTCTTGAACTCCAGACCTCAAGTGATCCTCCCACCTCTGCCTCCCGGAGTGGTAGGATTACAGGTGTGAGCCACCTCGCCCGGCCTCTTGTACATACTATTTTTAACTGAGTCATTTCACTTAATATATTGTGAATATCTTTTTGTGTGTGTGTGTGTGAATATCTTTTTATACCAGTTAGTATTTGTCTAAAGGATCATGACTCACTGAGTGAAAATGGTGTTTTGATGTATGAACATACCTATATATCATTGATCTTGGAAGAAGTAAATGGGGATTATTGTTCAGTGTACGCAACAAAAGATTGCATGAGAAATCTAATAATAAATGAACTGGTAGAATCCCTTCATATTAACACCTCTTCTCCCCTCACCCACCTCCAAAAAGTCAGCTGTATTCGGCGGAAGGATTATCTGATACAGAGAGAAAAGATTGCATGCTATTGTGAATCAAATACATTTAATTTAGGAGCCCAGTTTACTAAGAACATATCTCTTAGAGCAGCCTAATTCTTTTTTTTTTTTTTTTTTAAGTTTCCATACACAGCACTGAATAGCAGACTAATTCTTAACACACAATCTACACAGACTGGAACTGCACGTGAGGACCATCTTATTCGCAAGATCTGAGCTCTAAATGTGCAAAGCCTGGTCAATATTGAATTTTAGAAGAATAAGTCCACTTTAGCAATAGTATTGGTGCTAAATTAGTCTTATTAAAGACTAGTAATTATTAGCTCTTCACATGTGTCAGTAACACTTTTTGTTGTAGATGAATACAACTCTTTATGTTCTCTGTATGATTTAAGGTTAGCCAAACTTTTGTGGCTAGTTTTCAAGTTAGCTAATTAAAATGTCATTAGCTGCAGTTGGACCTTTCACCTTAACGGATTAGCTTCATGAATCTATCAGGAATCAGAAACTACTAAAATAGAAAATGTCATTTTGATAGTTTTTCATAGCAACCGTTCTTCCCCTTCTACTTCAAGAATTCTTTTTCCCATGGATGACTTCTAGAAGTATGATTTCAAGTCATCTGTCTTCCTGGTCTCCTAATAGCTCCTCTCTTTTCCTTCATTTTCTCTGGAGATCTCACTCAGCAAATTACGTATACCAGTATCAGCACTCTAAAAGAGAGCTAGCTACAGACTGTCTGCAAAAGTGTCATTCTCCACTAAATAGATTAAAAAACTTTGAAAAAGAACTCTGGAAAGTTATATATTAATTTTACTAAACTGTACACAAACATAGTTCTTTATTGAGAGATCTTTCAAAAAGCTAGGAAGTGATTTTTATCTTATTCTGAGATTAAAATATATATAAATTCTCTCAAATCATTTTATAAAGCTCATTACAGGAAAAGTGTTATATTCTTGCAACTGTTAAACACCTTAAGAATTTGAACTAGGATATATAATAGCTGTGATATAATCTGTCACCTTTATAATCAGACCCCACAATAATCACAACCAAAATTACTGCCCAAGTATTTCTATTTGAGGCTTTAGACTGTTGCTAAGGAACTTCAGCACAATTTCTGAATGAGCGAGTAAAAGAGACTCTTATTTCCCATAACTATCTGCCAAGATATAATATCTGGCGCAATCTTGCCATTTTTTCAGCCAATGAGATTAGCAAAATGAGGTACCTAGAGAAATGATTGAAGCTTGTTTCTTCCACATGGGCTATCAAAATATCTGCCTTTGATTTAAAATTGTTTTTCCATTAGCTCAGAGCATGGCTGGACATATGAGTCCTGTCCACGTCCAGCCTAATGTAACTATTTCAGGAAGAGTTTGCAGCTCATATCAAGAACACCAAATTGCATCTTCCGAGAGATGCTTCATAGTGCTTTTTGCTGATTTCAGTGTGGGTGCATGTGCCCTCCCAAGGAGAGACACTCATTACAAATTACCTACTCTGGAGCACATATTCTTGGAAAACACAGTAATACTACATGAACAAATGGTTTTCCTTTTTAAACTATTCTTTATGCACCTTAATACATATTCTTCCTTTAGACCCTTATCATTTAGAATCAAATTCTGGAGGTTTGCTTTTGGTGTTGTGTTTTCATATTGATCTGACGTGTGTGTGTGTGTGTGTGTGTGTGTGTGTGTGTGTGTGTGTGTTGTGGGTCTTTTTGTTGAAGCCTGTCTAAAATGAGATATTCCCATTATAAACTTTTTTTTTTCATTTTAATCATTGAGTCTTTAAATGCCAGTTTTGCATCTCTAAGAACTGAGCTTCAAGAAAATGGCGACATTATTAAATCTATCAGAATCTTGCAAGGGGTCTACCTACCTCAGAGTTTGACCCAGTCCTTTTTCTCCTGTGAGCATTAGGGCTTGATCGGAGCTGAGTTGAAAGTCCTCAGAAATTAGTCAAGTTAAATGAGTCTTGATTTATTTGACTTAATGTCATGGAACAAAATGGAATGAGGCCCCCGCTACCTTTTCTGTTAAGACTACTGCCTTTGATTTCATAGGCAATTATCTCTGCATTTTTAACCTAAGTACCAGCTGCATAATATAAGGGCTCTGAATCATATATGACCTTTTTCCTTTTTAATTTTCATCTTTTCTCATCTTTCTCATTAGATATATCTATAAATGAAGCCTAAGTTACCTTTCCAGTGTGTCAGGTGATTCTAAAGATGATAAAAAATAGAAAATGTTAGCACTGAAAACAATTGTGCTAGTTGATGTTCCTGATCCTTTATAGGGGTTTCTTCAGTGTTCTTTGGGACCAAGGAACTCAATAGTGCTACCTGCCAGTGATGTGGTTTCCTTTGATGGGTCAGTGAAGTGTGGGGTTGACGCTCCTTATCTCATTTGTCCTTTGGCCATGGTGTCAGGGCCTACCAGATAAGCTTGGATTGGCAGAAGCAGGGCGTCCGTGTGGTAGGCCAACTGCAGAAACGCTGCCAGACCTGGTAATTAATAGGCCTGCAGTGCAATGAGGTCACCTAATGCACAGAAAGCCCTAAACACAGCAGCCTCATCAGAAAACAAAAGGCAACATTCTCCTGTAGCAAGGACCCTGTTTACCAAAGGACTGCTAAGTCAGATAACCTTTAGTTATAGTTTGTAGCTTTTGGTTCCTAATATAGTGAAGTTTGGGGGTTACATTGGAAAAATTATAATTACCTTTTATATCACATTTTAGTAAAAACTTGAATCATTTCAATTAAGAAAATACAATGTGTGTGTGTACATGCGCATGCGTGTGCAAACGCATATGTTTGAAAGAGCATCCAGCTGGGACTACATCCCATTTCCGGTAGGCCTTTCCAGCGCCAGGCTCTGTTAATTATCTCTACTTTTGTGTCTTCAGCTTCTGCCCCTCTACTAACTTCTTCATTTTCACATATAAATATGCCCAAGTCTCTCCCTTCTTAAATAACAAAAATAAAAAAAGATTCCTTTCTTAGTCCTACGTCTTTCTTTAGCTATGGCCCAATTTCCCTCTTTTCCTTTAAAGTTAACTTCTTAAAAGAGTAACCCACAGTTCTCACCCCTCTGCAGTCCGGTTTCCCTCTTCCTCCCCTGAAACCACCCTGTCTGAGGCCACTGATGAGCTGGTGTTGCCAAATCCAGCAGGCACTTTCCAGGCCTCGAGGGTCTTCCTGGTGTCATTTGACCTCTCCACTGCCTCTGACGCAACTGACTCCTTCTTCCTTCATGAAACTCGCTCCGTCCTTGGCTTCTCCGGCACTGGCTCTTCTGCTTTCTCTCCTCCCTGTCAAACCACTCCTCCCCACTCTTCCTCCTGCCTCCACTCCTTACATAGCACTGTTTCACCAGAGACCCATCTTTTCTCATTTCCCAGTTTGTGCAGTCCTGGGCTATCACTCATTTTCATGGCTTCACCTGAAACCTGTAGTCTTGGGGCCCACAAATCTCCTACCTGCACTCACAGGCAACTCTACTGGATATTCCACAGACAGTTACAATCCTCTGCCCCCACATGTGAGCTACCTTTTCCCCCACAAAGACAACTCTACTTTCTTATTCCTGTGTCTGTAAATGGAACTGCCATTTACCTACTTGACCTAGCTAGAAAACTGGGAGCAATCCCAGGCTTCTTCCTGGCCTTCACTTCCTGGGAATCATCATGACCTGGGGATTCTGCCTCAGAAATCTCTCCTGTGGCAGGCCCATTCTCTCCAACCCCAGGGTAACCATTTTCATTCTATTCAGGCCTTCATCATTTCTCATGTTGTTTAAAAAAAAATTTTTCTCTCCCTTCAGTCTCTCCCTCTGTTCCCTTCTGCTGTCAGTGATCTTTTAAAGTCACAAAGCTAACCATGTCATTCTCCTGGAAGCAATTCTATGGCACCCCATCTCTTTTGGGGTAGACTCTTAGCATGGCTTCCAAGACCCCTCATGTCTGGCTATCACCTAACTTTCCAAGCTCAAACCCTGCTGTTTCCCCTCCAAACATGTGCACATAGACAACGCCTTCATCTGCCCAGAGAGCAGGTTCCTGAAACTCTTACACTTCCCAGTCCTGTGCTCTCTCTTACCCTCCTCCTGGAACACCCATCCCTCAGCTTCTTCCCATTAACTCTGACTTGTCAGTTTTCTGAAGCCTGTCCTGACCAGGCATCCTGCAGGCTTTCCTTTCCCTGCACTTGCATCTGCAGAGCTCAGCCCTTTGCGTCTGGGAAACTGGACTGTTGATTTACTTGTCTGCTGATCCTCCTGGGCTGCGTATTCTCTGACATTAAAAAGCTATGTCTTTTCCAAATCGTCAGTGTCCAGCGCAATGCCTGGCACATGTTATGTACCCAGTATCTATTTATTGCAATGAAATGTGTGCTGACTTTAGGTTCTCATGTTAAGGTTTATTTTATTTTATTTATTTTGAGGCAGGGTCTTGCTCTGTTGCCCAGGCTAGAGTGCAGTGGCGTCATCCTAGCTTACTGCCACCTCCAACTCCTGGGCTCAAGCGATCCTCCTGCCTCAGCCTCCAGAGTAGCTGGGACTACAGGCGTGCGCCACCACGCCTGGCTAGTCTTTCTATTTTTTGTAGAGACAGGATCTTGCTCTTGCTCAAGCTGGTCTTGAACTCCTGGCCTCAGGCAGTCCTCCCACCTTGGCCTCCCAAAGTGTGGAGATTACATGCATGAGCCACCACACTCAGCCTGATTTTAGGTTTTTAACCATGGCAACAAGTCACAGAGTTTCATGAGGCTGGGCTTCATTTGCATTAAATTCATGGGAGATGTGGCAATTACAACTGTTTTCTTTAAGAAATGCAAATAATCATTCATTCTTCGTTGAATACAATAATCATAAAATTAATGGTGACATGACTATCTTAAGGAGACACCAAGCTTTGCTTCCTAGGCATGAACAGCTCTCCCACTCCCCAGTCCCTGAAGTGGCTGCAAATTCATCTCTGCATCCCCCTGTGGAGCCCTGTCTTCCCTGCTCAGATCCGCCTAAGGCAGCTTAATGCTACCTGAGCACGCCTTGGTCCCACAGGTTTTCCAGAACCCCTTCTACTATCTGAGGTTAAGGAGAACTTGTCCCAGGGATCCCTGCTTTTCCTATTTCCTAAAGGGCCCCTGTCCCACAGGCTGACTTATAGGATGGAAGCCACAGAAGGGAAAAGCCCTTGGTGCCACCCAGATGGGAAGTTGCCTTGGCCCACACTTTCCTGAGCTTGGCTTCCTTATTTACCTTGGGCCGTGCTTGGTCTGCCTAAAGAAGATATTCAGAGAATGTCCTGCAAATTCAGCCTGCCTTAGGGGGAAGAGGAACTGGCTGCAGCGAGCCTAAGTCATCTGGCCCTGCCTTGGAAACCCTTACCTCCTCTAAGCAGAAGACTGAGTCCCTATCTCTAAATAGCTGCCAAAAAAAATCTTTTTCTTTTTTTTATTTACATTAAAAAGCATTAGTGTAAGAGATGCTTTTTAATTCCTACCAGTCTTAACTCTCAGGAAATTTATTCTCATATTCGACTTCAATGCTTTCATGCTACAAATTCTGTCCTCCAGAGAGAAGAAAAGCTGATTGGCATTATCTGTCTTGAAAGTCTGTGTGGTTAATGGCCACCACTAAATCTTTTGGACACAACATCTCCAGACACAATAAGCTTGGTTTCTTTATCTTTTCTGCCTATATCGCATTTTCCAGTTCTTTGTGTCTGTTATGACTGACCTCATGTAAATTATAGTATTAGACACCAAAGAGGGATACAGGGAGAAAGTAGACAAGTGCTTCTGGAGGGGCTTAGAATGTCTTCCAAAGGCAGAGAGAAAATAAACATGTGAAATATATTTACACACATAGAAACATTAAATAAATACATAGCTAATTTTAGCTGTACTGTACAAATAATGCTGAGAGAGTATTAGAGATGACTGTGACCAAAGCTGGTCTATTGTTGTGAGAAGAATAATGAACAACGTTTGGAAGCAAGAAGAACCCAGACTACTAAGGCAAAACTGGAAATTCTCTTTGTTGCTCATCAATCATGTTCATTGAAGTATTCATGTCCAGCACTTAGCACAACACCTGGCTTATTTGAGCACTCAATAAGGGTTTGTTGGCTGTGTGATAACTCACTGGCTATCATACTCTAGGAAGGGCGTACCGGCATGGCTTGCTTTGTAAATTTGTAAATAATTCTTATATCCTATTTACTCCAGTCATAGAAATATTACGATTTTAAAGCAGAAAGAACTTTAAGTAACAAAACATTATTGATATGCTATCCTACATTTGTTCCTGCTGTAGATCAATTATCTTTCGAAAAGATTATTCCTTCCATTCAACTGCCCCCAAATACCCTCTGTCCCCTGTATTATCGTATACTTCTGCCCTCGTAGCCCCCTGAAAGACTATGTCATAGGTTTCCTTGTCTGCACATATGTTTGGGTCTCAAGTCTCCTCACAGATGCTTAAATCTACTAGACAACAACAATAAAACAACAATCCATGCAATGTTGGATTCCGGATTGGATCCTGGACAGATAAGGCATTTTTGTGACATAACTGGTGAGATCTGAATGAAGTCTATAATGTGCATAAGGGTTAATTTCTTAGTTTTGATCAATGTGCTGTGGTTATATAAGATGTAAACATTAGGGGAAGCTGGTGAAGGGTACAGGGATGAACATTTTACAAAAAAAAAAAAAGAGGAAATGTTAGTACACGTGAACTGAAGTACACGTGGACATCCTGGTTATTTTCAAAACATAATTTTTCAAGTATGAGAACATTGCAGACCACCAACATTGTAAGGTAAACAAAGTAAAAACAAAACCTGTCCCTGCTCAGCCCCTTTCCTATTCAGGTTTCTCCTGGGTCCCTTCCATCCACTCCCGCAGCTCCGCCTGTGCCCTCTGTGCTGAGGTCAGAAGTGTCCCTGGCTTTTCCACGTCTCAGTCCCACAGCTGTACTTGCTGCCCCCCCACAAGCACTGGATATCGGGCACATGTAAAACCCAGCCCTTCATTCCCTCCCCCGACAGCCTGCCCTCTGTTGGCCAATGGCGTAACCATTCTGATACCCGCGCTGGATGCTTCAGGATCATTTTGACTCCTTTCTCCCTTTTCACTCATTCTAAACATTCTCAGCTCTTTTTGTCAAAGTCTCTTGTATCTACCCACCTATTCCTTTCACTATCCCCTTGTTATTACCCTAGAATAGACCCTCGAGTGCCTTGTCAGGGATACCTGCCTGTAGTCTCTCCACCTTCCCTACCGCCTTCAGAAAGAGGGCACGACAGAGGGCATCGGCGTGACTTTCCTGTTTAAAAAAAGCATCAGTGGCTCTATATTGCTACTGGCCTGAACAGTAAGAAACACCTACCTAGAAAAGACATGCACGATATAGCTAAATTAGACGGTCAACTCAAGCCACCTCCCTCCTTCTGCCACCCCCAACCTAAGAAAATGGAAGGAGCACAGAGTCAGAAAGTCCTGGCCTTGAATCTGAACTTTGTTACCTTGGCAAATTAGTCTTTGCTTCTGAGCCTCAGTTCCCTCTTGTGTAAAATGGAGGCTGTACTTACCATACAGGGCCATTTTGAGGATAAACGAAATGATGTATGTCATGTGCCAAGCTCAAAGTATGCTGCTCTTCTTGTTATTGGTGCTTAACCCTAGGGTGCCGTGAGGAATAGTTCTCTTGCTCATCTCTGCCATGTGTGCGTGTTATTGAAAATGGAGGCCGGTTACATCTCACTGTGGGACCATGGTCTACCTTCCACACCAGGCACCTTTCTGTAGGGAAGCTAATCCCAGGTGGAGGAATTGAGCACATTCCCTATACCCTACCCAGCTGTGCTGGGACTGTGCTCTGCTTCCTGCCGCAGGTGCAGCCCCGAACCATTACAGTTAGAGGGAGCCCAGCCTTAGGAACTGTATTCTGTTTCCCAGAATATAATGCCCTTGTCATTCACTTGGTGTGTCTCATTCCTGTGGGTGAAGCAGTGCTTCTCAGCAGAGTTCTTCAGTGCCTATCCTACTTTCCAGGAGAGCTCCAAACTAGAATACACTTACCCCAGCACTCCGTGGGGTCAGTACTTTGTCACATTGATTCAATGATCCATATTCAGTGGCCTGGTACAGTGCCTGGTATTCAATTTGTGCTTCATCAATATTGGATGGATGGAAGGATGAATGATTTAACCTCTAGGATTTGGCAACAATGCGTACTTGATTGCTGTACTAATCACCAGGAAAGGTTTTGTTTCATTTTAACACTGAATTTTGGGCTGTACCCACGCATATACCCTGTCATTTTCTAAAAGCTCCCCAAATGATTCTAATAGAGAAACAGGGTTGGAATCCACCATGTTAGGCCATTTTAAAAATATGTTCCCCATGCATAACTCTCACCATTTGCGATTACCACATCGTATTATAATGAGCAGTTTATGCGTCTTTCCCTCACTTGACTTTATGCTCCTGAACTCAGATACTGAGTTCATAATTGTCTTCCCAGTGCCTGGCACAGTGCTTGGCATATAATGGACAATCACAAATGTTAATTGAATAAATTGATGATTTCTTTCACTTAAAACAGAAGAAAATTGCATAGTACCACATAAGACAGAGAGTGAGAATGCTAGCACCAGGAGTTTTGTTTTGGATTTAGTTTGTATGTATGGTGTCTTCCAACCATCTGCACTTTGGTACCTGTCTGCTTGCCCATAATGGATCGTTCTTTCCTGTTCATTCGCTGTCAGCTATCCAGATGCTGTGATCTGACAGCAGATATCAGACTTTGTTGAGGTGTCCCAATTTAAAATATTTTGTCCCATTATTCCCATCTATACCTAGGTTCTAAAAATTACCATCAGTATACATGTAAAAGTATAACACATGTAATGTGATGCTCAGTTCCACAGCTCCCCATTAATGAGGGCCATAGAAGCCTTTAGACACACAGGTTGCAACTCCAATTTTTCTCCCTAAAATCAGTTTATTTAGATATAGAATAATACACCTAGAAAGATATTTAAAGACATCATGTCCAATCACCCTTATTCTTCAGTGAAGAAGCTGAAGCCAGTTGGATTTGGGGACTTGTCCAAGATCATATAGCTTGTTAGGGACAAAGCTGGTAGAAGAAAGCTGATGTTCTGGTCCTCGGGCCTGGACCACTACACAGTACTCGTAGCATTTCAGATTACATTAGAAATCAAAGATCAAACTTTTACTTCCATTCTGGTATCTGTGTTAGGAAGAAAAATATCTGAGAAAAGGAAATTATTACAGGTTTCTCAGAGGGTATGGGGAAGAGGAGAATAGGTGGAAAGGGGAGAGGAGCAGAGGAAAAGAATTCTTGAATGAGACTTTGAAACTTAACAGAAAAAAGTGTGTTTTGTGGCAGAACCACAGTTCACTTGTATATCTGCCCTTGTTTTCAGAATTTTCCCCAGAGAATACCTCCTTCAACAGATCCACCTGTATTCCCTCGCCGACCTGCAGCAGGTAAGTGCTCAGAGGGGCCATTTCATTTTTGTTCTGTTTCTGTCGATTATGGTCTTGGCACTGAATTCCACCATCATGGGGTAGTTTTCATCATAAGCCCTGGTACTCAGTTAATTTCTATTCAGAACAGGGAGTGGGGGGCGGAATTTAGCATAAAAAGATATTATAGGACAACAAATGTTGGCAAGGATGTAGAGAAACTGGAGCTCTCATACCTTGCTGGTGGGAATGTAAAGTGGTACAGCCACTTTGGAATACAGTTTGGCAGTTTCTCAAAACATTAAACATAGAGTTACCATATGACCCAGCAATTCTACTCCTAGGTGTATCCCCAAGAGACCTGAAAACCTATGTCCACGTAAAAACTTGTACACAAATGTTCAGAGCAGCATTATTCATCATAGCAAAAAAGTGGAAACAACCCAAATGTTCAACTGATGAATGGATGAACAAAATGTTGTGTATCCATATAATATTTATTATTCAGCTGTAAAAAGGAGTGGAGTACTGATTACTGATTGATGCATGCGACAACATAGACGAACCTTGAAAATATCGTGCTAAGTGAAAGCCAGACAGAAAAGAATATATAGTGTATTATTTAACTTAAATGAAATGCCCAGAATAGGCAAATCCACAGTGACAAAAAGTACATTCGTGGTTGCCAGGGCCTGGGGAGGGCAGAGGAATGAGGAACAAATGCTAATGCACGCGTGGTTTCTTTGGGGCTGACGAAAGTGTTCTGGAATTAGATGGTGGTGATGGTTGCACAACCTTGTAAATATACTAACAACCACTGAATTGTTTACTTTAAAAGAGTGAATTTCATGGTATGTGAATTATATCAATAAAAAATTATATGTAGAAAAAAGATGTAAAAGGTAATGAATATATTAAGTTTAATAAAATATAGCAGAGCACATAACAATCAAAATCAGCTATTTATACTTTTATTAGCACATGTCCTTTTAATGATTGACCAGGTTAGCAGCCAGGAAGAAACTGACCTTTTGTTGTGTTCAGCTCCAAGCCTGAATATGTTACCTTTGGTTAATCATTTAAATCAACAACTTACTCCCTAAGAAGCTGTTAGACACTAAATGATTCTCTCAGGAGTCAATTAAAAAAAAACAATTGTGACAACTTTCAGAACATCTCAGACTGCTGTGATTCTGTTCCTTTGTTGTTGTTTTCCTCTCTGGTGATTTTATCCAGAAGAAATTAGGTCAACTTAAAAACCGTGCTCATATCCTTCAGTCATTTTTCAGACTTTAAATTACTTTTCAAGGTTTTTTTAAAAATGTCTTTTTTTCCCCTTAATTTGAAAACTTAAGACTTTTGTGTTCTGTTTGCATTCCCCCCACACACACACCCAGAGGTAGGAAATTTATTTTAAATGGCAGGAATGATTTTAGAGCATTTAGTTGAAGGGGCTGAGAGGAGACCAGGGCTTTGCTTTCCACTTGGGTGTCAAGTTTAAGCTTAACTCGCACAGCACTGGCCACCCCAACTCCCTTGGTCCTGCCTGCCCTTACTGCATCGTCAAGCAGCGGTGATTCGCTGGCTGGGCTGGAAAGGGGTATATTTTTAATTACAATTGTCCGGTGGTGTTCAGGGGGAAGCATTGGTTAAAACACCCATTATACATTTGTCTATTTTCCAGAGTCTATCTGATCATAGTTATCTGAGGACACAGACTCTATCACTTGAGAAGTATGTTTAAAGGCCCGGAACATTCTTGTAAAGGTGGTTTAAAATAGAATGGGTGGGCTCCAAAGTGAGTACTCTTTGAGGAAGCCTTTCAAAAAAGAGTTTTGATATCCGATGAAGAGAAAAAATCAGAGTAATTCCTTATTCATTTTAGGGTGTCAGAGTAGTGTATCCATTTGGAATAACGAAGCCTGCTTTTTCAGGCTTCCTGTATCCTGCTGTCTTTTTTTTTTTTTTTCCCTTTCTTTTTTCCCCCTTGTAATAATCAAACCATACGTGCCAAGCAGCTTACTTAAATCAGTGGCAGCGGTATTCTTGGTGGGCCGAGCCATTAGCCCCAGAGCCCCGTAAGCAGCTTAATCAGTTTTCAGCCTCGGTAGTAAAGTGATCAAGGCAATCACCAGCTTATCAAACTCCCTGTGGGCGGGGCGGCTGGAGCTCAATGCCTCCATTTACTTAACAACTCACTCTAACCTGGTTCTTTGTGCCTGGCTCTCAGAGCCCCAAACTTATCATATTTAGAGGAAGTTTAATTCAATTACTTTTTCTGCCTGAGGTGGGTTAAATTGGATTTAGCTTTTGATCTGTCTACATGTTGACTATCAGCACTGAAAGGCACCCTCTCTCCCCGTCTTCCCTTGGTTTCTGAGTAAATAACAAGCATGCTTTCTAGATCTGAATTGTTCTTACAAATATGTAAGGGAAGGGACAAAAGGAGAAAGGGAAAAAAAATACTATTGCTTTGTGAAAGAGCATGTAGTGGTAGCAGGAAACCCTACCTACCTGACAGCCACCAGCGCCAGGGTGTCCTGCACCGTTCTGGCCTCTGCTGGCCCGTTTCATCATCCTGTGTCATGTCAGTTTCAGGACTTTTAGAGTAGATTATTTCTCCCTGTTTGATTCCCCTCCTCACTGCTAAAAGTTTCTATGAAAGCAGATCTTTCTGTCATATAAAATAACTATAGAAAAGGATTTTTGGTGTACAGGATTTGCACAGAAGAAGAAGATAAACTAAAGCAAGTGATTGGAGACGTCTAGATCCTAAATAATAATACAGATATTCTTCCTAAACACACAGATTCTTTTCTACAAATTTCTCTTAAGTGAATTTGATTTTTCCCATTAGCTTTGATTTAAAAAAACAAAACATAGAAATTTTCCTCTCTGAAAAGAAAAAAAAAAGAATTTAATAAACATGGTAAAGGAAGATATATAACTTATAGATAACTTTAAAATAATATAGTACACAAAGCACTAATGATACTTAAAGGTGCTGAAAGAATTCTACTACCAAAAAAAATTTGCAATCTTCTTGTCTCTCTCTGGTTTCATGTTTATAGTAACAATCCCTAAAATTGAGCGGAGACTCTATTCAACAATTCGGCTAAAGATTTCAAGCTACCTTAGTGCTTCTGTTGTCACATTCAAGACAGTTTTCCCTCCTCTTCTCCTTATTTGAATGTACTGTCCTCTTTTCATGCATTCTCCCTTCCTGTTGTACACTCGGATGTGAGAAGAAAAAAAAAATAGCAGGAACTGACAATTGCTTAGCAAAGGAGATTCCCTCCAGTTGCTCTGAGTTCTATAGTTGCCTGCCCACTGGTCACTGAGTGACAATTATTAGCAAAATTTATGCTGATACTAAGTCCCTAATTATCTATTTATTTCACCATTGATTGAATTGCTCACTGGGTATTACTAGCATATTGAAAAGGTATTAGTGGAATAGCACATAGTCATTTTCTGACTGGAATCAGCTGGCAGCATTTAGCCGTAACACGTACGACAGGGCCAAGTGCTCCTAGCCTAGTAGCAGGACCAAGGAAGGGGCCTAACTTAGGGGCAGTGGCTCTCCAAATCCTAGGAGCTCTGGGTGCACCGCCTTGATTCATTCATTTCTTTAGTTTGGAATTCTGGGTGAATTTCTGTTCAGCAAAGTAGCTATTGTTAGACAAACATATTCAGTCCATGTTCTTTGAATGTAAATCTAACCAAATATACTTTTTAATTATTTTTTAAATAAAATCTTACAAACATTCTTTCAGGAGATGTGAATGCACAGCGGTTTTTTTTTAACTGAGAAAGCAGTTCCCAATAAAGGATTTAGTAGGCAATGACTAAGAATATATGAATGAATGAACAAGTATTGGTCCATTCCTTAGTTTCCCCATATTTTGAATGGGGAAACTAAGGCACTTCTTTTTAAGAGCTTTCTCTTGGTTTGCTACTTCGAGAAGGAAAAATAGAATAGAATTTATGTTTTGTTATTTTCAGTCTATTCAGCAGTATTACAAATCCATGGGAAGGTTTTAAGACAGAAATACAATAAAAAGGTATGTTCATATGAGATAGCAGGAACAGTACCATAATTCTCAGTGCCTTAACTTTCTGTATTAACTGTCCCCTTTCCCTGCAAAATATGTAACAACACATCTCCTTACTCACTTCCCGTTGGCTCTTTTAACAGTGATAAAAAGGCTCCTAATTTTGCCAGTAGAATACATTAGTATAAGTAAATTAATGGTCAAGAGTTCTTAGTTGTTCTTAAGGAACAAATCAGAACCCTGGTTTAATATGTCACTCCTTTGGACTATGTAAACGATAGGAGAATTCTTCTGAAGTTCCTTCTACTTGCTGAAAGAAAAGGTCAGGTTTGACTTCTAAATTTTGGCTACCTGTGCTCTTGTGACAAAACCTAAAATGTATATTAATGACCAACTCTTCTGGTGTTACGCACCTTTGGGGCATATGTAAGTTAAGCATTGAATGATTCTATTTGTGGCGATTTCTGAGAAAGGATACTGGATGATCCCATGGGTGAGGCAGTTGGTTAGAGTGGCCCTTCCACCCCCACCACTTCACCCCCAACACACACCCCTTTCTGGTGAGACAAACTAAGGAGCTGATTTTCCCATTATTTACCTTCCCTGGGCCCTAAATTTCCAAACTAGATTCTACCTTTAGGTTAAAGCAATTTAGTTTCTAGTTAATATGAAATATATTACTGGAGAAAAATAAATTATTATTTTGGCACAAATCCATTTGTCTTACTAATGAGTTGAAAACACAGCATGATATTTGGGGGGAGACATTTCAACAGATAAGTTTTAATGAAGGAGAAAAGATGGAAAATTCTAGAATTTGAGTATTTACTAAAGAGTTTTGAATTGGGAAGGATGCCAGCAGGGAGGACCCACAGCATTCAAGAGCCGTGAAAAGAGAGAGGAGTAACCAAATGCACACAGCATTTCTGGAGTTGCCTGGAACTGTCTGAACTATTCGTTTTATACTAAAGCAACAAACACTTAGCAACTGACATAACTTACAGAGCATGCAAATGTTGAGTGAATTGATGAATGGATGGATGAATACGTATATACATACATACATATACTATCCTGAACTCACTAGTTCTCTCCCCTCTAATAGCAAAGCAAACTAATTAATTTGAAGTTAGCTCCTAATCAAAACAGAATTAGAAATGCTGATCTGTGAAATAATAATGCACAGAATTCTAAAACCAAATAAAAAGTTCTAAATAATAGTGAGTTGTTCTGTGTTGCAAACTTTCTGAACTCTAACCATTCCTGAACAGCTAACTTTTCAGTTAAAGTTTTTGCCAGTCCCTCATACCCTTAGAGCTTGGAAATTGTCCTCTGTGTGACCTAAACATTTGTCAAAATTGGCCCCTGAAAGTAATAATACAAACAGTGGGCCCACCTCGAAGATTTCCTAGTGTTTTCTAGCTAGTGCTTAAGATCACCAAAAGGCAATGTTTAAGGCGTTTTGAGGCCACTTTTTAACAACATAGTTTGCTGAATTCTTCTTCAAGAAAGTTATGTGAGTTGTTTTGCATGGCCCTGCCCCACCAAGCAAACACATAATCAGAGAATGTTTTTCTCTGTGGGCGCTCTTCACAGTCAGCAGACAAAGGCCGGGCCTAAGTGGGCACCCAGTGCAGCTGCCCTTTCACCGAAGAAGTAACAGGTGATGACCTTTATTCACACGGCGGTTGACGTCTTTGAATCCACAGCCCACAGGAACACAGCGCCTCAATGCCCACAGCCAAGTCACCAGTCCCAAGCCTCAGGAGCTGGAGGAACATTTATTCACAGCCTCTCAGCAGCCCTGATCCGAGCACCATTGTCCATCCAGGCGTTAGCAAGCAGGATAACTAATTAGGAGCATTCGGATTTAACAAGCAGAAAAACAAAGCGTGACAGCTCGCCTGTGTTGTTCCACGGCCAGTGCCTGGGCCGCTGCAGCCGGCACTGCCTTCAGAAACCCCTGAACATAATCTGGGGTGAGACAGGAGTGAGGACTCCATTAAAATATCACTAAATCTCTGTTAGCTATTGGAGCCAGGGTTGTTCCAGCCACTTAATGAGCTAGGAAAGAGGACCATAAGTTATCTGGGGAACAAATCATGCCTCTTAAATAAGTGAGTTTTTAAAAAATGAATGCACATTTCCTTCGAAGATCTTTCTAGGGTGGAAGGAAGGGAACGAATGTTACTCTAAAGTCTTGACAGCAGAGCGAATGGAGAAGTGCTCTTTCTCAGGGGAGCAGGTGTATCTTGAGTGGGTGCTGAACAGTTCACGCCTCATGCTCAGTCTCCCAGGGGGCTTCAGATCTTGTGGGGAGGGGCACTTGCTAAGTGCCAAGACTAGAGCTGGGTCTTCTGACACCTTACCTGCAGCCTTTGGCATCTTCACCACCTGCTGATACTAACTACTGGGTTTCTAGTGTTGTGGTGGTGGGGCCAGTTAGCTGAGCGGGTTAGAGCAGGTGATGGTGCAGATTGCTCTTCGTGCAAGCTGGTTAGTCTTTGCCCAGAGAAAACATCTCGTTCTGCAAACCCAGGCAGCACAGCTGACTCTGATCAGTCCACAGTTCATTAAAGGATTGGGAGACGCCGGGCACAGTGGTTCACGCCTGTGATCCTAGTACTCTGGGAGGCCGAGGAAGGCGGATTGTTTGAGCTCAGGAGTTCAAGACCAGCCTGAGCAAGAGTGAGACCCCCCCATCTCTACTAAAAAAATAGAAATTAGCTGGGCAACT